>NW_012115211.1:2527929-2535763 GCF_000951035.1 Colobus angolensis palliatus | reverse complement strand
AGATCACACCACTGCACTCCAGCCTGTGTGACAGAGCTAGACTCCGTCTCAGAAAAAAAAAAAAAAATTGTTTCTGGAAAAGCATCGGGAAGAGGAATCTTAGGTTACACTCATGCTTTCCTTATTTCTTCCTGCATGCGGATATTCCAGTAAAGAACAGTGACATACCTAGCATATAGGACGTCCAGAGTAGATAATTTTTTAACATTTTTCACCTCTATGACAAAATTGTTTTCAGTAATAATCATATAATAATTAGGAATAATTATTTTCTTGCTTTTGTCTGTAGTGGGAAAACAATATTTTAAAAGAATACATTTCCACTTTAAATATAGTGTCCAAATTCAGTAAACCATTTCATATGTGAACCAGATTTTCACTTACCAAGAAAAAGTCTTACATCTTGCAGATTGCAGTGTTTGCTGTTTTCCATTTTAAATACAAAAAAAAGTCCAAATTGTCACATGGAACAACAAGATTGAAAGAACAGTACTGTTTCTTTGTCTGTGCAATCATCTGGCTATCATTATTTGTTTCAAATCCACTGTTAAAATACAGGAATATCTGGTACTGCAGGGTTTGGAGAAAGGAACTGCAAGCCAGAGGCAAGCTGGAAGGATTCTGAATTGTTGGGTACCTAATTTAGAAACAAATTTGAGTAGCTGAGTCCATGTGTGTCAGGGGCCGAATATATAACTGGAAGTTCTCTGAATTAACTTCTTGGTAGAACACAATGTTTGTTAAAAGGGTAAGGAAAATGTTCTAATATGAATTTCAAGTTCTATGCCAAATAGAAATACATTCATATATTCACCAAAAGATATGTACAAAATGTTCATAGTAGCATTATTTCTAATAGCCTGAACCTGGAAACTGCCCAAATGTCCATCAACAGGGGAATGGATAAGAAGTCTTAGAGGCAGGCTGGGTGTGGTGGCTCACATCTGTAATCCCACCAATTTGGGAAGCCAAGATGGGCGGATCACCTGAGGTCAGGAGTTCGAGACCAGCCTAGCCAACATGGTGAAACCCCATATTCTACTAAAAATACAAACGTTAGCCAGGTCTGGTGGCACACGCCTGTAGTCCCAGCTACTCGGGAAGCTGAGGCAAGAGAATTGCTTGAACCCGGGAGGTGGAGGTTGCAGTGAGCTGAGAACATGCAACTGCACTCCAGCCTGGGCAGCAGAGCAAGACTCCATCTCAAAAAACAAACAAACAAACAAACAAAAAAAAGTCTTTGAGGCTAGAAGAAAGTGAAGAATTGTTTAAGGCAAAATTATTGTGGAACACATAACATTGGTGTCGTCATGTATTGAGCCAAGCTCTATGCTAGGCACTTTTGCATATATTATTTTGTTCAATCTTCACCACACTCTGTGACAAAGATATTAACCTCATTTGACATATAAGAAACCAAGCACGCAGCGACCAAGGATCTTGCCCAAAGTCATAATGCTATAGTAGTTAGTGGGGAACCCAGGATTTGAACTCAGTCCAAAGCCCATATGCACCTTTTCCATTACAGCCTCCTGCCTCTCCAGGATAAAGAGGGAAGGCAGGGAAAGTAGGGAAGTATGGACTTCACAAATTCATACATGCTAAAATTGTAACAGCTACTGTTTCTTGGGCACCTATTATGTGGCAAATACCATATGAGATACTTTACATAAATGATTTTTACAATTCTCGTAAAACTTCATGGCAGTAGTTATTATTCTCTCTCTCTTTTTTTTTTTTTTTTTTTTTTTTGAGACAGGGTATTTCTCTGTTGCCCAGGCTGGAGTGCAGTGGCACGATCTTGGCTCACTGCAGCCTCGACCTTCTGGGCTCAAGCCATCCTCCCACCTCAGCCTCCCGAGTGGCTGGGGCTACAGGCACATGGCCACCAGGCCCAGCTAATTTTTCATTTCTGTGGAGACTGAGCCTCACCATGTTACCAAGGCTTATTATTCTCATTTTTTAGATGAAGAGACTGAGGTCCAGAGAAGCTCGATGACTTGCCTAGTTTTACAAATCTCCTGCCATCACATCCCCCTCAGCGTCCTTAATAAGAGGGAGGCCACTGACTATGTGCTGGGCACTGTGGTGGATGCTGGAGCTATAGGGTTGAGTATATAAGAAATGGTGTTGCTGGAGCAACGGTCGCTTGCTTACCTGACCTATCTGAGAATTAATTAGCAGGGGAACATATTTTTGTTTTCAGATTCAATATAGGAAATTGTGTAGACAAAAATAAAGATCAGTAGTAGTAGCAGTAGTTCCAATTTGCTGACTGTGTACTGTCCTAAGTGCATATATATATACATACACACACGCATACCTATATTCCTCTAATACTCAAAATGATCCTGTTTATGTATTGTTAATATGCTCATTTTATTTCTAATTTTTATTTATTTTAAATTTATTTTTATTTTTATTTGTTTATTTTTGAGACGGAGTCTCATTCTGTCGCGGAGGCTGAAGTGCAGTGGCGCAATCTCGGCTCACTGCGACCTCCGCCTACCGGGTTCAAGTGATTCTCCTGCCTCAGCCTCCCGAGTAGCTGGGATTACAGGCGCCCGCCTCCTCGCCCAGCTAATTTTTGTATTTTTAGTAGAGATGGGGTTTCGCCATGTTGGCCAGGCTGGTCTCGTACTCCTGACCTCAGGTGATCCACCTGCCTCGGCCTCCCAAAGTGCTGGGATTACAGGCGTGAGCCACCGTGCCCGGCCAATATACTCATTTTAGTGAGGCAAAAATAGAGGCTCAGAGTCTGATTTGTACAAAGCTACAGAGCAGTTAAGTGTCCTCTCAGATGTGTACCCTGATATGGGTGACTAGGGCTCTAGGTCTCAACTGTTACAACCAGTTAAGAGTTTGGGGAAGCACTGGGCCAAGAGTCAGGAAAATGGAAGCCACAGGTAGTGCAAGGTCTTGGGAATGGGACGTCTGGTCCAAGGAGTCACGCGGTGACTGGAACCCGAAGAGCCGGCGCCCGGTTTATGGCCGCCATGAAGCAACGCGGACGGTGGTAGGTTTGGGAATCTGGGAGCCTTCTGAATAGGAGACTGAGTGGGGAGGGAAGGGGGCTTCGCTGGGGGAGCCTCCGCTTCTTCTGGGAGAAAATTCCCACGGCTACCTAGGGAGCCTACAAACGGGTAGGCGCTGGCGTAGGCGCGTGGGCGGGGCCGGGGGCGGGGCCTGCGGGGCGGGGCGTGCCAGCTCGTACTTGGGTGAGGAGACGCTGGAGCCGCCGCCTTTCTGCGGGGAACGCCCCGCCTAATGTTCTCTCCGTGAATTTCTCCACTCCCATTTCCGTGCGTCCCATCACCGCGTTTACTCTTTCGTTCCCCCAGATGGTCACTCCCTTGCCATTCCCCGCCTCTGCCTCACACTCTCTCGGGCCGCCAACCTCTTTGTGAGGATGGCAAGACTGACGGCCAGAAAGGAATCTTGTCCAGTCACACACCTCTTGCCTCCCAGCCAGGACGGTTTCTAACAGCATTCAGCGGGGTCGAGTCTAAGTGTACTTTCTCTTTTATGGGACCAGCCCCCAACGCTGGGCAAACTACCCACCCTCCTGCCAGCGAGCGCGCGGCTGGCTCCTGCAGGGCGGGGCGGGGTCTCGCGACTGGCCTCGCTGTCGATTGGTTACAGCCGCCGCGTTGTCGAGGGAAGGAACCAGTCAGAGCTGCAGCAACAGGTGGCCCGGCAACCGGCAACTGCCGTTGGGCTCGGCTGGGGTTCGAGCCTTCTCCGGAGGTGGAGCGGCCTGGCCTTTAGGGACCAGGGACACTAAAGGCCCCGGCGGGGCGGGAGCACCCAGCGTGACCTCACGCTCCTATACACAGGCGAGCAAATGGGCTGGCCCCCCGCATGTGACAAGGCAAAGCCGGGCCCAGGCCTGCTGCTTGTCCAGCCCTGGGATGAGAAAAGGAGTCTCATCCCAGGACCGGGCCTGGTTCGCCTTTAATTGGCTGACTCGTCCTGTGGGGGTAACCGACGCGTGAACAGCCAACAATTGGGCCCGGTGGCCAGGACAAACACGTGCATTTAGGGAGTAGAAGAAGGCCAGTATTAACCTCCATTTTACGGTGAGGGAACGGAGTCCCAAAGGCGTTCAGTCATCTGCCTGATAGTCACACAGTGGCGAGCCCTGACTTACACCCTGGTCAGGTCGGCGCCATGTGTGTTTTCACCAGCAGAAGGGACTGCCAGGGAACAACTGAGGGGACCAGAGCTGGGATGGGCCTGGATAATTACAGCGGAAAGAAAAACACGCTGAGCGCATGGTCCTGGCAGAAGCAGCCTGGAAACAAAAGTCAAGGCAGATTATTTCTGTCATGAGGAGATCTTGCCATGCAGGAAAAAAGAAAGAGAGAGAGAAAGAGGAAAGAGAGAGAGAGGAAAGAAAGAGAGACAAGAAAGAAATAAAAGAGAGAAAGAGATCGAAAAAGAAAGAAAAGAAAAGAAAGATTATTTGTGGCACTGTGGGTCTCCCTCTGCCAGGTTCTCTAGCTTTTGCGCTGAGCTCTGTCTGGCTGTGCATTCCGGAGAGGCTCGGCAAATTTGCCGTGAGATTGCTGACCGACAGCAGAACAGATGCAAAGGCCTGCAGACCAAACAGGGAAGGATCTGGATTCCAGAAACTATATACTTATTATCCTTGGCAAAAGAGACTGTTAAAAGCGTGGACTCTGAAAAAGGGAAGAGGAGATCAACAAGATGTAGCATGAAGTCTTTAAGAGGTTCTCTTTGGAAAAAAAGATGTGTTTAGGGTTTAAACTACTTTTATTATTTATTTATTTAACTTATTTTTTGAGACAGGGTCTCTTTTTGTTGCCCAGGCTGGAATGCAGGTGACTGGTTCTCTACTCACTGCAGTCTTGACCTCCTGGGACTAAGCAGTCCTACTTCTGCCTCCCTAGTAGCTGGGACCACAGAGATGAGCCGCTAAGCCTGGCTAATTTATTTATTCGTTGTATTGACAGGTCTCCCTATGTTGTCCAGGCTACTCTTGAACTCCTGGTCTCAAGCAGTCTTCTGAACTCGGACTCTCACAGTACTGGAATTACAGGTGTGAGCCACTGTGCCTGGCCTCAAGAAATTCTCTTAAAATTCTTTTTGGGTGGGGGCAGATCTGAGCAATCCTATAGACATACAAATGCTGCACCCCTGGATTTTTAGCATCTTGCCCAAGTCATAAGATGTCCTGTGGACCAACCAGAGAATGTATGGGTACAGATAACTATATTTTGAAAACTTGTAGCCGGGTGAGGTGGCTCACGCCTACAATCCCAGCACTTCGGGAGGCTTAGGTGGGCAGATCACCTGAGGTCAGGAGTTGGAGACCAGCATGGCAAAGATGATGAAACCCTGTCTCTACTAAAAATACAAAAATTAGCTGGACGCAGTGGCACATGCCTGTAATCCCAGCTACTCAGGCGACTGAGGTAGGAGAATCACTTGAACCCAGGAGGCAGAGGTTGTGGTGAGCAGAGACTGCACCACTGCACTGCAGCCTGGGCGACAGAGCAAAATTCTGTCTCAAAAACAAAACAAAAACAAAAAGAAAAGAAAACTTGTTTCACATCTATTTCATTGAATTGTATGTACACGCACACACACACACGTTTATTTGTAAATATTTTGTATATGCCAATAACCAAATTGACAAGTTTCATATATTTTGTTGTATAATTTTAACATCATCCCAGGAAACAATTCACTGTGCTTACAGTTTTGGAACTTTTAAATCTTTAAATACAAACTGTATTTGAAACACTGAAAATGAAAAAAAGACGCAAGAATGAAAGAGAAAACTGAAAACATCAGGTAATTAAAACCAACATGTGAAAAACTTAAACATTTCCTTAGTCTCTGATAATTTCTGCTAAGAATATTGAGTAGATTTGGCTATATTAACTTTTCCTCCCCTCATCAAACAAGCATAAAATTATCTGACTGCATTTTTAAAAGGAAGTCAAATTTGATGACCATGCATTTTTAAAATTGACATGAAACTGAATTTCTTTAAACCCACTTAGCAGATGAGATGGGGGACGGTGGCTCACACCTGTAATCCCAGCAGTTTGGGAGGTTGAGACAGGTGGATCACTTGAGGCCAGGAGTTGAAGACCAGCCTGCCAACATGGTAAAACCCTGTCTATACAAAAAATACAAAAATTAGCTGGGCATGGTGGTGCATGCCTGTAGTCTCAGCTACTTGGGGGGCTGACATGGAGGATCACCTGAGCCTGGGAGGTTGAGGCTTCAGTGAGCCATGATTGTGCCACTATACTCCAGCCTGAGTGACAGGGTGACCCTGTCTCAAAAAAATAAATAAAAAATACCTGTAATCCCAGCACTTTGGGAGACTGAAGCAGGTGGATCACAAGGTCAAGAGATAGAGACCATCCTGGCCAACATGGTGAAACCTCATCTCTACCAAAAATACAAAAATTAGCTGGGTGTGGTGGCACTTGCCTGTAGTCCCAGCTACTTGGGAGGCTGAAGCAGGAGAATCACTTGAACATGGGACATGGAGGTTGCAGTGAGCTGAGTTCGTGCCGCTGCACTCCAGCCTGGTGACAGAGTGAGACTTCGTCTCAAAATAATTTTTAAAAACCTCTTAGAAGATTAAATTGAATCATGTATTTGTTAATTTCCATGTCTATTTTGATGTTTCTTCTTCTTGGTTTTGGTTTCTAAAAAAGGGGGGGTGGGGCAATGGCGACACAAAGCCAGATGGAATTACTTGACATGCTTGTCACGTAATTAACCATTGTACATGAATTTTCCTTGGTAAGTAACACATCCTGGTTTTTTTTGTTTGTTTGTTTGTTTCTTTTTGAGACGAAGTCCTGCTCTGTCGCCAGGCTGGAGTGCAGTGGCGTGATCTTGGCTTACTGCAACCTCCACCTCCTTCAAGCAATTCTCCTGCCTCAGTCTCCCGAGTAGCTGGGACTACAGGTGCGCGCCAACATGCCTAGCTAATTTTTGTATTTTTATTGGAGACAGGGTTTCACCATGTTGGCCAGGATGGTCTCTAGCTCTTGACCTTGTGATCTACCTGCCTTGGCCTCCCAAAGTGATGAGATTACAGGTGTGAGCCACTGGGCCCGACCCACATCCTGTATTTTAAAAGTTGAATTGAAAAACACCGAGTTAAAAGATGCATGTTTTTCCATTAATTGTGTGAATGAAATAAAGCTAAATTCAGAAAGCATGAACATAGCAGTAGTTCTCATTTTGCTCACAGTTCTAAAAATGCAGATTCTCCTCAACTTCTTAGAGCATGACAGGTCTTTAGCTAGCAATCTTTCCATGTTTATATAAGAAGCTAGAATTGATCATACGGTTTTACAGTGCTTTCCCTAAAATCCGTTTGTTATTAGATTCTGTATTTCTTATTATCTCTCAAAGGAAATCAAGCAGCAAATTACTCCCATATTTTAAGCTCTAAATTCAAGGACTACTAAATTCACTGCCAGCCATTACAAATATTCAGTTCTTAAGGTATACATCATTACAGTAGGCTCAGAGTGCTAATACATGAATAATAACTATAGTTAGTAAAACAATGCAAATGAAGATGAGTTTAAAGAGCCCTGATCAATGAAGTACTTTTCAGTTGAAAAATTGTAGAAGGACTGGGCGCAGTGGCTCACGCCTGTAATCCCAGCACTTTGGGAGGCCGAGAGGGGCAGATCACCTGAGGTCAGGAGTTCGAGATCAGCCTGGACAACATGGTGAAACCCCATCTCTACTAAAAATACAAAATTAGCGAGGTGTGGTGGCACATGCCTGTAATCCCAGCTGCCCAGGAGGCTGAAGCAGGAGAATTGCT
>NW_012115211.1:2523559-2526449 GCF_000951035.1 Colobus angolensis palliatus | reverse complement strand
TGAAACCTCCACCTCCTGGGTTCAAGCGATTCTCCTGCCTCAGCCTCTCGAGCAGCTGGGATTACAGGTGCCTGCCAACATGCCCAGCTAATTTAAGACACAGAAGTTAAGCCAAACATAGTCTGTTTTGTTATTTTATTTTTAGAGATGGTGTCTTGCTCTGTTGCCGAGGCTAGAGTGCAGTGGTGTAATCATAGCTCACTGCAACCTTGAACTCCTGGACTCAAGCAGTCCTGCCACCTCACCCTCCTGAGTAGCTGGGATTAAAGCACAAACCGTGCCTGTAGCTGCTATGTGCAGTGCCTGGCTACAACTAGTTCTATAAAGAAGAAAAAGTCAGGAAAAGTATTTACGTAATAACATTCTCAAATTCTTTGTTTGCCAGATATCTTATTTGGTCACTTAGGGTACAGTTTTAAACTAGTAAACAATTATATTATAGAAGAACTAAACTAAATTATAACATGGCACAGACTTCCTAAGGAAGGTAACTCGAAAAATCGAAAAAGTGATAGCAATTATTCTAATTAACATTTGAGATATTAAATGAATTAATGACCCAAGACAAACTTTGAAATTATTCAATTCTTTTTTAAAAGTATACTAGCATAATTTAAGATCTAGCTTGCCTAAGATTACTTATTTTATTTTATTTTTATTTATTTAGTTTTAGATAGGGTCCTGCTATATCACCCAGGCTGGAATGCAGTGGCACAACCAGAGATCAGAGTTCACTACAGTCTCAAACTCCTGAGTTCAAGTGATTCTTCCATCTCAGCCTCCAGAGTAGCTGAGATTACAGGCGGGCACCACCACACCCAGCTCATTTTTAAATTTTTTTGTAGAGATAGAGTCTCACTATGTAGTTCAGCTTGATCTCAAGCAATACTTCCCACCTCAGCCTCCCAAAGGGCTGAGATTACAGGCATGAGCTGCCATGCCTGTCCAGAATATGTCTCTATAGTAGGTTTATCATTAGAATGTTTTGATCTGAAGACATAGTCTTAATGATTCTAAGTGTAATTCTAACCTAAAATCAAAATCCTTGGTTTGTAAACATCAAATTCAATTTTATGTTAATTCGTACGGCAACTAAACAAAAAACAATTTTTAAAAATGTCTGTATTATTTATTACACTAAACAATTCTGACCACTAACAACCAAGGGAGGGGGGGAACAACACTATCAGACCATGAAAACATCTTGCTTCGCAACAAACTTTCCTCCCTCACTTTAACATTTTTGAGGATTCTTTCCCAAACCTATTACATGTGTATTACGATGGTTACGAATTTCCCAACTCCACCACTCCTTTCAGTGCATTATTACTATTATTATTTTATTTATTACTTTTTTTTGAGATGGAGTCTCGCTCTGTCGCCCAGGCTGGAGTGCAGTGGTGCAGTCTCTGCTCACCACAACCTCTGCCTCCTGGGTTCAAGTGATTCTCCTGCCTCAGTCTCCCGAGTAGCTGGGATTACAGGCATGTGCCACTGCGTCCAGCTAATTTTTGTATTTTTAGTAGAGACAGGGTTTTGCCATGTTGGCCAGGCTGGTCTTGAACTCCTGACCTCAACTGACCCGCCCACCTCAGCCTCTCAAAGTGCTGGGATTACAGACGTGAGCCACCATGCCCAGCCATCAGCACATTATTTTTAATATCTTAATTAAAAACAAAACAATGTTGGAAACTGCCATTAAAACACAACAAGTGAAAAAACAGAGCTCTTCCCAGACTCACGGGACTACAAATTTAGGAAGTACACAAAAAATTAAAAATTAATTACACTCAATTGGACACATTAAATATGTACAGCTTTTTGTACATAAATCATACCTAAATAAAGTGATTTTAAAACAAATGAGATGGGCCAGGTGTGGTGTCTCACATCTGTAATCCCAGCACTTTGGTAGGCTGAGGCAGGCAGATCACTTGAAACCAGGAGTTAGGGACCAGCCTGGCCAACATGGTGAAACCCCATCTCTGCTAAAAACACAAAAGTTAGCTGGGTGTGGTGGCACACGCTTGTAATCCCAGCTACTCCAGGGGCTGAGGCATGAGAATCTCTTGAGCCTGGGAGGTGGAGGTTGCAGTGAGCTGAGATGGCGCCACTGCCCTCCAGCTTAAGTGACTCTGTCTCAAAATAATAAATAAAAACAAATGATCTAACCCTTACCACCAACTGATAAAGAAACAAACAAATGAGTCATGCAAAAGAAAAGTCATGCTTTTTGGTTTAATCCTACTTTAAGAACACTAACAATAATTTGCATGCAATAAATACAGTTCCCTAAATACAACAGATGAATTCTTTTATAAACACATCTGATTTTTGTTTATGGAGAATCTATTAATAAACACATTTTATATTCAATATATTATGTATGTATGAATGGGAAGCAACCTTAAACATTTTAAATACCAGACATATACAAAAGAATCATAAACGAAGTAATACAAAGTGCCTCGTGTTTTTATCCTGGAGTCAAACCATAGAAATCACAGGTTATTAAGAGAACTTTGAAAAATATTGTTATGAATATTGAAAATCACGTGTTTTGGGCACGCCCAAGATGGCCGAATAGGAACAGCTCCAGCCTCCAGCTCCCAGTGTGAGTGACACAGAAGAAGGGTGATTTCTGCATTTTCAACTGAGGTACCAGGTTCATCTCACTGAGGAGTGCCAGACAGTCGGTGCTAGTCAGCTGGTGCAGCCTGACCAGTGAGAGCTGAAGCAGGCTGAGGCATCGCCTCACCTGGGAAGCGCAAGGGAGAAGGGAATCCCTTTTCCTAGCCAAGGGAAACTGAGACACACAACACCTGGAAAATCGGGTAACTCCCACCCTAATACTGCGCTTTACCAAGGGTCTTAGCAAATGGCACACCAG
>NW_012115211.1:2522733-2523509 GCF_000951035.1 Colobus angolensis palliatus | reverse complement strand
ACTGAGACACACAACACCTGGAAAATCGGGTAACTCCCACCCTAATACTGCGCTTTACCAAGGGTCTTAGCAAATGGCACACCAGGATATTATTTCCCACACCTGGCCCAGAGGGTCCCATGCCCGTGAAACCTCCCTCATTGCTAGCACAGCAGTCTGAGATCTAACTGCAAGGCGGCAGCAAGTCTGGGGGAGGGGTGCCCGCCATTGCTGAGGCTTAAGTGGGTAAACAAAGCCACCAGGAAGCTCGAATTGGGTGGAGCCCACCGCAGCTCAAGGAGGCCGGCCTGCCTCTGTAGAATCCTCCTCTGGGGACAGAGCACAGCTAAACAAAAAGCAGCAGGAAATCTCGGCAGAGGTAAATGCCCCTGTCTGATAGCTTTGAAGAGAGCAGTGGATCTCCCAGCATGGAAGTTGAGATCTGAGAACAGACAAACTGCCTGCTCAAGTGGGTCCCTGACCCCTGAGTAGCCTAACTGGGAGACATCCCCCACTAGGTGCAGATGGACACCCCACACCTCACATGGCGGGGTACACCCCTGAGATGAGGCTTCCAGAGCAAGAATCAGACAGCAGCACTCGCTGTGCAGCAATATTCTATCTTCTGCAGCCTCCGCTGCTGATACCCAGGCAAACAGGGTTTGGAGAGGACCTCAAGCAAACTCCAACAGACCTACAGCCGAGGGTCCTGACGGTTAGAAGGAAAACTAACAAACAGAAAGGACACCCACACCAAAATCCCATCAGTACATCACCATCATCAAAGACCAAAGGCA
>NW_012115211.1:2493877-2514500 GCF_000951035.1 Colobus angolensis palliatus | reverse complement strand
TTTTGGGGAAGGAGAGAATTAACAACCGTTCTTTGCCTTAAAATACTTTACATTTTATGAAATTGCAATTGGAATGAAGCAGCTCCTAAAGTAGTCAGTATTCGGGTCAGGGAAATTGAGCAGAGAAGCAAACTACTGTTTGTTTTCTCAACTCCTTCACAATGCTCAGCTGAAGAGGTTCCCACTTAAAAGAGCTGCTGAAGTCATATCTATTTTAGAAAGGTAGTATGAATGAGGTTTTCTATGTATTAGCTAGAATTTATGGTAATTTGTAAAATGTTTTTCCATTTTTAAACGTAAGAGTCTATATGTCCACCCACGGAACAGCAGTCACTGCTAGGGGTCTTAGGCTAACATCTGCCACCACACCAGTCTGCATGGCCCATAAGCAGGTGTGGAGAGCACCAGAGTTCACCTGTCAGCAGCACCATAGAATCAACTGTCCAGCCTTTCTGCCATTAATTACCACAGATGTGGTCTTTTTCCTGATATTCTATTCCCACCGGACGCTTTTTATTAAGATCTTGTACCTGTGAATGCATTTAGGGTACAACATATTGTCTTCAAGGTACGGGGGTGGAAAATCTGAGGCAGGAAGCAAAAAGAGTGCACTCACTCTCCCTTCTTACTTTTTGGGAATCCAGGCTTGTCCACCATGAAACTGGACGTGAACCCAACCATCTGTATCTGCAGGGAGACTTCTCCCATGGACCACAAGCCACTTGACACCATGGGCCTCATGTGGACATTCCACTGCTTCTGGTGCCCTCTCCCTGGCTACAGTTCTGGCCCAGGAGGCCAGCAAAGCTTCTGGAACAGAAGTTGTCACCACAACTGTATTAACTCCCTCAAGGAGACCAGCAGACTCTTCTAGGGCAGGCAACCCCTTCCCAGGGAGAAGAGCCACTTCAGGAGGATGTGTCTCCTCAGAGCTTTGCAGGGACGTTTTCCCTTTGTCCGCCTTTGATTTTTTTGGTAATGATTTCCGGATTCTGACCTCTTTTGCTGTGCTCTGTGCTAGGAAAATTCTTTTGATTTGGATAGGCAAAGGCACACAGGAGCTTATTTCTGGCACCAAAGGCCTGTGTGGCTTTGCCTTTAATTGTAGGCACCAGGCCCGCAGAATGTCTCGGTGAATCGGATTAACAGGTGGCAGTTTAGAGGGTGATGAGGGGATTGGTATCTTCTTCTGAGGTTTGGGGTTGTCTCTGTACTCTGCCGCCTATTTTGGGCAGAGTGTTTTTTTCATCTTTAGCAGATATTTCTCCTTTGGTTCCCTTTGCTGATGTTCCTGGCAAAGCAATTGTGTTTGATTGATCCTCTTCCCTCGACTTCTCTGAGGATGTCCAATCCTTGCCTTTTGCCTTCTCCATCCTCAGAGAAGAAGTGGAGCTTGGTCCCAAAATCCTTAAATCAGAGTGAAGGTATGCGGTAATCATCACTACCAAGATGGAAACAATTTCTATTTTTCCATAAAGAGTCTATGAAAAGAAGCCAGGCACAGTGGCTCACACCTATAGTCCCAGCTCCTCAGGAGGCTGAGGCAGGAGGATCACTTGAGTCCAGGAGGTTGAGTTCAGTCTAGACAACATAGTAGACCCCACATCTCTAAAAACGTTTTTAAAAATTCTGTGAAAAGAAAAACCCAAAGTAAGCAGCAGACCTACATATAAACGTAATTACGTTTGCCAAAAAGATGGAAATAACCCAAACATCCATCAGTTGCGGAAAGGACATATGTTAATAAAATATGGCATACGCAAACAATGGAACATTATTTAGCAATGAAAAGGAATGAAGTGCCTGGGCGCGGTGGCTCACGCCTGTAATCCCAGCATTTTGGGACGCCAAGGCGGGCAGATCATGAGGTCAGGAGATCGAGACCATCCTGGCTAACACGGTGAAACCCCGTCTCTACTGAAAATACAAAAAATTAGCCGGGCGTGGTGGCTGGCGCCTGTAGTCCCAGCTCCTCGGGAGGCTGAAGCAGGAGAATGGCGTGAACCTGGGAGGCAGACCTTGAAGTGAGCTGAGATTGCACCACTGCACTCCAGCCTGGGCGACAGAAGCAAGACTCCGTCTTAAAAAAAAAAAAAAAAAAGAAAAAGAAAAAAAGGTAGAATTAATATATGATCCAGCAATACCACTTCTGGGTATACAGATGCTCCTTGAGTCATAACACTCCAGCCTGGGTGACAGAGTGAGACTCTCTTAAAAAAAAAAAAAAAAAGAAAAGGAATGAAGTACTGATACATGCTACACCGTGGATGAACCTTGAAAACATTACGCTAAGTAAAAGAAGCCAGTCACAAAATACCATATATTGTATGTTTCCTTGTATATAAAATGTCCAGATCAGGCAAATATATAAAGACAGAAGGTAGGGCTTCAGGGAATGGGGAGACTGGGCCATGACAGCTAATGGGTATGGGGGCTTGTTTTTGAGGCAGTGAAAATGATCTAAAATTGATTGTGGTGATGGTTGCACAACTCTGTGAATATACTAAAAACCATTGAATTGTGACTTTGAATGGATGAATTGTATGCTATATGAATTATATTTCAATAAAACTGTTAACAAAAATGGAAAAATGGCTGGACGTGGTGGCTTATGCCTGTAATCCCAGTGGTTTGGGAGGGCAAGGCTGGAGGATCACTGGAGCATGGGAATCAGAAACCAGCCTGGGCAACATAAGGAGACCCCCTCCTTCATCTCTACAAACAATTAAAAAAAATGAGCTGGGCATGGTGGTGTTCCTCCCTCCCGAGGTGGGAGGATCACCCGAACTACTCAGGAGGCTGAGCCTGGGAGGTTGAGGCTGCAGTGAGCTGTGATCGCACCACTGCACTCCAGCCTGGGCAACAGAGCAAGACTGTCTCTAAAAAATAAAAGGAAAAAAACCAAAATGCAAATTAGACAATTTTAGCATTCTCTTTCTCTCTCTTTTTTTTTTTTTTTTGAGACAGAGTCTCACTCTGTTGCCCAGGCTGGAGTACAGTGGCACAACCTTGGCTCACTGCAACCTCCACCTCCCAGGTTCAAGCGATTCTCCTGCCTCACCCTCTGGAGTAGCTGGGACTACAGGCACCTGCCACCACACCTGGCTAATTTTTGGATTTTTAGTAGAGGTGAGGTTTCACCATATTGGCCAGGCTGGTCTTGAGCTCCTGACCTCAAATGATCCACCCACCTCAGCCTCCCAAAGTGCTGGGATTACAGGCGTGAGCCACCACGCCTGGCCCATTTTAGCATTCTCTTAAGGACAGCTTGTTGCACTTTGAATAAATTTGAAATGGGTTAATCTCTTAAGGACAGCTTGTTGCACTTTGAATAAATTCGAAATGGGTTAAAAAGCAATGGCTGGTCGTGGTGGCTCACATCTGTAATCCCAGCACTGTGGGAGGCCGAAGCGGGCAGATCACGAGGTCAGGAGTTCCAGATTGGCCTGGCCAACATAGTGAAACCCCATCTCTGCTAAAAATACAAAAACTAGCCGGTGTTGTGGCACGCACCTGTAGTCCCAGCTACTGGGGAGGCTGAAGCAGGAGAATAGCTTGAACCCAGGAGGCAGAGCTTGCGGTGAGCCGAGACCAAGCCATTGCACTCCAGCCTGGGTGACAGAGTGAGACTCCATCTCAAAAAAAAAAAAAAAAAAAAAAAAAGGAGAATGTTTTCCAAGGCTTCTTATGAGATGTCAGTGAATCTTCATGGTCTGAGTTGAGACCTGAAATAAATTTAAGGCGTGCTGATTTGCACACCTTTGACAAGGCTTAACTGACATAGAATTTATAAATATCCACAGGAATTTTTAATGTTCCATCATATCATTTCTCAATACTGGATGTTCATTGTTTTATACTTTTGCTACTTTATTTATTTATTTATTCATTTTGAGACGGAGGCTCGCTCTGTCGCCCGGGCTGGAGTACAGTGGCCGGATCTCAGCTCACTGCAAGCTCCGCCTCCCGGGTTTATGCCATTCTCCTGCCTCAGCCTCCCAAGTAGCTGGGACTACAGGCGCCCGCCACCTCGCCCGGCTAGTTTTTTGTATTTTTTTATTTTTATTTTTATTTTTATTTTTTTTTTTTTTTTGAGACGGAGTCTCGCTCTGTCGCCCGGGCTGGAGTACAGTGGCCGGATCTCAGCTCACTGCAAGCTCCGCCTCCCGGGTTTATGCCATTCTCCTGCCTCAGCCTCCCGAGTAGCTGGGACTACAGGCGCCCGCCACCTCGCCCGGCTCGTTTTTTGTATTTTTTAGTAGAGACGGGGTTTCACCGTGTTAGCCAGGATGGTCTCGATCTCCTGACCTCGTGATCCGCCTGTCTCGGCAAAGTGCTGGGATTACAGGCTTGAGCCACCGCACCTGGCCTACTTTTGCTACTTTAAATACCAAGAAGCCTTTTCACAGGAAGAATAAAATCTCCATTATTCTCCAGAGTGTAGGTAACAAAATATAAAATTAAACCAGATATATGTTTGACAAAGTAACACCTAAAATCACCATTATAATATTCATAATGGTATTATGTTAGCAGTCATCATAAAGTCCATAAAATTTATCCTTAGATTTATAAAAAATGCAGATTGTCTTAAGGTAAAAAATACAGTAAGTGCTTTTTGCTAAAAAGCTCTTTGTTGAATTAGGATGTGCTATAATAACTAAGATACCAGACAATACTAAATGTTACCCAAACTACAACACAACATAATTTTAACATAATTTAAGCCTAAATTATTCTGCACCAGCAGGATTCTTTTTAGTGCCTGGCAGTATAAAGCCAACTTTAAGATAAAAGACACAAAGTGTGAATAACAAGTTCGGTGGCAAAATTAATACCAATGAAGCTTAGCAGAGAGAAGTGAGGAAGGTGCCCATCTCTCCATTCGGATAAGATGCCATCTCTAAACATTACATTCCTTTCAAGAAGTGGAACTTAAGATTTAGGTAAAGAAAACTGGAAAAACTAGCCTGAATGTGAATATCTAGTGTTAAAGCAACTTCCTAGAATGAGTGAATCAAGGTAAGAACATATATAGTTTTCTACTGGGAAGTAAGAGTTTTTGAAGGTTTTCTTTTCTGTAAAGTTTGTAGTGTGACTATTTTTCTACAAACTCATTGAATTCAGAACTAAATAGTAGAATTACAAGCATAGCTCAAAGGAACCCAGTCTGTTTCTGTTGTAGCAACGTAAGATTTCTGTTATGTTGTTGAATCTGTGGTTGCTTCCTCAATGACCATTTCAAATGACTCTGTCCTCTCATCTGCTCAAAGCAGGAAGTCAAATCATGTTTTCCTTTTTCATCAGAAGCATCACCACACTTTCTGTTTGCGTTGATGAGGTGGTACAGCATGGTGACATACCCACAGAAATCCTGCAAATCCACTTTGCTCCTTAATATTTCCAATGCTTTATGAGCACCCATATGACACAAGCAAACTCTCCTTGTGGTTTTATTTTACCAAATGGAAAAATTTCTCTCATCCCACCATTCAACATTGTAAGCACATGTGAAGCATGGATCATAACTCCAAGACATAATAATAATATAGCAAGAATAACAACGCTGAAATATATCTGACAGTTTTTGAGATCTTGTGCCTTTGGAAAGTAAAAGAAATGGGGTTATGACTTCTGGGGATGACTTCTGGATAACAGGTCTAATATGCTGAGGAGTTCTACTTTGAGGGACTGGATTCATTGGTGAGAGGATCCATGGAAACAAACAATATACAATTCTTGTTTAGAACTCTGCTGCAAGTCACAGGTTCCAAATCAAGAAGGCTTTCACAGTGTAAGATACTGAGAAGAAAACCACAGTTGGGTTGTTTTGGTAGTGTAACCACATCATTGAGACACAGACACAGTGTTGTGCTTCTCAGAGTAAGTGCCTGATCAAAATTTCTCTCTATTCTGTACTTCTTTTTCACCAGTGTTTTGAACCTTTTCTAGGTCTTTAAAAAAGTTGTCCAGACATTCATATGAAAATTTGCAAACTTTTGGTGAAAGATTTCCCGTCATTAAACCAGCAAGAGTGGCCAGGCATGGTGGCTAGCACCTGCAATCTCAATAACTTGGGAGGCTGAGGCGGGAGGATCACTTGAGTCCAGAAGTTCAAGACCAGCCTAGGCAACAAAGCAAGCCCCTATCTCTATAAAAAATTTAAAAATTATCTGGGCCTGGTGGCAGGTGCCTGTAGTCCTAACCACTTGAGAGGCTGAGGCAGGAAAACTGCTTGGGCCCAGGAGTTTGGGGGCTGCAGTGAACCGTGATCATGCCACTGCACTCCAGCCTGGGCGACAGAGCCAGACTCCCTCTCAAAAAAAAAAAAAAAAAATCTGTTTACAGATGTAACATTGTACCATGATGAATTAAGTTGATTTAAATTAATTAATTAATTTTTTAGTGTAAGCAACTATATTAAGTAAAGGAATAAAGAATGGCTATTCCAGCCGGGCATGGTGGCTCACGCCTGTAATCCCAGCACTTTGGGAGGCAGAGGTGGTTGGATCACTTGAGGTCAGGAGTTTGAGAATAGCCTGGCCAACATGCTGAAATCATGTCTCTGCTAAAAATCCAAAAATTAGCCAGGTGTGGTGGTGTGTGCCTGTAATCCCAGCTACTCAGGAAGCTGAGGCAGGAGAAATGCTTGAACCCAGGAGGCAGAGGTTGCAGTGAGCCGAGATTGCACCACTGTACTCCAGAATCTGCGACAAAATGAGACTCTGTCCCAAAAAGAAAGAAAGGAAGAAGAAAATACCTTACAGAGTTGCAAAGTAATCATCTAATCACTTTGTACTCAATTATGAAACCTTCAAGAGAATAAAGTTTTTTTTTTTTTTTTTGAGAGGGAGTCTGGCTCTGTCGCCCAGGCTGGAGTGCAGTGGCCGGATCTCAGCTCACTGCAAGCTCCGCCTCCTGGGTTTATGCCATTCTCCTGCCTCAGCCTCCCAAGTAGCTGGGACTACAGGCGCCAGCCACCTCGCCCAGCTAGCTTTTTGTATTTTTTAGTAGAGACAGGGTTTCACCGTGTTAGCCAGGATGGTCTCGATCTCCTGACCTCGTGATCCACCCGTCTCGGCCTCCCAAAGTGCTGGGATTACAGGCTTGAGCCACTGTGCCTGGCCTGAGAATAAAGTTTTTGTCAGCTATGGATACATCCAAATGAACAAATTCTTAGTTATATAAACTAGGTACCACATGGTAATCCTCAAACTTCACTGAAATGATGGTAGACTCTCTTTGTTTTACTTCTCTTCATTTCAAAATGTTGAGAGGGTTGAGGACCTGAATAAATGATCTTATCAGTAGCATATTTCTCAGGCAAAGTCCATATTTTCACGTCATTTTTGTGATCTGACCAGCCTACATCATCCACAATGTGTCTATGGCAGTTTCTACCGACAATATTGGTGAAAGATGACCACTATGTGACCATTTGTCAAATGTCAAAAAGATCAACTTTTGACAATCTACACTGACTTATAAGATCAATGTATTGGTGTCTTTTTATGCCAGGAAACTTAGACAATCAGCCTCCGTAAAAGTGGGCAATGGATTATAACTTTTCTCATTGCTGAAAATGTCCTCCACAATCCTGGTGTGACTTGAAAATGGTGTTATCCTCAGGCCCTTTACTGTAATATCCAATAAGCGATAAAGGTACAGCATGAGTTGATCTCGACTGTAACAGTTCCTTATAGTATTTTTATTCCTCTTTCTTAACATGTTTAAATTATTAATATTTCTGTGGCATCATGGATTGTGGATATGTAGAGGACAACATGCTTTGCATATTCTTTTCTGTGAATTTTCAAGGCCCTGTCACATGTTGGCTGGTGGCTTGCCCTGCGGGTGTTTGTGCTGGATGCAGAGCACTGTGTCTATGGTTCAAAGGCCTGTGGTGAGCCTGCAGGAAGCCTGATACCTTATGCTTTAGAATGTTGGGGCACCCCATAGTAAGGGTTCCTGACAACTCAGCATAGCATAGAACAGAGAACGGTGCATCAGCAGTTCCAAGTTTCTTCATTAATCTACATTTTAGGGGATAAAAAGACTCTCGATTATCTTTCTTATAAATAACTCTCCAGGCCCAGTAACCTTCCTTCATATGTGACCATTCCTCGAACTTCACTGAAATGCTTGGAGAATCTCTTGTTTTACTTCCCTTCATTTCAAATTGTTTGCCTTTATGATTCTCTCTCTCTCTCTCTCTTTTTTTTTTTTTTCAGATTGGCTCTCACTGTGTTGCCCAGGCTGGAGTGCAGTGATGCAAACATGGCTTACTGTAGCCTCGGCCTTCTGGGCTCAGGTAATCCTCTTATCTCAACCTCCCAAGTAGCTAGGACCACAGATGTGCACCACCATGCTCAGCTAATTTTTAAACTTTTTTTGTAAAATGGGGTTTCACCATGTTGCTCAGGCTGCTCTTCAACTCAAGCTATCCACCCCACCTCGGCCTCCCAAAGTGCTGGGACTACAGGTGTGAGCCACCATGTCTGACCATGACTCTCTTTTATTTCTAGGTTTCTCATATTCTTTCCAGAGCAGTCTCTCCTACTTTTACCCATTATTCTATCCCCTGCTAAGTTTTCCCCAGGACCTTGCTTCTGCAGTATGTTCCCTATTCTTCTGTCTTTCCTTCTGCTGTGTAAATTAAAATGAACTGTCCTCAGGGCTTGCCCACCCCTTTCACAATGTCTATTTTTTCCCCTTCCTCTCTCTGCCAAACTTTCCAAACAATTGGCTGTCCTCTGACTTCTCAGCCTCTGGCACAACTGTTACATATTTGATGAATAGATAAATGAATGATCTCACATTTATCTCCTCATTCACTTCACTCCAGTCACACAGGCCTTCTTTCTGCATTTTGAACATGCCAAACTCATTTTCACTTTAGGGCCTGTGGACCACTGGTTCCCTTTGCCTGGAACACTCTTAAGATCTTTGCTTGGCCAGCAACTCTGATCATCCCTACACACACACACACACACACCCCACACGCACACACACATACACACACATTATCAATACCCAAGTTTAAGTACACTTTGAAAGTAAATTCTTCTTTAAATGTGAGACAGAGTCTTGTTCTGCTACCCAGGCTGGAGTGTAGTGGTGTGGTCATGGCTCACTACAGCCTCAACCTCCCAGGCTCAAGTGATTCCTCCACCTAAGCCTCCCCCATAGCTGGGGCTACAGGTGTACATCACCACATCTGGCTAATTTCTGTATTTTCTGTAGAGATGGAGTCTCCCTGTGTTGCTCAGGCTGGTCTCGAACTCCTGGACTGAAGCAACCCTCCCACCCTAGCCTCCTAAAGTGCTGGGATTACAGGCATGAGCCACCACTCCCAGCCTAAAGGAAACTTTTATTGAAGTAAAACACATACAAAACACTGCACAAACCCTAAGTATACAGCATGAAAAGCTTTTATAAAGCAAACATCCCTGTATAATGAGCACACACATGAGCAAATATTACTAACACCCAGAAGTGATCCTTTGTGTCTATCGTCAGTCTCTATCCACCCAAAGAATAACCAGTATCCTGATTTTTAACAGCAAATATTTGTTTTACCTGTTCTTAAACATTATATAAATGGAATGATACTGTATGTACGATTTTGTGTCTTTCACTCAGCGCTGTGTGAGATTCATTCAAGTTACATAAAATTGTAGTTCTTTAATTTTCATTCAAAAATAGGCAGAGGCCTTAAATAGACATTTCTCCAAAGAAGATATACAGATGGCCAATAAGCACATGAAAAGAGCCATAGCATCACTAATCATTAATCAAAACCACAGTGAGAGACCCACCTTACATCCATTAGGATGGCTACTATCAAAAACCCAGAAATTAAGTGTTGACGAGGTTGTGGAGAAACTGAAACCCTTATATACTGTAGCTGGGAATGAGAATGGTCCAGCTGCTATGGAAAACAGTACGATGGTTCCTCAAAAAATTAAATACAGAATTACCAATACCAAGTGATTCTACAATTCCACTTTGCACTTTGAATATATACCTAAAAAAATAGAAAGGAGTTTTTTTGTTTGTTTGTTTGTTTGTTTGTTTTTTTGAGACGGAGTCTTGCTCTGTCGCCCAGGCTGGAGTGCAGTGGTGCGATCTGAGCTCACTGCAACCTCCACCTCCTGGGTTCAAGCGATTCTCCTTCCTGAGTCACCCCAGTAAATCTCTAAGTCTGCAACCCAGCCATACTGACAGCTGGCAATCCCTTGGATGCACCTTGAATGTTTTTATCTTGTTTCTGGGCCTTTACATGAACCATTCCCTTTGCCTAGAATAACTTTCGCTTAACTTTCTTTACATGGATAACACCTATTTGACCTTTAGGTGTCTTCCTCCAAGAAGCTTCTTGGCCCCCCAGCCAGGTCAGATGTCCCTTAACTGTGTACCTGCTCTTGGGTGCTTTGTACACACCTCTATTTGTAGCTTTGATCACCCTGTGGTGACTGATGGTTTGCGGTTTGTCTTTCCTGCCCCACCATCCTCCACCCCAGTGAGTTCCTTGAGGACAGGACTGGTCTTGTTCACCCCAGCACCTAATATAACATATGGCTCACAATGTATGTACAATGAATATTTTCACTCTGTAGCACTCTGTGCTTTTCAAAGTGCCCTGAAACAAACTCATCTACCGAGCTATAACAATATTTCCTTAACATTCATTCCTCCTGAATAAAATATTCTCTTAAAAAATACTACCATTACTTAGAACATTTATGTGAATTATCCATCATGTCACAGATGGGACAGAGTCGGGACTCTATCTAATTTTCATCTGATGTATTAGAAGAGTTTGAGAAAAACCAGATTCCTTTTGAATCACTTGACTGGAGGTGGTGTCTCTAGGAGTGTGGTGGGGAAATGGGTGCACGGAACTCAGAAGCTGGCCTCAGCTGGTGATCTGACCTTCTCTTGAATTCACATCCCTGCTTTCCTGGAAGCATAAATTGAAGCCAGCATTGAAAAGGTGTTCACACTGTAGCCTGGGAGAAACTGTCTTTCAGTCCTTGGAATCACAGAATGAAAGAGCTTCAGGTCATCTGGTTGAATCTCTGCCTTTAAGACGTGGGGAAAGAGATTGGGAGCAGTGGCTCACGCCTGTAATCCCAGCACTTTGGGAGGCTGAGGTGGGCGGATCATCTGAGGTCAGGAGTTTAAGACCAGCCTGGTCAACACAGTGAAAACCCCATCTCTACTAAAAATACAAAAACTAGCCAGGGTGTTGTGGCATGCACCTGTAGTCCCAGCCACTTGGGAGTCTGAGGCAGGAGAATCACTTGAACCTGGGAGGTGGATGTTGCTGCAAGCCAAGATTGTGCTAACCTGGGCACAGAGCAAGACTTTGACTCAAAAAAAAAAAAAAAAATGGAGAAAGAGATCTAGTATTTTGGCTTAGAAACCTCACAAGACTCACTAATCTCGTTTTTCTTTCTCCAAAAGGCTGGACTTGGCAGTTAGTAGGCTCCTGATCCCACTCAAAATATCTCTTAGAATATTTTATCCTCCCTTTCTCAGAATCATCACCTGAATAGTATCCTCTGTGTAGGTGGTGTGTTAATATTGCCGTATAGAAATTCATGGAAGACATAGTTCCATGCCCTAGAAACTTACAAACCAAGACCAGGAGTTTGAGAGTGATCTGCACATGTCAGTCAAGTCAAAAGAAAGAGAAACTCTTTTTTTGTTTTGTTTTGTTTTTGAGATGGGGTCTCACTCTGTCACCTAGGCTGGGGTGCAGTGGTGTGATCTCGGGTCACTGCAACCTCCGTCTCCTGGGCTCAAGTGATCCTCCCACCTGAGCCTCCCAAGTAGCTGGAACCACGGGCGTGTGCCACCACGCCTGGCTAAAAAGGGAAACTTTTAATTTAATTCAATTCAATTTAATTTTTTTTTTGAGACAGAGTTTTGCCCAGACTGGAGTGCAGTGGCACGGTCTTGGCTCACTGCAACCTCTGCCCCCCAGGTTCAAGTGATTCTCTTGCCTCAGACTCCCGAGTAGCTTGGATTACAGGTAACTGCCACCATGCCTGGCTAATTTTTTTTTTTTTAATTTTTTAAATTTTTAGTAGAGACAGGGTTTCACCATGCTGGCCAGGCTGGTCTCGAACTCCTGACCTCAAATGATCCGCCTGCCTTGGCCTCCAAAAGGCATGAGCCACTGCACCAACCAGAAAGTTTTTAAAATATGGGTTTTATTTGAAAACCAAGCCAGACATTAAATCAAAAATTTTTTTTTTGCTTTTGTATGAACTCTCCAGTTTTTATACATAGATGATCTGAAGTTATAATTTAAATTTAGGAAAGTGCTGAGGATGAATAGATATTGGCTTTTTCCCAGGGTGTGGCGGGGTAGGAGCAGGGAAGCAGGGAAATGACACTACCGAGCGCCTTCTGTATGCCAATGATTTTTTGTTTGTTTTGTTTCAGAGAGTGAGTCTTGCTCTGTTGCCAAGACTGGAGTGCAGTCATTATTCACAGGTGCAATCATGGCTCATTGCAGCCTTGAACTCCTGGGCTGAAGCAATCCTCTCGCCTAAGCCTCCCAGGTAGCAGATGCACACCATATGTCTGCTTTCCAAGGAGGTTTAGGTCAACCCTCACAACAAGCCTGTGAAGCAGGGATTGTTATTCCCACTTTTCTGTAGCACACTAAGGTGCAAGGATTCCCTGTGGATAGGTGGTTAGTATGGTAGAATGGGGTGAGGTTTGAACCCAGTCCTGACAATCATCAGAGCTACACAAGGCTGCCAAGAAGTAGAAAAAGACAGTGGCATTTTGGGTCCCCATTATCAATTCGAAAGATGTACAGTCTTAAGCTTGGAAGTCGGTCGTCTGGTTCAACCCTGCCTTTTGCAGAAGCAGGAGCTGGAGCCCTAAAAAAATAAAGCAACTTGCCTGCAATTAAATAGGGTGAGAGGGGGCAGATGAAGTGTAGGCATGTGGGGCTGGATCTGGCCCCGCGCTGACACATAGAAAGCCTGAGATATAAGTGAGAAAGGAAAATTCCAAGAAAGAAAAGGCAGAGAAGTGGCTGTTCTTATTCCCACACCTAAGGTGTGAATTCTTTTATTGAGTCATAATAATTTCCCAAGAATTCCGAGTCTTGCTACTTTAGGTTCTTGCCCAGGAATCCACCTCTTTTCCCCCAAGCCCAACAACCCTTTGAGGTGCTCACGATTGAGCGCGTGGTCGGGGGGAAGGGGCTGCATGGGGGCGGGGCTCCTATGGCTTCACATCATCCACTGTAACCTCTGGTCTCCAAGTCTCTGGATCCTTTGGTCTCACCTCTAGACAACCGTATCTTTCAAACCTTCTTCCCTGGCAACTCCTCTCTGTCCCGACAAAATCTCTCCCAAGACATTGTCCTTGTAGTTAGATTCACACAGAGCTTTTGCTTTCATAAGGTGCGTACATGCCCAGCTTCTCACTTGCGTGTGGCAGCACCCCTGGTGAGGTGGACAGGGAAGGGATGGCTCTCTCCATTTTGTAGGAAAGGGGAGGCTGCCCTCTTGATTCTTCAGTGTCAGGAATATTTACAAGTCCCAGTCTCACACTGGCCCAGCAGGGCTTCTTTGGCACAGGCTCTAGTTTTTTCTCTTGTTCCTTGGGTTTCCTAGAATCCCAAAGGACTCTCTGTGGCAGCCACATTACGAATAGGCTGATGATGCATGTGTGACGGTGCAGCAGCAGTCGCCAGCTCTGTGTTGCTGGGTGGCGTCCCTCCGGGCTCCGTGGCTGATCTCCCACTCTATCGTGGGCCCCTCCTGTCCTGTGCTTGCCATCCTTCCTGCTTATCATTCATTATCTAACCAGATTTCACGGGGATACACATCTCCAACCCTCCATTTTGTCCAAACGGATCTATCTTGGTTTATTTTCTCTTGCCTAAATATTAGGCATGCCTAATGGGTTTCAAAAATTAATATAATTTATTTTCCATCTTGTCAGTGCAAAACAAAGGTGTTCTCAAGGCATGGCACTGAAGACCAGAATCCTTCCTCCTCTTCTACTTCTGTTTCTTGAATCAGCAACAAGTAAACAACAGTTCTGTAAACATGCGTGGGTCTGTGTCCATGTGTGCGTGGATCCGCCGTTTTCTTCCATTCTTAACTGGTTTGGGACACGTTAGCTATCAGTGGCCTTCCTGTCATGTTCAAAACGGAGATTCCCGTAATATCTGGACTTTCATCAGGGCCCGTTTCAGCTGCTCATAGGTTACGAACATCACCACGTTCCAGGATCCCAAACGCAAAAAGGAGGGTGTAAATCTGATGAGAAAAACAACCAACACATCAGGTGGAGTGCTAGGAGACCACAGCAGATGCGTGTGCTCTCGCGGGACACAGTGGTAGTGCCGAAGGATCTAGACTTCTGTTCATCACAAGCATTTTCTGAAATCCTTTCAGTCTCTCTCTCTCGCTCTTTTTTTTTTTTTTCCTGCTAAGGGGATTTAGGCAGAAGTCGGAGTAAGGGAAAAAGAAAACCTGACGTTTTGAGACAGGTTACTGTGTTAGGCAGCGAATTCTC
This sequence comes from Colobus angolensis palliatus, assembly GCF_000951035.1. Classification (NCBI taxonomy): domain Eukaryota; kingdom Metazoa; phylum Chordata; class Mammalia; order Primates; family Cercopithecidae; genus Colobus; species Colobus angolensis. The sequence continues at coordinate 2,499,944 of NW_012115211.1, read as the reverse complement.
ACAGTTCCTTTTTTTTTTTTGAGTCGGAGTGTCACTCTTGTTGCCCAGGCTGGAGTGCAATGGCACTATCTCAGCTCACCTCAACCTCCGCCTCGCAAGTTCAAGTGATTCTCTTACCTCAGCCTCCCAAGTAGCTGAGATTACAGGCATGCACCACTACGCCCGGCTAATTTTTGTATTTTTAGTAGAGACAGAGTTTCTCCATGTTGGTCAGGCTAGTCTCGAACTCCTGACCTCAGGTGATCCACCTGACTCAGCCTCCCAAAGTGCTGGGATTACAGGCGTGAGCCACTGCACCGGGCCCCTCACAGTTCTATAAGGCAGCCATGTTTTCACAAACCAAGGCCCAGGGAGGTTAAGAGCTCAACCAAAGACCCGTGGCTAGTAAGTGTCAGAGGTGTGGTTCTGACTCCACCCTGCTGCTGGGTGTTTCTGGGTTCAGTTACACCCCGGGGGGCCAGCCCTAACATGGCGCCCTGCCAGGACATGGAGACACTTGGGCTTTGCAGGGTGAAGACAGTGTGGCACCAGATTTAGCTCATCTCCAGAGAGCCTGGCTGTGCTGTGATGGCACTGCAGGGACAGTGTCCCCACCTCAGCTGTGGCTCACCAACTCAGGGAGAAGCCCATGAGCTGGCCCCTGCCCCTCTCTCAGCCTGTCCCTCCACTAACCACCTCCTGGGCCCCTTTGCTCCCGCCAGACTCAGCTAGTCACATTCCCTGATGATGCCAGGCCCTCTTCCCTCCATGCCTTTGCTCCTCTTACTCCCTCTGCCTGGACTGTCCCTTCCTCTCCTCCTTTGCTGGCTGGTTGCTCTTTGCTCTGGAGGACTCAGTTCGGGCACCATAACCTCATGCCATGGGTTTTCTTGACCCTCATGGGGACTATAGCACTGTGACAACAACTGTAAACTCTGGAGTCAGACCTGGGTTCAAATCCAAGCTCTCCCAGTTTCCACCTTTACAATCTGGACACATCACTTAATTTTTCTAAGCCTCAGTTTCCTCATCTGTAAAATGAGGAAAATAACAGTATCTGCCTTATAGAGTTAGTCGTGCAGATTAGGTGAGTTAATGTTGGACAGCACTCAGCACAGGGCCCAGCATCAGTAAATGCTCAGTAAATATCACCAACTTATCTGTTGCTCTTTGAGGGGAGCATAACCCAGGGCCTGGCACCTACAGGATGCTCCAGAAATGTTGGACAAGTGAAAGCAGTAACTGAGACCAGTGGCTACAGCTGAAGACTGTAATGATAGAGGCACTTTTTGGAAGAACAGTCTGTCAGTTGCAATATAGTTTTGTTACGTCATTCCCAGGCTTGAGAACCTATAGTAGCTCTTGTTCACTTGCTGGGTCCATGATAACACCAGGGACCAGAAAACTCTCTATTGAAGGCATCAGCAGTGGGAGGTGAAAGGGCCAAGTTAACAGCTTACCAGTAGGATAAACAACATTGTTGGGCGTGGTGTCTGACGGTCTGGGTTTGAGCCATGGCTCCACCATTTTAACTTGTGGTCTTGGATAAGTTACTTAATTTTTCTGACACTCAGTCTTTTCCTTAGTTAATGTGGACAGTACTACCCAGTTCAAGGGGCTGTTGGGATAATGCGTGTAAAGTGCTCAGCACGAGGCCTAATATAGAGTGACTTAGCTGTCGTGATAATCGTCACCAATCTGCATTATCGAGTGCTCACTCTGTGTGAGGGACTGTGGGAGATACAAGATGTCTGAGCCACTTTGGCTTTCGGGAACTTGACCTTTGCAAGAGGAATAACTGAAGCTTACCAATACTGTAATACAAGGCAGGAGGTGATAAATACCATAAAAATGGAATCAAATGGCATTGCAGAAGTTCCCAGGGAGGAGGGAAAATTTACACCTGAGAGTATTAGGGAGGAGGTGGCATTTGAACTGGTCTTGAAGGAGGCTAAAATTGACAGCCTGTAGATGATGAGGCATTCCATGCAGAGGGAGCAGTAAGTGCAAGAAAATGTGGAGTGTGTGGAGACGGTGAGGAAGGCACTGGCTGTGGTCAGCATGGTGCTCAATGGCCATGGCAGGAGGTCCGAGAGGTCTCAGGATTGCTAACTTCCTTTGGAGACAGGCAGTACTTTTGCCTGTTCCTAGAACGCTTCCTCAGTCAGGCTTCCCTAACTCTCCCCATCAGGTATGGTTCACTTTTTTTCTTTTACTTGCATGGTTTTTTAAACTTCTCCTTTGTGGCATTTACATCTGTACTCTTCACCGCTACATCCCAGGTTGACCCATGGTAGCCACATTAGAAAAGAAAGAAGTCCCCGTTCTCTGGGAGGGAGTGCTGGAGGCAGGAGGAGGCTCACCCCTTGTAGAAGGCTGTGGGGCCCTCCTGGGCCACCATCTTTATCATACAGTCGAGGGGGCTGAGGTACTGGCCTGGAGGTGAGTTCATATACCGGGTCTTCACCACATCCACCGGGGAGGCCACCACGGTGGCACAGAAGCCGGCTCCAAAGGCAGAGGCAAAGTGGCAGGGGAAGTTGTCTGCATAGGAAGGATGAGCAAATATCAAGGAGTGCATTTGTGTTCTGTCCATATGTATGCACTGTTTGTCCCCAACTCAACCATGAACTCCCTGAGCATATTTTCCGTCTCTGACAGTATTTTCCATATCTCTCACAGTGCCCTGGGCTAAGCTCTTGGTAAGTACTGGCAAACTCGGCCTGGGCTGACCCAGAGGTGGGAGGTCATGCAGGCTGTTTGAGGAAACTGAAGTCAGAGAAGGTGAGAGATCCTTGCTTAACGCTACACAGTGAGATGTGGTGCTGGGACTGGAACCCAAATCTCCAGCCTCCCAGCTTAGGGGTCTTTCCTGCTTGTCACCACAATGTACCAGGCACTCTTTACTAGGCACTCCTTCTCTCTCTGCTCCTTCTAAAACCCAGTTGCCTCTGGGTTCCCTCCCTGCTGGGGGAGGGCTGCCTGCCTGGAGCCCAGGGCCTCACCAGTGAGCAGGTGATAGTCCAGCAGCTTCTCCTTGAGGATGTCATAGGTCACCACCTCAGCACAGTTGACGATGGCATTCCTCATGATGTTGGGCAAAGTTCCTGTTAGGAAGGCAGTGGGGACGGATGAATGGGAAATGGGAGAAATGGATGCCCTGGCTGCAAGGTCACAGGCCCCAGTTTTGGGGCTATCAGGCCCCATTCCAATGGTCGCAGCCAGAGGATCCCACCCCAGCTGCGCAGATTCCGCATTTTCCTCTCTAGAGTTGACAACTCTCAGATTATCCATATCTTCCTCAGAGACAGAGAACAGAGAGGCCCACTTGTGTTCACTTGGCCTCATTTTGGAGGGTGATCTGCAACAGCTGTCAAAATTAACATATGCCTCCCCGAGACCCAGCTGCAGCCAGAAAAGAAAGTCATTCAGCGAGAGGCTGAGCTCTTGGAACAGTGACAGAATGTGGTGCCAGCAGGGCCCACCCCTGGTTTCACAGGTAAGGGGACAAGCTCTGAAGGGTGCCCAACAAGTGACTGAAGAGCCCCCACTTAAGAGGTGTCCTGCCCTTAAACTTCACTGAGTGAGTTTCTTCTGCAAACATTCCTGCAACCTCTGGTTCACACGCGGAGAGAGTCCTGCATTCATCACAGTGGCCGCCATGTGGACACATAGGGAATCCTCCAGCTTTGCTCCCAAAGGAGCGCTTCCTCATTGCATCTCCCTGCGCCCACTCCTCACAGCTGTGCGTTTCTGATGCTCCTCTTCTTCCTCCGGGCCCTGCTTGAGGGCCCCTCCCCTTCCGTCTCCACACACCTAGAGCCTGTTCAGTCTTCCAGGCCCAGCTTAGGTGTCACCTTCTCTGCAGAGCCCGCCTCTGGAGCTCCACCTCTGGGGCAACCCCTACCACATCCTGCCCGTGGTGTAGCTGCATCTTGACTTATCTCCTCCGCTGTCCTCACGCCCTGGGTGTGTAAAGGTGTCTTAAATTCATTTCTGTCTCTCTCACAGCAGCCTGCACATGGCAAAGGGCTGGTAAAATGAACTGAGTTTGAGGGGCTGTGGCAGGTCAGTGAAGTATCTTTGGTTGTGATGTTCTTTCAGAATCACTGGAACATACCATGCTGGGAACCCCTCCTTGCTGGGGTCCCTGCCCCAGCCTGAGGGGAGGGAAAGCTCTGCCTGAGGCCGCCTGTGCCCGGAGTCCAGACCTACCTTTCCACAGGCCCCTGACTCCTTCCTCCCTGGCGATGGTTCTGTAGGCATCCATAGTCCCGCTGTATTTTCTGTCACTCCCAGACGACCCAAGGTGTATGCTGGCCTGAAATCGGACCTTCACCACATCTGTGGGCTGGGCACAGGTCACTGCCATGGCTCCCGTGGTGCAGCCGGCCAAAATCCGGGTAGTGAGGCTGGAACCTGGAAGGGGCAGAGAGATTGGGCCAGTACCCCCTACTAAGCAGCTCTCTGGGACATGCTGTTCTCTGCGGGGCTGCCCCTGCAGCTTCCTTGATGTCCACTCAGAGCCTCCTCATGAGCATCTGGTACCATCTTCCCCCCAGCCTCTGGCTCTGCCTCTGAGTCTAGACTTCCCTGGTCTCTTGACCCACAGACTTTCGGCCACCCCTTTGGTGTTCAGGGACCTGGTCACTCACTGTCCGTGCCTTGGGGGGTGTAGACCTGCTTGACAGAGTCGTAGAGGCCGATGCGGATGGAGGCGAAGCTCATCTGGCGCTGCAGGCCGGCCACCAGCCCATTGTAGGGGCTGCAGAGACCCTCGGTCCGCACCATGGTCAGGATGGTGCCCAGCACGCCACGGTACTGCACAAGCCGGGCCGTCTGGGCCACCGGGTTCTCGCCCTGGATCTGAAGGACAACAGCCGGGGGAGAGGACTCAACTGGGAGGGCAAGAAGGGGCTGCATGCACAGGAACCCTGCTGGGGCTGGGCCTGCCTGGGCTGTGCCTGAGAACAACCGTGCTGGTCACAGCCTTCACATCACAGTAGAAATCACTGGTGTCTGGGCAGGATTTTACCGTTCACAAAGCAGTGTTATACACACGGCTTGATGTTTGATCCTCAGAGTAAATCAGAGGGACAGATTGTCTTTCCATTTTATAAGTGCTTCGTGGCTTGCCCAAGACCACACAGTTAATTCCTTACTTTTACTGCACACTGTGCACTTTAAGAAGTAGGGCCTAGCCCATAAAGGGCCCTGTCGCATTATGCAAAGAATTTAGATTTTTTTGTCTTGGTGGATGGTGATGAGAGGAGGCAAGGAAGGGTCTAAGCAGTGGAGCGAGAGTCTTCGTCAGCGTTCTGAGTGAGGAAGGGCATATGGGCACACATCATGCGGGCTATGGGGGAGAACTAGCCCCTCCTTCCATGTGATCAATGACCCTTGGCCAAAGGGCACCTACCTGCAGGCGGACCTTGGCTGTGTCCAGTGGAAAGGTAAGGAGGTCAGCAAAACAGGCTGCTGTGCCTGCCCCCAGGAACTTCACAGCCATGGTGGGAGGCACGTCTGAAGGCTTCAGTCCAACCATGGTCCTGGAAGGCTCTGCTCAGTCTCTTTAGGGCCGAGAGGAGGTCCAAGGAGAGAGGCTGCTCCACAGCCCTGGGCTCCAGTGCAGCAGTGAGGCTGCAGGAGACAGGCCAGAGGAGGCTGATGGAGTGATGTCTGGCCTGGCCCCCAGGCGCTCCTCAGCACCCAGGAGGGGCTTTAGAAAGGGAGAAGCCTGGGTGGTGCCATACTTAAGCTGCGTGAATTTGGCCTATAAAAACAGGTCACGTTCCCATCCCTCGGATTTTGCAATCCTCCTCCTGACCCTCTCCCTCCCTCCTTACCATGGGTAGGCAGAGCTGACAGTGGTATCTGCACTGTATACATGAGGAAACTGAGGCTCAGGCACCTGTTCTCCCCAATATCAAACTGCTTTTTTTTTTTTTTTTTTTTTTTTTTTTGAGATGGAGTCTCGTGCTGTTGCCTAGGCTGTATTCCAGGTAGCTTATATTTTATCAGACCATTCCAAACTCCAAATTTGGTGATTCAGTTACAGATAAACTTTATGTATATAGATTATCAAACT
>NW_012115211.1:2447321-2493827 GCF_000951035.1 Colobus angolensis palliatus | reverse complement strand
TTTTTTGAGACAGGTTCTTGCTTTGTTACCTGGGCTGGAGTGCAGTGGTACAATCCAGGCTCACTGCAGCTTTGACCTCTTGGACTCAAGTGACCTTCCCACCTTCAGCCTCCTGAGTAGCTGGGACTATAGGTGTGCATCACCATACTCAGCTAATTTTTTATTTTTTGTAGAGATGGGGGTCTCTCTATGTTGCCTATTCTGGTCTCGAACTCCTGGCCTCAGCCTGATCACTTGACAAGAGGGGCAGTTCTTAGCCACTCATGGGAAATGGAATGGATGGGCGTAGACTCAGGTCAAAAGCCCATCTTGGGGTCAGGGCTCTAGAACTTTCAGTAGTCAAGCTGGGGGAGGAGGGGAAGCCACAGTGGTGGGCACATATAGCAGCTGCCCTGAGGCCAGCACTCCCCAATCTTCTTCCCAATTCACTCCAGCCTCCCCTACACCCTTAGCAGCCGGCAGCCTTTTGCCACTGGCCAGTGGAGGAAGAAGTCAAAAGTGGAATCCTCCTTTCTGTAGCTCTGCTGGGGCTCCTGAGGGATGGGATGTTCTAGTCTGCATGGTCCATTAAAGTTTGCTGGTTGCTTCTTGCACCAGATACCGTGCTGAGGGCTTTACAGACACTGACTGAGTCGATCCCTTTATAAGGCTACAAGTAGTTGCTATTATTATTCCCATTTCATAAACCAGGGACCTGAGGCTTCCAGGGCTTTAGCTAGTCATACAACTGAAGTGCTGGCGCTGAGATTGGTGTCCACACTTGTCTGGCATCTGAAGCTGTGCCTGTTTCACTGCCCAGAGAGTCTCAGACTTCAGCGAGAGCCGAAGATCCCTTGAGCTGCTTGTTTACAGAGTAGATTCTCAGCCCTCAGCCCCAGAGATCCTGATTTAGGTCTGGGGTGGGGCTAGGAATCTGCATTAGGAAAACTCCCCATGGTAGCTCTGAAGCGGGGGAAGAGGACCCCATTTTGAGACATCCTACCCAATACCAGTTGCCTCCCCAACCCCAACCCACCCTCCCGTCAAAGCCTTCACAGCAGCCCACTGAAGAAGCCATCTAGGCGGAGAGACCATGGGCTCTGGAAAGCTCCCAGTAAATGACCTGGACCAGCCTCAGGTCAGAAGTGCCCCTGTCATCCCTACTCAGGAAGAGGCCCCAGGGTCTTCATGGAAAGAAAGGGACTTATGCTCTGGAGGAATCGCAGAGATTCTGGGGCAGGCAAAGAAGAAAGCCACTTCCTGTCTATGGGGATTTGCAAAATCCCACCAGAGGCAGCCAGCAAGGCAAACCGGGTATGAGTCTTGAGTGAGTGACACGGGTGTTGGGTTCAAGTCCCAGCCCTGCCACAGTACCCTCATCAGGGCTGCAGCTTCCTTTTTATAAGGTGGGGGCTGGACTGAATATCAGGTCTGACATGCTGCGGCTAGTGAGCCCTGACTGCTCGGGGCTGCTCGCTGAAAGCCTCCAATGAAAGGGAGAACAAGGAGAAGGGAGAGGGACAGGGGAAGGGATGAGGGAGGAGAAAGGGGTCTTACCTGTGAGTCCTGCCAGGGCAGAGGCAGCACAGGGGCTCCCTATGGCTCCATCCCAGGGGGTGGCAGCAGGGATCAGATGGCCCCTCCTTGTCATTCACTGTTGTCTCTGCTGCTTCTGGCTTGGCACTGGTCTTATACACACGGGCTGACCTGAAACCTTATCCTAGAGAAGCTGGTTGACTGCCTGATCACTTGACAAGAGGCTGGCTGGTGAGGGCAGTGAGGTGAGAGGGGAGGTGAGTGAGTTCCACATCTGGTTCAGTCCTGTTACTTGGGGTGCTTTAATATAGCTCCTTTAAACTGTGGACGTTTTCTTGGTGACAAGGGTGTATGGGGGGGTGGACCTGCTGCCACTTTTGAGTCCAAAGGTCAAGGCCTCCCACAATAGGCTGGGCACAGCTCTCCCAGGCCTTGTAATAATAATGATAACTGTCATTTCTTCGTGCCCACTATGTGCTAAATATTTTACATACATTACTACTATTTTCCACAATCCTATGAGATAGGTACTATTAGAATTCTAATTTTTTTTACTTTTTTTTTTTTTTGGTAATTTAAAAATTTTTAGTAGAGACGAGGTCTCGCTGTGTTCCCCAGGCTAGTCTTGAACTCCTGGGCTCAAGTCATCCTCTTGCCTCTCAGCCTGGCAAAGTGTTGGGATTACAAGTGTGAGCCACTGCACCTGGCCTAATTTTGTTTTTTAATTACAGATTTATTGATATAGAATTCACATACTATACAATTCATCTGTTTCAAGTGCACAATTCAAATGGTTTTTAGTATATTCTGAGTTGTGCAACCATCAACACAATCTATTTTAGAACATTTTCATCACCCTTCACCCTCCTGCCCTGGAAAAACTCCATACACCTTAGTAGTCACTCCCCTTCCCCCACTCCCCAGCCTCAGGCAACCACTAATCAATCTACTTTCTGTCTCTATAAATTTGCCTCTTCTGAACACTTCCTAGAAATGGAATCATCCACTATGTGCTTGTTTGTGACTGGCTTCTTTTACTTAGTATAGTAATGCTTTCAAAGTTAATCCGTGTTGGAGCCTGCTTCAGTATTTCATTTCTTTTTAGTGCTGGGGATCCTAAAATCTTACCACTTATTTTACTGTGGAGGCAATGGAATCTCAGGGAGGCCATGTAGCCAGCACGCGGCAGGGCCTGACTCTAGCCTGTAAACTCCAAGGCATTTTGGGCTTATCTACTGTGACCACCATTCTCTCTGACATGACACTTGGAAGCTTTAGCATGGACACTGCTGGAGCCAAGGGAGCTGGGGCGGGGTGGAAGGGTGCCCCACAGAAGCTACTGGAGGCTCCATCTTTGGGCACTTAGAGTAAGGGCTGGGCATAGCTGAATCGGGCCCCAGGTGATGGGGGAAGGGGAGAAGAGGAAGAGAAGGGAGGGGAGGAGTGAGAAGCAGAAGGGAGGGAAGGAGAGGGAGTTGATTGGGTAGGGCAGAGGAGGAGTAGGCAGAAGTCTTTTCTGGACTTCGGCACACAGCCAGGGTCACAGGGCAGGTGGTCAGAGGTACGGACGCTCAAGTGCAAAGCTTGGGCTGTACCTGTCCTCTTCCTTGGACCAGGCCCTGACCTTAATGTCAGCAGAATAAGCAGCTGCATTAGTGTTAAGAGGGAAGTGGCTGTCAGGGCTGCTGAGATTAGGAAGGCTTAGGAAGTAGGTTCTGAGCTCCATCTGTAATTGCTAGCCTGGAGGTGGTGGAGTAAATTGCAGGGAGTCTGTGGGGGAAGAATAGAGTAGAAGCCCAAACCAGGAGGCAGCAGGCTCTGGAGAAACCCAGGGGGAGGGAGGGCCAGGCTCTTTGGCTTGGGAGCTTCAGAGCAGGACCAGGTCTGCCTGCTTTGGCTCCATGTCCAGAGGCCAGCCCATGCTAGAAGTCCCAAGGCTGCCTGCTATGGGTTGGGAAGAGAGGTAGCCACTGGCTCGTTCTGGTGGTGGGAACACCTATCTCATGCCTTAATCCATGCCACATGCCTGGTCAAGTCATTTACCTCAGAGTTGGCACTGGGAAGATTCAGCTTCCAGGGCTAAGATACTGATAAAGAACACACTGTTTTGAAGTGGAGATGGGAGGTCTCGACCCTCAGGGTCCCTTTGTGTCACCAGAGGCTGCTCTCAACCTGGAATAGGAGCATGTCCTCCTGACCCCGATCAGGTTGTCTGTGGGAGCTAGAGTGGGATTTGGAGGAATATTCTTTACTTGGCGCTTTCCCCCTGAGGCCTGGTCTCCAACTGCTCCTCTTTAGGTTCCCTGAGCCCCAAGGAAAGTGGGGTCCCGGGCCTTGAATGCTCTGTGCTGGTGACTTGAGAGGGAGGCTGGCCTCTGTGGTGCTGGGGAGGGGTGGGCTGGCAGGCTGGAACTTAGGAGCAGAGACAAATAGAAGGGGGAGGCCTTGTCACCAGGAAGGCGGCACCCACTCCTTCCTTGAGGTTCCCGCATCACTATGCACCCTCTGATGCCCGGGAGTGCTCTGCCTGCCCCAGTGGCTGTGTGCTTGCCTTGCTACAGGTTTGCTCTGGAGCATCAGAGAGTGGGTGGGGCTGACATTTCCTAAGCTTCCACTGTGTGCCAAATGTAGGCGAAGCACTTTAAAAAATGTCATCTCGTTTGATCTTCCTCACAACCCCTTGAAGCTGGAGTGATTATCTCTGTTTTACACATGAGGCCACAGAGGCTCAGACACAGCGAGACTGGTCTCTATCTCCAGCTGCACGCCGCTCACAGGCTTTTCTGGCTCTCTCTCTATAGCTGTCCATAGTCTGGCCAATTCTCTGGGCTCACCCCAAGACCTGTCTCTTCTAGGAAGCCTTCCCTGACTGCTTCAGCCCACATGGTCTTTCTCCATGAAGTCCCTAAATTAAGAGCACTTATTGGCTGTACCTTGTTTTGATCACTGAAAGTAGTAGCCTTGCAATACCTCTGGGATTTCTTGTGTGGTGAATCACTTCCTAACTATACAAACAGAGGCAAACCCCTGAACTTCCAGAAACTCTAGATATCATAATATCTAGAGTTAGAAAGTTGTTTTGAGGACTGAGTGAAGTGACATGTACTTGGGGGTGAAAGCCTGTTGCCCAGCCACGTTTTTTTTTTTCTTTTTCTTTTTTGATACGGAGTCTTGAGTCCTGCTCTGTTGTCCAGGCTGGAGTGCAGTGGTGTGATCTCGGCTCACTGCAACCTCCACCTCTTGGGTTAAAGTGATTCTCCTGCCTCGGTCTCCTGAGTAGCTGGGATTACAGGCGCCCACCACCATGCCCAGCTGATTTTTGTTTTTTTTTTTTTTTTTTTAGTAGAGACAGGGTTTTGCCAGGTTGGCCAGGCTGGTCTCAAACTCCTGACCTCAGGTGATCCGCCTGTTTCACCCTCCTGAAGTGTTTGGATTACAGGTGTGAGCCACTGCGCCCGTCCATGGCCCTTTCCTTGTCCTCCCCACAGGGCTTTGTCTGTGGCAGCTGCTCAAGACTTTGTGGTCTGACAGCCTCAGCCAGAATTACCCATCTCAGAGATAAGAGGGATTCTGAGGGTTCCATTTTACTAATGGATTTCAAGCATCAGCAAAGGAAATACTGGGTGTCACTGTCATCTGGACCAACCCGATTCTGGGGGAGCCAGAGTCTCATGGTGATTGACCCTCGTCTGTGGGGGGGAGGGGTATGGTTGTTAATTTTCCTCTCTGGCAGTTAGGGCACACACGAATTCCTAGCAGCCCCACTCCAATGAAACACTTGTGCACAGATTACAAACACCAATATGATTTTATTCAAACACAGGCAAGAACAATGACCTTCAGAGCTGGGTAAAAACAATAAGTTAAAAGCATGGTTAGAATTTTAGACAATCAGATAAAAAGTCTGAAGGAGGTGATTTCCCCTTCCTGTCCTAATTAAGTCAACATGGCATACAAATAATTTGTATCTATAAAATATCCTTGTTCCCACACAAATGAACTGGAGGCGGCCCTAGGATTTCCTTGACTATGCACAGTGCACACAGTCTGCATGTCCCTCCTCCCCAACTTTTAAGGCTGAAATGGTCCCACATCTTCAGGAAGAGGGTGGGCTCATGTAAGCAGTCAACTGTGCCAAGGACACTGGGAGGCGTTTCTCCACCGAAAGATGACTGCTAGGGTCCACTGGCCAAAAGATGGAGGAGCCACTTGGGCGCGGATTCCATTTTGTTTCTAGCCTTTGCCTCACCACAGAAGAAAGGAGCTGACATTTGGCAAGTGGACACTGGACTGGCTTGGGGCACTCCTCCAGTCTGGGCTGATTGGGTCTCTTGAAGCAGCCATGGCCTAGGTAAGTGGTGGTTTCAGGACTGTGACAGCCCTGAAGGAGCCAGACCTGGTGCCTCTGCAAACTGGACAAAGCTGAGGGAGGGTGGGCAGGTGTCTCCTTCTCCCAGCGCCTCAGGCTGTGTTAGTCTTTCTGGGAGTACCGAGAAGAAAATATCCGTGCAATTCTGCGGGTTTCTTCCTCAGGCAGGTTGGTGGGGAGCGAGTTAGGTCTGGGGCGACAAGGCCTTTGGGAGAGGGCTCCCCTGGTGGCTTCGCTCTTGTCCTGGAGAGGAAGAAGTCAGCTAGGTTAGCGCTGAGGATATGGCACCACCAATGGATGACACTGGTTTCTCTCATCTTTTGGTCCTTTGGTTAATATTTATGTAGAGCTGTGTGGTTTACAAAGCGCTTTACATACCTTATCTTGTTTGACCCCTAGCTCGACCCTATATGGGGGGTCTACCATTCTCCCCACATAGTGGATAAGGAAACTACATTCAGGTGGAATAAACTCAAGGTCCCACAGCTCTGAGTGGCAGAGCTGGGATGTGAACCCCAGCCCTGACTCTTTCTGTGCCTCTGGAGAAGGAGGGCGTCACCTCCAGGATAGGTCTGAATCCTCACCCCTTCTCCTGTTGCGTGGCTTTAGACAAGCCATTTGTGCTCTGGGTTTAGTCCCATGTGTGATGCTGGGAACATATCCAACTCTCAGGGAGATGGTGGGGAATAAGACACTCTCCGGCCCTTTGGAGCTCCTGGAGTTGCCAGGTGACACAAAGCACCTACCTACTGCCTGGCTACCAAACTTTGATCTCTCTGCCTCTGGCTGACAGGGCACCACTAATTCCACCTTTAAGGTATTTGCCTGTGGGTTATGGTGTCATGGTCCTCTGGACTCCTCTAACTCATTTGCTCATTTTTCTTTCTTTTTTCTTACTCCATGTCAGGCTCCTGTGCTGAAGGAACTCAAAGTTATACAGGAAAGCCATCCCAGACAGCTGGCTGAGAGCAAGGCCCTGGGGAAGAGGTGGGGGCCTGATAGGGGAAGGGGCAGTTCTGAAAGGAGATGGGAGCAGCCTCCACAGGCCAATCTGGCTGACTTCATGGTGTGCAGCTTGCTCTTCCCTGCCATTAAGTCCCATGAGCTGAGGCTGTCATAAACTGAAGGACCACTGACAGCATACTGTACCGCTTCCTGGGCACTGAGAAGCAGCTTGGTGGAGACCCTAGAGACTGGGACTACCTGCGCCCTGCAGTTCTGCTTATGAGAAACTGAGGCCCAGCTAGAGTTGCTTCTGGCATCAGTAACATTCAGTTATTCTTTCTTTCATGTCTGCAACCCTTTTTAATACCTACTTGAGAGGGGCACAGAAATAAACAGAACTCCGTTTTAGGCTTTCTCAGCTCAGACTTAAGCCTTGGGAGGCAGAGAGATCTGCCTAAAGAATTAGAATTGCCAGAATGAGATAAGGGGAGTGGAGTCAGGCATCCCTGGTCTACCGCCTGGATGTCAGTTTCCTACCCACGAAATAGAAGGGTGGATGGGAAACTTTGAGGGTCCCTGCCAATCTAGAATTCTAAGTGCCAAGGGAATGTCTACAATCTGGGAAACTCTCAGTGCTATGAGTCCACAGGCAGCCTTTCCTTATAACCAAGAGCAAAGTGGCGCTAGGGCTGGGCTGCACAGCAGAGACTAGACGATACATCTCCCTGCCTTCTAGGCAGGCCTAGGCTAAAAGGCAAGAAGGAAACCCACTTTTTGCTGGTGTTTGCAGTTATTCCTTCCAACATACAGGAAGCACCTGCACTCCATGATTGATGCCTCAGGCCAGGGCAGGCCAGTGGGCCAGCCTCTGCCTATTGCTCTCCCACTTCCACACTGGGTGCTCCTGTAGGGCATGGACTGGGTCTGAGGCTTGGGATCCCAGCAAGGCCAGGTCCAAGACAGGAGCTTGGGAGTGGCTAGATGAGTATGGGTGGGACCACAGGTTTAAATTGGGTGGGGCCAATTTAAATTGGGTAGACAATGAGCTACCCAACAATCACAGAGATGACCACAGGCCAGGGTAACCACAGGCTTAAATTGGGTGGGGAGGAGACTCTTGTAGTAAGCTTCTCAGTCATTCATTCTAGAACCAGTGGTTGTCGGCCTACCATATGCCAGGTCTTTAGTTAAGTCAAACTCTCTCAGGCTCTCTGTAGCACTTTAAGCTTGTGTGTATCTTTCTTTACTCCCAAGATCCAAGATGGCTGTTTCCTGAGCTACTTGGGGTTTAGGGTGACACAAGTCCCATTCCTGTCCCCCAGCTGTACTGCAGGTAGATTTTCTGGGTCATCAGTTGTATCTTACCTTCCATTTCTTTCTCTGCTACTCTGAAGGGGAAGTAGGGAGATGCTTGCTTTATGGGCCAGATGGGAAAACAGGCCTAAGAGCAGAGTATTCTATCTCAAATCCTAAAACCAGGCATTGCTTCCCCATCATCTAGAAGAGATGTCTTCTCTGTTTTAGAGAGACTTAGATGAGTCTTGTTCTCCATGGCTGGAAGGGCCAACTGCCTCAGTTCATGAAATGACCATCAAAAGGCCTCTGTTAGGCTGGGTAGCTCACGCCTGTAACCCCAGCACTTTGGGAGGCCAGGGCAGGGGGATCGCGTGAGTTTAGGAGTTTGTGACCAGCTTGGTCAACATAGGGAAACTCTGTCTCTAAAAAAAAAAAAAAAAGGAAAAAAAATAGCAGGGTGTAGTGGGGCACACCTGCAGCCCCAGCTACTTGGGAGGCTGTGGTGGGAGGATCGCTTGAGCCCAAGAATTCAAAGCTGCAGTAAGCTGTGATCGTGCTACTGCACTCCAACCTGGGTGACAGAGGAAGACCCTGTCTCAAAACAAAACACCTCTGTTGGTGACTCACCAAACTTTTCAGGAGCCTAAGATCTACTCTACTTGATCAGCTCTTATGGACAACAGGCAGACGTGGTTCCTGTTGTCACAGGGCTGCTCAGCTAGAGAGGAGACAGACAATGAGCTACCCAACAATCACAGACATGAGGCTTAGAGCTTGTGAGCACTGAGAAAACAGCAATTAGTAACAGCTAAGAAAGTTTGGGGAGGCTTCACAAGGAGGTGGGCTCCAAGATGGGCAGGGTTTCAACAGAAGCTGGGTGTGGGGTGAGGTCTTCATTAGAGGGAACAGTACGAGCATAGGCTTACACCTACTGGCTGGGCCATATCTGCCCTGGAGCTGAATCGTGTGTGGCACCAACCTTCCAGCACTGACACCCTGACCCAACGGCCTAGGGGGCCTTATCTGCAAGGTCCAGGCCCAGAGACCAGGACAAGGACAGGGCTTGGCTCTGTGTACAGGGCAGGGCCAGGGTGTGCAAGGACAGAGAACTCACACTCAGCAGCACTTTGCTTTTGTTGACCTCAATAGGGTTTAGAAACCATCTTGACTAGTACTGAAGATTCTTCCTTCATCGGGACTGCTACCCTAACACACAGCCCTGGTGGGGTTGGCCAGAGGCGAAACTGGCCAGAGCAGGGATACCCTCAAATGTATTATCCATTCCTCTGAAATACTACCACACTTCTGGCTGGAGGCCTGAGGGCACAAGAAAATTATCAGCAGAGCATGTGCTTTGTGGGAGGCATCAACCTTCCTGGGGAGGCAGGAGGAAGACACATGGAGCAGGATAGTCACAGCTGGAGGGGCTGCAGGTGCCTTGGAGTCTAGACAGTGGATGTCATCCATGGGGTGAAGTCCCTGGAGCGGGGACTTAAACATGAAGGTGGAATGTGAACAGATGATGAAGAGAGAGGGTATGCCGCCTGCAGGTGCAGCTTTTGTGAGGAAGGAATTTTCTTTGCTAGGAAAGTGGTGGGTATGGGATAGACTGAGCTGCAGGTATGGAGAGCAGCCAAGACAAACCTGTTACTAGAAGGAGGGGTTGATGCTGGCTGAGGGAAGTTCCAGAATGTGTGGGGGGAATTTGACCTTATTCTTCTTGGACTTCAGCAAGCTGATCTGTAAGGGCCTTCCCAGGGAACAGGGACGGGGTACTCGACGACTGTACTAGGCTGAAAGACAGAACTGGCTTTCCTGCGGGCCGGGTGTCACAGCAGCAGGCCAGGGGCTTTCAGGCTGCCCCATTAAATCCTCCCTCATCCATACATGGGACCTGTTCCTTTCTGAGTACCTGGACGCCCAGGCCATGAATATGATAGGCCTCTCTGATAATAGATGTGTCTTAAAAGAGCCTTCAATGCTAAAGGTCGGACTTTGCTGGGGAGAAAATGGAGCACGTGGAAGGTGTAAGGAGAGGTTTGGAAAGAAAATGTGGGGCTTCCTGGGGCTCTTCAAATTGAGTGGCTAACCCTGCATGAGGAGCTGGTTTTAGTCCTGGCTCTACCACTTCTTAGCCAAGTGGTGTTGGGCAACCCACTTTCTCTTTGGGCCTTGGTTTGTGCGTCTGAAAATGGGATCAGGATGAGCAGATAATGCAAGAGGAAGCATTCTATAAACCACGGGCTGATCCCAGCTCTTGGTTCCTTCTCTGGTCTGCTCCCTGTGACACAGCCTCTTCTCCAAAAGCTCTCTCGGGAGGGCCTGGCCCTCTTCTTTGGCCTGGAAGGTGATCTGATCCCAGCCACTGTGTTCTAGGCTCTCTCCACTCCAGTCCCCAGATGGATCCCTCGAACAGGCCACATGCTCCCAGGGTTTGGTGGGTGCAGGTGCCCCCACTTACCCCTGGTTCCAAGTAACCCAGGGACTTTCTCAGAGGACAGGCAATGGAGTGCAGTGGAAAGGACACTGGTCTGTGGCCCAACCTAACTGTCCCACTCACTCAAGATCAAGACACTTTCTCATTCTGGGTCTCTGTGGGTCTTAGCTTCACTGTCAAGTGGATCTAAGAACTTCTGTTTGGTCTTCTTATCCAGGTCTATGCTGGGTTCAAATAAAATTCCGATATGGCCAAGGTTCTGACCAGGTATAATATCTTACAAAACACAGAAGCTAAGATGGAGCTAGAGCCAATACCAGCTGTAGACCCAAGAGCAAAATGAAGCCTTGCTGTTCTCAGACCCCATCCTAGGCAAAGGGTCAGGCCCCAAAAGTCCTGAGTAGAGCTGGGGTACAGCACCTCCTGTACTGGGGTAAGCAGTGCTAGGCCAGGCAAGCTCTCCCTATTCCACTGTCTTCCCCCCTTCTCTGGTAACAGTGAGCCTCTGGTCTGGGATGAGTGCTAAAGTTCTGTTCTTTTCCAGAGTAGCCCCTTTAAGTGACATAAACATTGACTCAGGAGCTGAAAACTGAAAGTAAACAGCCGGCTGGCTAGGTGGACCTGCCAATGGATTGCTGCATCAGAGGCCGAGTGAGGGCTCAATATAGTTGCCTGCCTTGCTCAACTTTCACCCCTTTGGCTGGCTTCCTTCCCCTGGGGTGGCCCTCAGAGTCTGGCCTGGACTACAACTTCCTTGACACTACAGAGAGCAGCAAACTCAGCAGCCACGAGTAGGAGCAGAGGGGAAGTGAGGACAAGGTACTTAGACTAGAGGTCCAGCCCTGAGAGGCAAATCCTAAATCTGACCTGCTCAGACTGGCTGCCGCATGGCCGGTCTCATGCTCTGAGCTCACCCTCCATGCCTAAATTAGAGGTCTGGTCATGTGGTTCTCACTATCGATATGCTCCCTCTGTGCCACACCCCACCTGATGCCACCCTCTCCTTATTCCAAGAAGCCTTCCCAGACAGGCCCATTCTATAGGGCCTACGTCACTCCCTTACCCTGGGCCTCAGTCTATGCCACGAAGGGGCCTGACTAGGGCAAGACTCCTCAACCCTTTTTTTTTGGTTTGTTTTTTAAAACAGGGCCTGGTTCAAAAGATGATCCTCAATCTTCTGAACCCAAGCTCTGCCAGAGAGAGGGCTCAAAAGTCCAGGTTTTGAGAGGGAAGGGTTAAAAATTATACTCTTACAAGAAGAGCTCCTGGCTCCCCCTAGACTCTGGCCTCAGAGTGGCTTAGGCAACCTGAGACTAGCACCTGCCCAGCAGACCTATGAGCCCCTTCCTAAAAAGTGCCTGCCAACTTGCAGTCTGGGACAGCCAATTTTGGCTGTTTCTTCTGACCTCTACACCCTTGGCCAAGCTGCTTATTTTCTAAAAGCTCTGTATGGCCCTTATCAGAGATACTTTGACCTTTGGGTCTCCTCTTAGGCGCTGCAGAAAGCTAGGGACTTGGTGGTTTAAAGAAATGAGGCAATAGGTCAGGACCTCTTGCCCCAAGAGGGGCAGCTCAGCCATCAGGCCTGGACCACAGGCTGAGAAGAAACCCAGCATCAGGAAGTTCCCTCAGGTCCCCTACTGAGCTGATCTGGTGACTTTGTGGAGAACTGGGGTTCTCTACCAGGACCATTCATCTTTCAGCTGCTTCTGGTTTGTGGAAGGGAAACCATGGGATATATATATATTTAAGACAGAATTTCACTCTGTTGCCCAGGCTGGAGCGCAGTGGCACCATCTCGACTCACTGCAACCTCTGCCTCCTAGGTTCAAGTGATTCTCATGCCTCAGCCTCCCAAGTAGCTGGGTTTAGAGGTGCCAGAATAGAAAAATTCTATCCCTTGGTTTAGACATGTTGCTGAGGACCTCAGGAAGTCAAAAGCAGAGACAGGACAAAAAAAAATCAGGCTTGCTGGCACCTCGATCCTTAGTGATGTCTGAAGTGCTGTGGTCCAGCTGAGTACAAGTGAGAACATGGGGTGGGAGGGGTGGAAAACTCAGGGTTTTAAGGGTACCCTCATGCCTGGTCTTGTCTCATATTTCCTGCCTCCTACACTCACTCCTCATGAATAACAGTGTCTGGCCCGATGCCTGTGGCTAATCCAGGGGCCCATTCATGACGTGGGCAGAGCATGGGCTTAACGCAGGAAGACACAGAGCAAGACAGGGCTCACCTCATAGTAAAGAAGTGCCATGTGGGCAGGGCAGGGAGGCCAAGGCTCAGATGATAGGCTGCTTCTTGTCCTTTGTTTCTAATTCCTATCTTGTTTCAGTACAGGCCCATCTCTTCCCATTTCTGACCACGTCTCTAGTACACAGTGCTTGTACCTTCTGCTGTCCAAATTCTGTTGATTCTGAGGTTTTTTCTTTTCAAATCCACAGCCTGAAAAGCCTTTCTTCATCTTTGTTGAATTCAACTTAAGCCACCCCACATGGCTCTATCTTTCTTTTCCTATACTCATTCCCTTTGCTTTACTTCAGTGCTAATACAGGCAAATGTCATTTGAGGAAATGAGTGGTTTGGAGGCCAGTGCCTTTCCAAGAACTGCGAGCTCCCTGAAGGCAGAATCCACAGCATGAGGGTCCTAGCTCTTTCAGCATGACAGGCAGTTGGTAGGAGTTGGAGGAACTTAGATATAAGGCTGGCTCCCCTGGGAACTGTGAGTTCCCCGAGGGAAGCTCCTGTCTTCTGCACCTAGCTCAGGGCTATGGCTTTGCACATTTATTAAAAGATGCAAATTTTGGCCGGGCATGGTGGCTCAAGCCTGTAATCCCAGCACTTTGGGAGGCCGAGACGGGCGGATCACGAGGTCAGGAGATCGAGACCATCCGGGCTAACACGGTGAAACCCCGTCTCTACTAAAAAATACAAAAAACTAGCCGGGCGAGGTGGCGGGCGCCTATAGTCCCAGCTACTCGGGAGACTGAGGCAGGAGAATGGCGTGAACCTGGGAGGCGGAGCTTGTAGTGAGCTGAGATCCCGCCACTGCACTCCAGCCTGGGCAACAGGGCAAGACTCCGTCTCAAAAAAAAAAAAAAAAAAAAAAAAAAAAAAGAAAAAAAAAAAAAAAAACAAAGAAAAAAAGATGCAAATTTCAAGTTTGAGGTCAAAACTATCTTCCTACTTTCTGGCCTGCCTGTCCTCAGGCCCAGCTCTACTTCTCCTATTCATTTATGGGAAGTTATTGGAAGGTTCTGAGCAGAGAAGTCACATGATTGAGTTGATGACTGATTTAACATCTTAAGAAGTTAACAGGATGCTGTATGGGGAATCGGTTGCGAGGAGCAAGGGAAGAAGCAGAAAGGCAAATTAGGAGGCTACTGCAATAATCCAGGTCAGAAATAATGATGGCTGAGGCCAGGGTGGTGAGAAGCACATTTCTGTATATTTTAAGGATACAGCTGCCAGAATTTCCTGTTTAATCGAAAACTGGCATCAGGGAGGATTCCAAGAGTTTTGGCCTGAACAACTAAACTAGAGTCCCAGCTACTCAGGAGGCTGAGGCAGGAGATCACTTGAGCCCAGGAGTTTGAGGTTGCAGTGAGTTGAGATCATGCCACTGCACTACAGTCTGGGCAACAGAGCGAGACCTTGTCTCAAAAAACAAACAAACAAATAAACAAAAAACAACCTCCACCCCAGAGTTCAGTTGTACCCTTTAATCAAAATTGAGAAGACGGAGGGGGAAACGGATTTGGGAATAAAATCTGGAGCTCAGTTTTGGACGTGTTAAATTTGAGACATCTATTAGATAGATATTCAAGTGGTGATGCTGGGTAGGCAGTTGTCGAGTTACAGTTGTAGAGTTAGGTCTGGGCCAAGCTAACCATCGGGAGTCTTCAGCATACAGAAGAAGTAGGGAAAATGAGGGAGACCCAGCAAAGAAGGCAGAGCAGGAGCAGCCAGTGAGGGAGGAGAACCAAGAAGAAGTGATGCCTGAGAAATAAGTGAAGAAAGTGTTCAAAGGAGAGAGATCAACTGTGTCACATGCTGCTGAGAGGTCAAATAAATTGAGCACTGAGATTTGATAATTGACTTAGGAACATGGAAGTTTTTTTGGGATTTTGACAGGCTTAAACAGTGTTCCCCCTGCCAGTGGTAAAGTGGGGTAAAGGTCTGATTAGAGTGTGAGATTACACTGGCTACAGTGTGGAGAATGAACAGTGGTGGAAAAGTACAAGTATAAGTGACACTGGTTAGAAACAGTCAGGGGGTGCCGGGCTGGTGGCTCACTCCTGTAATCACAGCACTTTGGGAGGCCGAAGCGGGCAGATCACTTAAGGTCAGGAGTTCGAGCCAGCCTGGCCAACATGGTGAAACCCTGTCTCTACTAAAAATACAAAAATTAGCCGGGTGTGATGGCGTGTGCCTGTAATCCCAGCTACTGGGGAGGCTGAGGCAGGAGAATTGCTTGAACTCGGGAGGCAGAGGTTGCAGTGAGCCGAGATCATGCCACTGCACTCCCGTCTTGGAAAAAAAAAAAAAAAGAAATAGTGGGGAGATGATTGGACTAGACAAGGGCAGGGTGAGAAGTAAGTGATTCAAAAGATGCTTAGGTGGCAGAATTAACAGACCTTGGTGATGTGGGTCTTGGCTATGGGTCATGGGGGATAAAGGAGCAGGGGTGAGAGACAATTGTGCTTCTGGCAGGAGTAACTACATGGATGGTGGCTGAATTTCCTGAGATATGGATGCAGGTGGCAGAGGAAGTGTGCAAAGGAAGATGACAAGCTCAAGTTTTGGACAGAGTGAATTGTCTGTGACACATCAGACAAGATGTCTAGGATGCAGTTGAGTCTGTACGTGTCTGCGGCATGGGAGAGAAGACTAGACTGAAGATAAGGATTTGCATCATTCGAAGTCATATTTGAAGTCATCAGTGACTGAGATATTCCCAAGAGAGAAAATCTACAGAGCAAAAGACATAGTCTGAGGAAGACAACATGTAAAGCAAATTACTGCCGTTCTCATCATCAACCTCTCTCCTCCCCTGTACGGAAGTTGATAAAACTAGCTTGTCCATCAGCAGCTAAGCAAGCAGAATCATACTTTTAACAAAATTAGGAAGCTGTCCCCAGTAAAGAGTTACTTCATCATAAGAGGGAAGAGAAAGCAAGGGCAGTGGAACTTGATTAATTTATAATGAATTTGGAACTGCAAATGGATCACTGTGCCACAGTCCTGCTAAACCAGCCATCATTCTCATCCCTTTTCTTTTTGCGGAGGCAACAGCCAGAAGATGAGGTAGCATGGGGTAGGAATTACAGGCTGGCCCCAATACTCTACCTGTGTGGCACTCGGTATTCTACAGTACAACCACCCTGTGAGGCCTGATAACCCCATTTGACAGATGAGGAAGCAGATTCAGAAAAGTCCAAAGATCTGACAAATGTCACACAGGGTCCTGTATCCACTCTACTGTGAGAGGAGGGAGGGGACATCTGTTTCTCAGATGCTTCCAGTGGAGACTGGGAGGTTCCTTGGCTCAGGTATATCATTTCAATGTGGAGTGAAAGATCAGGTCTTGCCTTTGATCATGGGGGGAAACCAGAGCAATCAATCCAGCAATTACGAGCCCTCTCCTGTTTCAGGGATGGGCTGTTAGCCCTGACCCGGAAGCA
This sequence comes from Colobus angolensis palliatus, assembly GCF_000951035.1. Lineage (NCBI taxonomy): Eukaryota > Metazoa > Chordata > Mammalia > Primates > Cercopithecidae > Colobus > Colobus angolensis. Next base: position 2,477,584 of record NW_012115211.1, on the reverse strand, counting down.
GGTCAGCTTTAGTATAGCAGTCCCAGGACAGTGGTTGAGAAGAGCCCTGCAGCCTCTCAAAGTGCTCCTCTTCAGTTGTGAGGGCCAAGGCTGGCCTTAGGAGGAGGCAGAAGAGATGGAATTCTCAAATGACGATACAGGACAGGGCTCCTGCCCTTGTCTCCCTCCCTCTCACTTACAGCTGCTGACTGTGCCTGAAGCAGCACCGAGAAAACAGGAGCTTCCATCAACTTGAAACCCTACCACCAGTCTCTAATCCTGTCTGCTTTAGCACCGATCTTCTCTGCCTTCCTTCATGACACTAGGTGTTTTCTTTTTCCTCTCAAAAGGCCAGTACCTCCACATGTGCTCTAAATCTCATGCCCTTTCTTTTCCCCCTCTCCTTTTTCTCTCCTGCTTCTGTATCTTCCCTTCTCCCTTTCTCTATGGGATTGCTGCATTAGCACATAGAAAGCTGCAGCCTTCCCATATTGAAAAACAAAAACAACCTCCCTTGGTCTCGTGTGCCACTCCAGCCACTGCCCTATTTCTCTGCTCCATATTATGCACAGCCTAATTTGTGGAAGGAGTTGGAGTCTCCATCTTGTTATCATTCAATCACTGTATAATTTTAATGACATATGATTATGTGATTTCTTTGTATAACATACCAATGAATCTATGTAACAACAGCAAATCACGAAGCACAAGAAAATGAACATCTGTAAACCCACAACCCAATCTAAGAACCGAAACATCACTAATACTATTGAATAGATCTTTATGTTCCTCCTCCCCTATCCCATTCCCCTGCTTCTATCCCATCCCCTGCCTCCACAACTATGAACACTGTAATCAAACTGCTGAAAACTAGTGATAAAGAGAAAATCTTAAAAACAAGAAATGAATAAAGGCCATGTTACATTCAGTGCAAGAACAATCAGAACAATATTTCTTATAAGAAACAATGGAGGACAGAAGACAGTGGAAAGGTATCTCTAAAATGCTAAAACAACAAAACTTCAAGTTAGAATTCTATATCCAGTAGAAAAAAAATCTTTCAAAAATGAAGGCAAAATAAAGATATTTTCAGACAATTGAAGCTGGATAATCAGTTACCAGTAAGTCTACACTACGTGAAATTCCAAAGGAAGTTTCTTAGGCTGAAGGGAAATGGTCCCAGCCAGAAATGAGGATGTGAAGAAGAAATGCAGAACAACAGCAATAGTAAGTATGTGGTAAACAGAAAAGACTATTTTTGTCTCAAGTTCTTCAAAGTGAGGCCTTTTTAATAAAGGTCACAAGATGATGGTGCTCCTGCTCAAATAATATTTCAAAATTAAATCTAAAACAAGTATAAAGAAATCAGTTGATGTTGTGATTTATCCCAAGGTAACAATTTCAATCTTTTTTAAAAATGTCATTCTTTTTTTCTTTTTCTTTTTTTTTTTGAGACGGAGTCTCGCTCTGTCGCCCGGGCTGGAGTGCAGTGACGAGATCTCAGCTCACTGCAAGCTCCGCCTCCCGGGTTTACGCCATTCTCCTGCCTCAGCCTCCCGAGCAGCTGGGACTACAGGCACCCGCCACCTTGCCCGGCTAGTTTTTTGTATTTTTTTGGTAGAGACGGGGTTTCACCGTGTTAGCCAGGATGGTCTCGATCTCCTGACCTTGTGATCCGCCCGTCTCGGCCTCCCAAAGTGCTGGGATTACAGGCTTGAGCCACCATGCCCGGCCAAAAAATGTAATTCTTAAAAATGTTTTTCTCTTAAATTTTGGTGTCTCTACTTGCTAGTGTCCTAAATACATACATGATCTTATTTCTTAAGTCATCCAGCGCTGGTTGGCAGCCAGCCAGGAGCGTAAGATTCTGAGAAAATGTGCTGAAATAACCCAGCAAGCAGTGAGAGGCCCATCACTAGCCAGGATGACTAAGCTCCCCACGTTGACTGGATTCTGGGTTCCAGTGGTAAAACTGCGACAGTCCTGGGCAAACCATGACGACTGGTCATCCGAACCAGGACCCAGAATGAGGTCCTAAGGACAGAAGTGACTCTCAGAGCAGCAAACAATGGAATGTTGTTAAGGGCACCAAAGAAAAAAGGCTGAAAAGTATTATCTTCTCAAAAGTAGACTTGCTCTTTAATTGAAGTGGAAATTCTTATTTCTCTCTCTCCCATACTTTGTATCTAGTATTTAATAGGCCAAAGACATACATCAAGATACTTCTGGACTGACCCCATTTTTCACTAATGTGGCCTCTGGGAAAGCATATAAAATGTATACATGTTAACTGCTAAATAAAATCTAACTGGCTAGAAAAATGTACCATAAGTCAAATGTCATGATTTTCAGGTGGTGTAAGAGAAGAGCACAGAGTTGTGAGTCAGAAGTTTAGATTCAGGCCGGGCGCGGTGGCTCACGCCTGTAATCCCAGCACTTTGGGAGGCTGAGGCAGGGGGATCACGAGGTCAAGAGATTGAGACTATCCTGGCCAACATGGTGAAACCCTGTCTCTACTAAAAATACAAAAAGTAGCTGGGTGTGGTGGCGCATGCCTGTAGTCCCAGCTACTCGGGAGGCTGAGGCAGGAGAGTCACTTGAACCCAGCAGGCAGAGGTTGCAGTGAGCTGAGTTCGCACCACTGCATTCCAGCCTGGCGACAGAGCGAGAGTCTCAAAAAAAAAAAAAACAAAAAATTTAGATTCACTTACTGGTTGGGTGACCCTGGGTAAGTGACTCAGCCTTTATGCATCTCAGTTTCTTTATATATACACAGAAATAGTCATAGCTTATGGGTCAGTATGTGAAGCTCTGAGCCTCAGTTTCCTCATTTTATTTTTTATACAGTCTCACTGTGTCACCCAGGCTGGAGTGCAGTGGTGCCATCATGGCTCACTGCAACCTCCACCACCTTGGCTCAAGTGGTATTTGTGACTCAGCCTCCCAAGTAGCTGGGATTATAGGCATGTGCCACCACGCCTATCTAATTTTTGTAATTTTTAGTAGAGATGGGGTTTTGCCTTGTTGACCAGGCTGGTCTTGAATTTCCTAGCTCAAGCGATCCTGCCACTTCATCCTTCCTAACTGCTGGGATTACAGGCATGAGCCACCATGCCTGGCCTAGTTTCCTCATTTTAAATAGGGATAATGATAGTATATTCCTCATCAGGTTGCTGAATTTAATTAGTTAATACAAAGTACTTGGAATAGTGCCTGGTACATGCTAAGCACCACCATAACTACTATCTTTAACACAGTCTCCTCAGAGAGACACTGGTACCCATCTCATGTCTATAAATATTTTAGTTTTTGCTTACTATTTGTACTCCATGAAGAGAGGGAATTTGTCTGTCTTATTTACTATTATATGCTCAGTACCCAGCATGACACTTGATATAGAGGAGGTACTCAAAAGTAGTTATTATTATTGTTTATTTTCTTGCCACTTGCAAGAAAGGTCAGGTGCTGTGCCAAGGCAAAAAAGAGGAGATGTGGGATTTGTACCAGAGTTTCAACCACCTAACTCAGCTGAATGAATAGTTATGAGGTGTTTTGTAAATGGCAAATAGTTGTATGACTGATATTCTGCTCATTTAGATCTTACTGTTGCACTCCTGTAAGGTTACGTCTCTGCTCCTATCTACTTGCTTGGTGGGGACTCCCACAGCACTCAATACACATTTCTTAGCTGCCTCTTGCTTTCATGCTTCTGCACTGCTTTTTTCTTGCGCGTGTCAGTGTTGGCTGACAATGCCCTGCTCTTACACATTTGCTCTTCCTCACTTTTCCTGAGCTCCCTGCCTACTGCTGGGCCCGCAGAATATGCTCAGTACAAGCTTGAGGAGTGACCCCTCCTGCAGCCTTTCCAGGAAGATGGCCTGGGGCAGCTCTGCCTTCTGTGCACTGTTCTGTGGAAGAGATGATGACTCTATAGGAGAAAGGTCAGTTGGCCATTCTCTTACCTGATCTGTTGTGGCTGCTGGTGGCAAAGTTGCTGAGAGTGACAGCATCCGCAGGGAAGCCTCCAACTGCTGGGGAGGCAAAAAGAAGTTGGGCACCACAGTGGGCTCTGGGCTACGATGGCAGTTAAGGGACAAAAATACCTAGAAGTCCACCCCCCTTGCAGTGGAGGCCAGTATCTCCACTGACCATTCACTCTGCCCCCACTCATGTTTTTCCCTCAATTAATCTTGTCCATAAATTCTTTGCTCAGCTAGCTCCCTCTGACTGGAAGGCTTGCCTACTCCTAACACATACAAGTTCTTTATGGATTGGTTCAAACCTGCCTCCTCTAGGAAGCCTTCTCTTAATCTTAGCCCACAGGATCCCTCCTTCCTCACATCCTAGAGCAGTTTGCAACACAGGAGAATGCTTAATTTTTCAGTCTGATACGATTATTTTCTTCAATCTTCCCTAAATTTCTCAATGGCAGAGACAGTTTCCTTCTGTTACCTCTACTTCCTGAAAGCCCCTCAGGAGGTTGGCAGGTAGTAGGCATTGAATGATTCTTGCCTAAGGGTCTGCTGGTTAGAAAAAGACCTATTAGAAGTCAGTCAGACAATGTGGGGATGGGCATGCGGCTCCAGGAGGCAGTGCCTTAGGCTGCATTTAGGTGCCCTGCACTGAAGGAGGGCCTGTTTGCCTGTGTTCTCTGCTCACATCCAGAAATGTGAGCTCTGCATCAGGGGCTGTCCATGACAGGACATGTCCTCACGTCAGGGACCAGTACAGCTGGTCCGATCTGGATGTGAGCCCTAGAAGGCAGGTACTGTATCGTATCTTGCACTTCTCCACCGTATCTTCTTGAGGTACTCGGTGCTGTGTTGAGCTTCCACATATTCTCATTATTTTTTGAATCAAATAACTGATTCAGTTTGGTTGAACTCTGAAGGGGGTAAAGAGGGAACTATTTTGATGTTCCAATTTTTTGTTTCTGTTTAATAAGCTAAGTGTGGTTCTCACTCCAATTTGTTTACCACCTTTTCTATTTTATCATCGTTCTTCTACACTAGACTCTACACTCGAAGAAGGCAGAGATGATCTTTTTCATAACCATATTCCTGTCACCTAGCATAGTACCTGGGAGACAGTGAGTACTCAATAAATACCTTGTGAATGAATGAAATGCATTGATTTCTTCTTTGGTTCAAGTGCCTGATTTTTCTGTAGAGAGGTGGGGAGGAATGGAGATCCCAAAGGGAAAGACCTTTTGACCCCAGGCCTTCTGCAGAGGCCCAGGTGAGGTAGGGTCTATTTGCTATTGCTGAAACTGCTGGGGCCTGCCAGCCAGCCAGCTGATGCTGTGGGGAAGAAGGAACTTTGCTGTGAGGTGGCAGGGCTGGCTCTGAAGCATGGAAGTCTCCTTCCCAGCCCACTGCCTCATGTGTGCTTTAGGGTCCTGCTCCAACAGCCACTTTCTCCCATCAACTTTTATTTTATTATACGTTTTTTTGAAACAGGGTCTCACTTCCATCGTTCAGGCTGGAGTGCAGTGGTGTGATCATGGCTCACTGCAGCCTTGACCTTCTGGGCTCAGGTAATTCCTCCACTTCAGCCTCCAGAGTAGCTGGGATTATAGGTGCATGCTACTACGCCTGGCTAATTTCTGTATTTTTAGTAGAGATGGAATTTCACCATGTTACCCAGGCTGGTCTTGAACTCCTGTCCTCAAGTGATCCTCCAACCTTGGCCTCCCAAAGTGCTGGGATTACAGGCATGAGCCACTATGTCTGGCCTCATGAACTTTTAAGTTCCTGTTCCTCAGTCATAAAAATGTTCAAGTTTCCCATTTAGGGAAAAAAACCCAAACAAACCCCTGACCTTGCATTGTCTTCTAGTTACCACCCAGCTCTCTGTCACTTACTAGATGGATAACTTCAGGAAAGTTCATTTTTTGTGCCTCAATTTCTCCATTTTTAAATGTATTAGTACTTATTGTTTTGAGGGTTAAATAAATTTATAAATGTCAAGTGTTTAGAATGGTGCCTAGCATAGTGAGCACTCGATAAATGTCAGCTATTCTTATCTCCTCAGTTTATGCAAAAAAGTTGCCTGTTCTCACTGTCCTCACCATTTAGCTCCTTTGACTAATGAAGTTTGGCTTCCATTCTCACCAATGCAAGGTCCTCCTTAACACTAAAACCAGCGATATGTCAGCCACATTCTCCTGGACCTACGTGCAGCATCAGTGCTGACCACCATGTCCTGAAACTCTGCAGCATCGGCTCCCATGGCACCTCTCTCTGCTGCTTCTCCCACCTCCCGACCAGCTCTCCTCACCTCCTTTGTGGGCATGCCCTGTCCTGCTTCTCCTTTGCACACTGAAGATGCTCAGAGTCTGCCTCTGTGTGTTTGGCTCCCCCTTCCCAGGCTCTTCTTGCTGCCCTCATCGATTCTCAGAGGTGCCTACCTTTATGGCTGAGCTCAGCCCTCAACTCCAGGCCTGCATCTCCTCCTGGATGTCCTATAGGCACATGCTACAAATGGCAACCTGCATCATCTCCCAAACCCGTCTATGTGCTGTTTCCTATCCAGTAAATGGTATCACCTGCCTGGTAACTTGTGACAGAAACCTCTAATTACTATTTCCTTTGTCTCATCCCCTGCCCCTCTATCTAATCCTCTCAGATCTGTTCCCCTCCTTTTCATCATAAAGCAGTCTATACTTCAGGTCAGACTTTCTTCATCTCTTTTATTATTGCAAGTGTCCTACCTAGCCTCCTCGCTTCTAGTCTTCCCTTTCTTAACCTGCCCTCTACAAGGCATTGGGTGACTTCTTTTCTCATACGTACATCTGACCATACCACACTCTTGCTTAACAGTGGACACTATCCATGTACCAGGTATTGTGCTAGGCAGTTTACATGATTATTTTCATTTTCACAACAACCCAGTAAGTACTACTATCACCTCCATTTTCCAGATGAGGAAAGTGAAGTTTCTTTGCTTTAGAATAGAGTCCAAGTACCTCAGCCAGGCATAGAAGTCCTTTAAGATCCAGGCCCTGCCTCACCTTGCACCATCCCCTCATCCCTGGACTCTAGCCACAGTAAACTACTGCCCACAGGCAGCCTCCTTCACCCAGTGAGCCCTCTGCACATACAGTTTGTCCTGACTAGAACTTTTCCTTGTCTCTATTGCACAATGCCTATTCATCTTTAAGGCCTGGCTCTCCTGTCTCTCTTACTGGGATGGCTCCAAGTAGAGTTAGGGCAGCTCCCTCCTCATGCTCCCTTGCGTTCTGTCCACGTCTCATCACAGTACTTGGCACAATAAACTGTCAGTATCTATCTATTGGACCGTCTCCTATCTCACAATGGGAACTTCTCGAGGTAAGGTCTCATTCAAATCTGTCCTTGGCACCCAGCACAGGGCCTGGCACGATTTATTTTTGAAAGAATAGTCAGGAAGGCCTAAGTTAAAGCAGCGCTTAGGGTCTGGACACATATGGCAGCTCCTCCATCAGCCATATTCTGAGCACAATTAATACTGACTGCAAAGGCAGCAACATCAGGGGTCAGGATCCAGGATAGGCAAGGTCAGGGAGAACTGCACACAAGGAGGTCTATTTTCAATGCTCAGCCTCCAGCCATTGCATGCTTTAATCCTTTCCTGAGCCCACTCTCCCACCCCTAGGTTTTTCTCTGATCTGCATCAAGAATCATACTGTGTGGTGTGTACAAATGTTTCCACTCATCTGGTTTTCTCAACAATGTTGTGAAACTGTGATAGTTCAATCCAATCTACACTGAGAAATCCCTTCTCTGGGTAGTGCTAGGTCCTGAGGATGCAGAAAAAGACAAGGTCCCTGACTTGGGGAGCTTATAGTTTGGTGGGTAAGGGATTTCTGCCTCCGTTTTATAGGTGAAGAAACGGGCTCATAAAGATTAAACTATATGTCTATAATCACAAAAATCATTTTGTGGGCCTAGAAGGGTCAAAGTCAGGCTCCCTGACTTCTAGTAGAGGAAGATTTCTAGTCTAGTAAAGCAGCCTGCTTCACCTGCCAGCCATACAACATTCCCTGCTTGTTGGGATAGCAGGTGAGCTGATCTAATCAGTTGGTTAGGCCACAGGTGTGAAGGCTGTAGATGGTCCTAAGTGGTTTCCTTTCCCCATAACATGCCAGTCTGTGTTTAAAAGGAGGGCGTAGGGAATGTCAGGTGCCCCCTGCTCCTATCAACAGTACCTCACTGGGGCCTTGGGAAAGTCCATCTCCATAGTGCCTGTTTAGCTCCATCACTTGGTTTTTTAAAAAAATTTAATCTGGCAAGGCATGGTGGCTCAAATGCTCTAATTGCAGCATTTTGGGAGGCTGAGGCAGGAGGATTGCTTGAGGCCAGGAGTTTGAAACCAGCCTGGGTAACACAGCAAGACCCCCAACTCTTAAAAAAAAATTAGCTGGGTGTGATGGTGCATACCTAGTAGTTCTAGCTACTTGCAAGGCTGAGGTGGGAGGATCACCTGAGCACAGGAATCTGAGGCTGCAGTGAGGTATGATAATCCCACTGCACTCCAGCTTGGGTGACAGAACAAACCCTGTCTCTTAAAAAAGAAAAAGTAGGCAAGTCATGATAACTGAGCATCAGTTTTCTTATATACGCAAAATAGAGATGACACCTACCTAAAAGACAAAATAGAGATGACACCTACCAAAATAGAGATGACACCTACCTAAAAGACTTGTGATGACCGAATGAAAAATGTACATAAAGTGCTCAATGGCAGTGATCTACTTCCCTCTTTCTCTAGCCCCTCTGCTTCTCTTTCAATTGAGATAAATAGTCTCATTCCTTAGATGCCGAGCCTTGCCTTCAGGTGGTAAAATACCCAACAGATGAATTGGATAAATCAGGGTAGGCTAGGCTAATGTGCTACCAATGCCTAAACCCAGCTCAAGGCATTATGTTTCTGAGGGCTGGTGTTAAGGGTAAAACTGTAGCACCTGTCATGCAGGTGGGGTCTTCTGAAGGAATGGTCTTCCCATGCCCCCCAGTGCATTCCATGAGGGTGGCCACTTGCTCACACTCACAATAGGCTAGCCTTAGCACCAGCATCCAAACCACTTGTGGGAAATGCCAAAGGATACAGTAGGAGGCTATGCTTTGTGGATGTCTCTGATCCAGTTGTCACTTGCCTCTGCCTGATGTCAGAGGAGTCGATGGGTGGTCCCTTATGTTCTTCCCTTCTGCTCTGGGAGGCTAGGTTTAGCGGCAACTTCTTGAAGCTATCAGCAGAGTCACTGAGCTCACCGGTGGCAGCTTCATTCTCGGCAGGGGCCTCTGACTTAGGCTCCTTGTTCTGATCTGCCTGTGGTGAACTCCATCCAACAAATGTGCTGCTCTGTTGGGCTCCTGAGAGTGTCGGGCATGGGGTGGGCTGAGGGTTGGCTGAGGCAGACTCGCCACTAACCTTGGCCTTAGAGGCCTCACCCTCACAAGCAACAAGACTTTGGCTAGGAGAACCCTCCCTAGGCAGGTAGGAGTTGACAGCCCTTTCTGGGCTGGAAAGAAAGCTACTTTTGACCGTAAGCTCTTCTCTGTAGAAAGGCCCTGGAGAAGGACAAGAAGGGCCTTCCCTCTGTACCTCGTCAGGCTGAGGGCTGATGACGTCACTTGTGTCTGATATGAAACTAGACCAAGGGCTAGTTTTGTCTGTCACCGTGGTGATCTCATTTAAGGTCCTGGGCTCAATGATGTCTTCTTCATAGTCTTCATCACTGTAGGCTGGGCCTGCCTCAGTGTCCTCACTGCTCTGCATCCTTGTAATGAGTACTGTATGCCTCAGGGACTCATGGAGCATTCTTCCTCCATTTGAAGTCTTTTCAAGAGGAGGAGGTGGTGGGGAATCTGTGCCCTTATCTGGAGCTCTTGCCAATGGCTCATCTGGCGTTGTGCATTGTTCTTGCAGTGCCTCTGTGTCCCGAGCATCTGGGAGGGTGGTGGCCTTGTTGTTTCTACTCCTGGCTCGGTGAGAACTCAAAGCCGCTTGGGAATCCCTGGTGATAGTCTGCAGATCTGAACAGCAACACATATCACTCTCATTACAAGGTAGGGCCACAGACCCCTCAAATTTCCCACACTAGCCTCTAGCTTCAGAAGCACTCTAGCAATCAGACTTTGAACAAGCCATAAAGAAAATTAGTCCACCCAAGATTCAGTGAGACTATATTCAAGGCAGTACAATTTTTAGTACTTTATTCTAATATCAGAGGACCAGAATCTAATCTATAGTTGTGGATACATCTGTGGAAATGCTTTCACAGACTATCTGCTCATGCTCAGGAATCCTTAGGAGCTGGGAGTTCTGGTGGGCATGTTCACGCTTCCAGTTACTTCAGTAACCTATATTAAAAATCAAAATGAGAATCCACTTATTTACCTATTTGATGACAGTTATTAAAACTACCGATTTTACTTGGAAAATAAAAGCAAGGAAATATCTATCACCCACATGATAAGGCAGGGAAGATTTACAGAGAAAATAGAAGCAGCAGGGTATGTTGGAAAGAGCATAGGCTTTGGAGCCAGTCAATCTTGGGTTCGAATCTCTGTTGTCACTTGTTAACTCTGTGATCACAAGCAAACTATCCTCTCTGAGCCTGTTGATCTGTACAGTGTAATCAACACCATCCACTTCATAAGGTTACAGTAGAGAATACACAAAAGAAATGGGCATACACTGTGTGGTGCATATACAATCACTTAATAAACAGAAGCTACTAGTCGTCTCAAATTATTTTTGGGATGAAATAGTGAATAAATTAATAAACAGACCTAGTAAATGATACATGTTTGCAAGATAATTTGAGAGGAGAAAATTAGGAACCGAAGGCAAATTTGATTCCTGGGGAATAGGGGTCACATCTCCCTCACAGCACCTAACAGAGGGCTCATTCTACAGGAGGTGCTGGCTGTTTAATATTATACATTGATGATTTTCAGGCCTCAAAGGAATGGGTAGATATATGAAAATGGAACATTACTACCTGTAAATAGGAATAGGCACTGGGAAGCATGTTTAGTTGATCCTAATCCTTTGGCCTGAGCATGCTTTCTGTCTCAGAGCAGTCCTCTTGCTTTTTATAAACCTGCCTAGCCTTCAAGGCTTCAAGGCATGTTCTATTGGATCTCCCCCAGGAAGCCTTTGCAGATTCATAAGTTCAATAAGATTGCTATATGGCTTTGTTCTATAAGGAAGCAGTTAAGAATATGATGCTGTGTAATCATATGTTTACCCCCTTAGACTGTGAGCTTCCTTATAAGCCTTCACTTGCACAGGATTTTATGTTATGCTTTTAAACATACTATCTTGTTTAATTTTCAGCTAATCATACGAGATCAGTAATTATAAATAAGCAACTTGAGTTTCAGAGAATTTAAGTGACTTGTCCAGAGCAGGGAGTAGTATGTAGCTACTCAGAATTTGGGACTCCAAGTCTTATCAGGAAGCTTCTTAGGGCATGAACCATATGTCTGAATCATGTTGTATCTCTAGGGCCCAGCCTAGCATATAGCTCTGGCTTAAAAAAATCCACTTGGTAACTCTCAAGTTTCACTCATATCCATTTGTCTGATGGCTTTGTAAAAAAAGCGTACTGAGGCATAACGGAGGCAGGGGCAGGCTTTTGCTATGTTTTTTTCTTTTCCTTTCTTTTTTTTTTTTTTTGAATGGTTTCCCCGATCTAATCATCTTTCTCTTTTTAAATTCATTCTCCTTGTGAAAACCAGTTCTCATTCAATCGTCTGCTTGCTGAGAACTTCCCATTTCTTCCAGGATAAATATTAGGCGCCACAGCTTCAATTCTTCTTCTTCCTTTTTTTTTTTTTTTTTGAGTCAGAGTATCATTCTGTTGCTCAGGCCAGGGTGCAGTGGGGCAATCTCGGCTCACTGCAACCTCCATCCCTTGGGTTCAAGTGATTCTCGTGTCTCAGACTCCCAAGTAGCTGGGATTATAGATGCGCACCACCACGCCCAGCTAATTTTTGTATTTTTAGTAGAGACGGGGTTTTGCCATGTTGGCCAGGCTGGTTTCGAACTCCTGACCTCAAGTGATCCACCCACTTCGGCCTCCCAAAGTGCTAGGATTATAGGTGTGAGCCACCGTGCCTGGCCACAATTTCCCTCTCTCTCCTCTTTTAATATGCCCCTTTATAAAGATTCCCCTATTTGTTTCCACCTCTACTCCAAACAGGCCTTCATCTGTTTTGCTGTCATACTTTCTTTGTGAGAGGATTTTTCTTTGGTTGACTATAGAATATAAGCTTGATGAAGGGAGATAATGCCTGTCACATCCACCACTCTATCCTCCTGGGACAAATAATAGAATAGTGCCTGGCACAGATGGTGCTCAATAAACACTTGACTGAAAATATCCAAGCAAGTGGAAGTCAAACACAGAGCATTTATCTGAGGCCATGGATACGAACAGGTTAGGCATCTGGAAGAAGAGGACAGAAAGAAGGTTTGTACTTAGTGTCAATCATGGTGTTTTTCTCTCCCTTTAGACAAAGAAAATTGAAATTCTTCATCCCTGTGGAGAATCTATGCATTTTGCTCAAGCAAAAACAAGTGAGGTCTAAGGATGCTGACCTAGTTGATTTCCCAGTGAAGTCTGCCTGATAAAGATTTCTAGGTCATGACCCTGGATCCTGATTCAGAAGGATGGAGTAGGACCCAGGAATCTCTATTTCACAGTAAGTGCCCTGGGTGACTCTTGTGCTCAGGCAGGTTGGCCAATACTTGCTCTAGAGCAGTCTCAGTCTTGTCTACATACTAGAACTACCTGGAGAGTTAGAAACAATACTGATGCCTGGGTTCCACCTCAGAGATTCTGTTGACCTACAGTACAGCCTGGGCATGGGGTTTTTTAAAAGTACCTCAATAATTCCAGTACACAGCTAAAGTGAGAACCACTGCTCCAAAGGGGTTTTTCAAAGGGTGGGCTATGAACCCCTAACATTCAGAATCATCTAGGGTGCTTGTAAAAAGTGCAGACTTCTGGGCTCTGATAATTAGAATTTTAAATATGCTTGTTGTTTATTATTTTCTCAGAGAGTGGCACAAGTTCAAGAACTGCTATTGAGGAACCACTCATCTAATCTATCCCACTCTTTTCCTGGCTGGGGAACCTGAAGTCCAAGAAGGGAAAGGACATGTTCAGAGTCAGACTCTAAGGCTGTACCAGAAGCCCATCAAGGACCTGGGTCAGTCCAATGCTCTTTCCATTGCCCCATGTTGCTGTGCCACATTATTATGTCCCTCCTTTTCAAAAGCAAGATGGTTTTTTTTTTTTTTTTTTTTTTTTTTTTTTTTTTTTTAATAAAAAAAAAAAAATAATTTTGTGAGAGGCCGCCCCCAGGGGGAAAAAAAAAAAGGGAGAGGGAGAAAACAACTGGTCTCTATTGGTCATAGGGGCTTGTCCAAAGGAAAACATTCAAATGCTTTTCGAATTAGCACCTAGTGACCATAACTTCTCAATAAGAAAGGATCTGAATCATACCTGTGATTAAGGAGCTGACTTGCAACACCAGGTTATTGGATTTCTCCAGGATACACTGGCTCCCAGGGTCTAGGCTGCTGGCACCTGGCCCAAGATGGTCCTTACAGCTCTCCTGGTGCTGTGAGATGGCCGTTTGAGTTTGAGGGCTGAGGGGTAGGAAAGGCTTAGTGAGCTTCTGGCTGAAGTACCTCTGGATCTGATCAAGCTCACTCAGATTCTTCCTATAAACAAAAGGGGGAGAAGAAGACAAAAGGGTAATTCATGGAGATTATGAACATCTTTTATGTCCCCTGAACACTACTGCTTGAGCTAAAGCCTTAATACCTCTCACTTGCTCTATTAATATACTAAGGCCCTCTCTCTCCAATCCAGCAACTCATCCTTCACTCCTCTGACAGCAATCCTGCTACTGGGGACAACTTTCTCCCCATTTTGTCTGTCTAATGCAATTCTTCATATGATGTCCAGCAAAAATGCCACTTCCTCAGAAAGGAACTATTCTTGACCATCATTCCAGTCCTTATTTCTCTTTACTTTGACAAAATAAAGCCCTACTCTGTGCTAACACTGTCCTTTGCTACCTCATAACCATTCCTGATCCTTCAGGCAAGCAACTTCTAAAAAGCCTTCCCTGACTCTCTTAATTAGTTTAGGGGCTCCTCTTCTGTGCTCCATAGTTCTTTCTGCACTCTTCCATCACATCACTCATTTATTTCACATCTATTTCCCCTGATGTATGGTGAGCTCTGGGCTGATTCCTTCACGTCTACTGCACCCAGCATAGTGCTTGGCACAAAACAAAAGAATGTTGAAAGGATAAAAAGGACATAAATAAATGATTTTAATAATCTGTTTAAAAGCCTTTAATAGGGCTGCATTCTTACCATTCTCCAATAAGAAACCTTCACTTGCACAGGATTTTATGTTTATGCTTTTAAACATACCATCTTGTTTAATTTTCAGCTAATCATATGAGATCAGTAATTATAAATAAGCAACTTGAGTTTCAGAGAATTTAAGTGACTTGTCCAGAGCAGGGAGTAGTATGTAGCTACTCAGAATTTGGGACTCCAAGTCTTATGCTTTTTCCATATGAGATGGGCTCTGTTCCAGCTGGGTTCGTTCCTTCCTCATACTTCTGCTGATACTGGAACCTGAGTTCAAGTAACTCCCTGCTCTATTTCTATTCTATTCAACTTTTAAGGTTGCAGCTCACATTTCTTTTTTTCAAAGTCCATTATCCCAAATCGTTGGACCACCTGTCCCTTAAACACTCTCACACTCATCATTTCACACGTCAAACCTTTTCTTAGATTTTCCCTTAACTGTCTCATTACATGTTAGTTTGGTTTCCCTAATAGAAGATGTATCTCAAATTTCTCTGTTTCCTCAGTACACTCAATGTGCCTGGTACAATCAACACAACATGGATACCAAATACCTGTGACATGAACTGAAAGTCTTTCCTTTTGTTAGAAACAGTCTGCATGTCTTAGAGGAAAATCCAAATGAGAGGACAAAGTTGATCCTTATTCTATCACTAGAGGCCAAGACTCAAGTCACAGTGGTGTGTACCAAATCACTTAGGTGTCTATATTGTGGTATATGCCACACGGATAAACATCTGCAGGAGGAACATGCAAATAAATGTAACTTGAGGGGGTAGCTTTGGGAAATATGCAAACCTACTGGTCTTGTTAGACCAGTGTAGAACCATGTAGAACCATGGCATATCAACCTACGAACACCAAGCTGTAATTTGCTCATCTGTGAAACACAGGTTTATTAATACTTGCTCTGAAGGCCTGAAATGATAGCTATGATTCAAATGCAGCACTGTTAAAGGGTTCTTTGAATCTAAGGAGGTAATGCAAATTGATCTTACTATGTTTCATGCCCATTTGGTAAAGAATCCCTCTAGATAGTAGTTCTGAAAGCCTAGTTCTAGGACCAGCTGTGGCAGCATCACCTGAGCCTGTTAGAAATGCAGAGTCTCAAGCCTTATCCTAGACCTACTGAATCAGGAACTGTGTGGATAGGTCCTAGCAATCAGTGCTGTAATAAACCCTTCATGGGATTCTGATATACACTAAATTTTGAGAACTACTGTCCTAGCACAGTGGTTTTCAAGCTGGCAATACTGTCCCCCAGGATACACTTGGCAATGTCTGGAGACATTTTGGGTTGTCATAAGTCAACCCAAAGAGAGGGGTGCTACTGTATGTAGTTGGTAAGAGGCCAGGGATGCAGCTAAACATCCTACAATGCACAGAACTGACCCTCAAAACAAAATATCTGGCCAGAATATCAACAGGGCCAAGGTTGAGAGAAACTACTCGAAGGTGAAGGAGTTTCTTTTTTCAAGTGGGTTCCAAATAGGTTATGTGAATGACCCAATAAAATACAACCAAATTGTCAATAATTTCACTTAAATAGCCTACAATCTCTAGCATTTTACTAATCTGAAATAAGAATCTGAACATATTACTTCTTTGTAAAATAAGTTTGGGCAGTTTCCCATAATCTATAACAGAAGTCCCAACCTCTGGGCTGTGGACCGGTACTGGTTTGTGGCCTATTAGGAACTGGGCCCACAGCAGGAGGTGAGTGGCAGATGAGCGAGCATTGCTGCCTGAGCTCTGCCTCCTGTCAGATCAGCAGCGGCATTAGATTCTCATAGGAGCGCAAACCCTACTGTGAACTGCTCATGTGAGGGATCTAGGTTGTACGCTCCTTATGAGCATCTAAATAATGACTGATGATGGGAGGTGGAAGAGTTTCATCTGGAAACCATCCCCCACCCCCCAACCCCACCCTGCCCCCATCTGTGGAAAAATGGTCTTCCACAAAACCAGTGTCTGGTGCCAAAAAGGTTGGGGTCTGCTGGTCTACAGCACTATTGATCAATGTTTAACTTGTGTCATTAACCAAAAAGATTTTGTCGATGTTTCTTTTCTGAGTTTGCATTATGAAATCAAAGAATAGGTTTTTTTTTTTTTTTCCCCCAAATATAAAGTCTTTTGGACGGGCGCAATGGCTCACGCCTGTAATCCCAGCACTTTGGGATCACGAGGTCAGGAGTTTGAGACCAGCCTGGCCAACATAGTGAAACCATCTCTACTAAAAATACAAAAAATTAGCTGGGTGTGGTTATGGGGACCCGTAATCCCAGCTACTTGGGAGGCTGAGGCAGAAGAATCACTTGAACCCAGGAGGCAGAGGCTGCAGTGAGCCAAGATTGCACCACTGCACTCCAGCATGGGTGACAGAGTGAGACCCCATCTCAAGAAAAACAAAAACAAAAACAAACAAAAAAAGCCAGGAGCCACAGTGGCTTAGGCCTGTTGTCCTGGTGAATAAGGAGGCAAGCAAGGTCAGGTGTTGGAGCCCATTCAAGGACCTTCATGATCTGACTCTTAAAAAAACTCACCTTGCTTCTTGCATCTTATGCTCAGCTTTTTCCTACATGCACTGCTGGCATTTCCCCAAACTTGACTTGCCCCTGAGCCTTGACATAACTTCTTTCTGCACAAAATGTCCTTCAAAGACCAGTTCAAATGTGACTTCTTTAAATCTTTCCAGGAACAATCCAGAATATTAGGCATTCCCCTGTCTACTCTTGGCCAGGAAAACTGCAGCTCTTACTAACCTGCGTTATAATTATTTGGCAACATGGCTATCTCCTCCACTGAGATGGGCAGAGCAAGGATTGGAGGTCAAGTCTATCTGACTCTGAAGCCATGTCCTTTCCACTGTGCCACGCTTTTCATTAGACAAGCGAGGGGCTGATATAACTGATCTATCATCGCCCTTTCAATTCTCACAGCGATTCTCTGACTCAGGTGCTAACTAAACTAAGAAAGGAACAGAAAAGAGTTAACAGGACAGAGGCTGATCTGGAAGAAGTCAATGGTTGTGAGGATAAAGACTGTGGGCAGGACGAAGCTTTGTAAGTTCTAAAGAGAGTGGGAGGCTGTGTAGATGTGAGGGTGGTTATTATGAAGTTTTGGTGAATAACCTGAAGCTCCTGCATTTACAGCTGGATCAGTAACAGAGCCCCTGAAGGAATGAAAGGTCCCAAGCTGATACAGATTCATCCATGAGGAATCCCATGAGGCTCCAGGGTCCAACCTGATACTAACACGCAAAAGAGCCCTCTACTAATGTTCCTAGGGCGGTGGCAGGTGATGGAAAAGCAGTAATGCACATTGCCATTTCTCATTCACCTTATGCCCCACTATGGTTTCCTGCGTCTTTTCTCCGCAGAACCTCACCTGAGAGAAGTCAGAATGGAGGTTTGGGAGGACAAAGGAGATGTGGTCAGTTTGTCATCACATGGCAAGAGTGCCTCTCCCTGAAGATGCAGGGATTCATGAAACCGGCGAATGTTCTGCACATGCTCTTCATGGCGTGATGCTTGGTTTCTTGTGGTGCCACTTCTGTCAAAAAAAAAAGGGAGCAAAATAAATTCCCAATCAATGAGAACACTGCTAGCGTGACAATAAACAAATCACTATCCTGAAATGGAATTGCAAATCTATCCCCACTATCACAGTTCTGGCCTTATCATCATCATCTCTTGCTTGGATTATAAATGTCTCCAAAATAATCTTGTCTTCAGTCTTGCCTACCCCCTTTTAATTTATTCTTCACAATAAGCAGAGTGATTTTTCTAAAACATAAATCTGACTGGGGGCAGTGACTCAAGCCTGTAATCCCAGCACTTTGCGATGCTGAGGTGGGTGGTTCACTTAAGGCCAGAAATTTGAGACCAGCCTGGCCAATATGATGAAACCCTGTCCCTACTAAAAATACAAAAATTAGCTGGGTGTGGTGGCAGATGCCTGTAATCCCAGCTATGCTATAGGCTGAGGCAGGAGAATCACTTGAACCTGGGAGGTGGAGGTTGCAGTGAGCTGAAATCATGCCACTGCACTCCAGCCTGGGTGACAGAGTGAGACTCTGTCTTAAAAAAAAAAAGCCTCCTCAAACCAAAAACCATAAATCTGAAGTAGTAATAACAAGAACAACAATAACAACAATATATTTGGCATCCTTATTATACGCCAAGCCCTGATGTAAGCATTCAACATTTATTAGGCCATGTAATCACCACCATGCCTTTCTAGCTTTGGCTTTTCAACAAATCTCAAATTCCTGAGCATGATATTCAAGAACATGACTCCAAAAATCTTCTTTTTTTAATTCACAGCTTTATTGACATATAATTCACATGCCACATAATTCACCTATTTGAAGTGTATTATTCAATGGTTTTTAGTATAAGAAGAGTTACATAAGTGTTACCACAATCAGTTTTAGAACATTTTTACCACTCACAAAACAACCTCATAACCATTAGAACCATTCCACATTTCCTGGTCCTAGGCAATTACTCATTTATTTTCTGCTTCAATAGGTTTGCCCATTCTTCATATGAATGGAATCATATAATATGTGTTTTTTGGTGACTGGCTTCTTTCATTTAGCATAATGTTTTCAAGTTTCATCTATAGTATAGCTTGAATCAGTCTTTCATTCTTTTTTGCAGCTGAATAATATTCTGTTGGATAGATATACCACATTTTGTTTATCTGCTCCTCAGTTGATGGGCCTGAGTTGCTTCTACTTTTTGGTTATTAGGAATAATGCTGCTATAAACATAAGTGTACAAGTTTTTGTGTGGACATCTGTTTTCATTTCTTTTGGGCATATAACCAGAAGTAGAATTACTGGGTCATAACGTTACTCCATGTTTAACCTTTAAGGAACTGCCAGATTATTTTCCAATGCACCTGTAGCATTTTACTATCCCACCAGCGAAGTATAAGGGTTCCAATTTATCTACCCCTTCCTAAGGCTTGAGATATCTTTTTTTTTTTTATTAATACAGTCACCCTAGTGGATATAAAGTGGTACCTCATTGTGGTTTTGATTTGCATCTTTTACTGTGATTATTGGCCATTTGTAAATCTTTTTTGAAGAAATGTCTATTCAAATCCTTTGCCCATTTTAAACTGGTTATTTGCTTTTTATTATTGAGTTGTAAGAGTTCTTTATATATTCTAGATATTATTTTGAGACAGGGTCTCACTTTGTCTCCCACATCGGAGTGCATGGCTCAATGCAGCCTTAATCTCGTGGGCTCAAATGATCCTCCCACCTCAGCCTCCTAAGTAGCTTAGACCACAGATATGCACCACCAAGTCCGACTAGTTTTTCAATTTTTTGTGGAGATGGGCTCTCACCATGTTGCCCATCTCTATTAAAAATAATAACATGGCCTTGACCTCCTGAGTTCAAGTGATCCTCCCACCTCAGCCTCCCCAAGTGCTGGGATTACAGGTGTGAGCCACTGCACCCAGTCCCCTTTATATGTTCTAGATATAAGATCTATAACTGGCCGGGCACAGTGGCTCACACCTGTAATCCTAGCACTTTGGGAGGCCAAGGTGGGTGGATCACAAGGTCAAGAGATTGAGACCATAGTGGCCAATATGGTGAAACCCTGTCTCTACTAAAAATACAGAAATTAGCCAGTGTGGTGGTGTGCACCTGTAGTCCCAGCTACTCGGAAGGCTGAGGCAGGAGAATCACTTGAACCCGGGAGGTGGAGGTTGCAGTGAGCTGAGATCACGCCACTGCACTGTAGCCTGGTGACAGAGCAAGACTCTGTCTAAAAAAAAAAAAAAAAAAAATCTGTAACTTGCAAATATTTTCTCCCATTCTATGGATGTCTTTTCACTTCCTTGATGGTGTCACTTGCAGTGTAAAAATTCCTAGTTTTAAGATTTTATTTATTTTTATAATTTCAATTTGTATTTTAGATCCAGGGGGTATATATGCAGGATGCTGAGGTTTGGGGTTTGAATGATCCCATTACCCAGCATATTACCCAACAGTTAGTTTTTCGACTTTTGTCCTCCTCCCTTTCTCCTTCCTTTAGTAGTCCCTAGTTTCTTTTGTTGACATTTTTTATGTCCATGAGTACCCAATGCTTAGTTGCCACTTATAAGGGAGAACATGCGGTTTTTGGTTTTCTGTTCTTGTGGTAATTTGCTTAGGATAATTGCCTCCAGTTGCATCCATGTTGCTGCAAAGAATGTGATTTTGTTCTTTTTTTTTTTTAATGGCAATGAGAGTTTTTAATTTTGATGAGTCTAATTTTTTTCTTTTGTTGCTTGTGCTTTTGGTGTCATTTCCTAAGGAATCATTGTCTAATCCAAGCTCATGAAGATTTACTCCTCTGCTTCCTAGGAAGAGTTTTATAGTTTTAGTTTTTACATTTAGATATGTGACCCATTTGAAGTTAATTTTTGTGTATGGTATGAGGAAGGGGTCCAACTTCAATCACTTGAATGTGGATATCCAGTTGTTCCAGCACCGTTTATAGAAAAGACTATTCTTTCCTCATTAAAGAGTTTTGGTATCCTTGTTGAAAATTAGTTTATCACAGACACCTGGGTCTATTTTGCGATTTATCAATTCAATTCCACTGATTTATATTTCTATCCTCATTCCAGTACTCTTTTGCTTACAGTAGCATTGTAGCAAGCTTTGGAATCAGGGACTCTGTTCTTTTTCAAGGTTGTTTTGCCTATTTCGTGTGCCTTGAATTTCCATATTAATTTTAAGATCAGCTTGTCCATTTCCACAAAGCCAGCAGGAATTTTGATAGGGATTCGGTTGAATCTGTAGATGAATGTGGAGAATACTGCCATTGTAACAATATTAAGTCTCTTATTCCATAAATATGGGATGTCTTTCATTTCGTTTAGACTTTTTTCAATTTTCTTTTTTTTTGGCAGACAGGGTCTTACTCTGTTTCCTAGGCTGGAGTGCAGTGGCATGAACATGGCTCACTGTAGCCTTGACCTCCTGGGCTCAAGCAATTGTCCTGCTTCAGTCTCCCGAGTAGCTGGGACTGCAGGCGTGCACCACTATGCCTGGCTAATTTTTTCGATTTTTTGTAGAGCTAGGGTTTCACTTTGTTGCCCAGGCTGGTCTCGAACTCCTGAGCTCAAGCAGTCCTCTCACCTTGGCCTCCTAAAGTGCTGGAATTACAGGCACAAGAGACCACACCCAGCCTCAATTTCATTTTTGGTTATTCATTGTTGGTATATAGAAATACAATTGATTTTGCTTATCACGTTTTAAAAGTTTCTGTTTCAATTTCTAATACAGTAAAAATTGATAGATATAACCCATATAAACAAACCTGTTTGGGTCATCACTAATTTTTAATAGTATGAAAAGGTTTTAAAGTGAAAATGTTTGAGAACCACTGCTTTATAAATGTGTAACTGACATAAAATAAACTTTATGTATTTAAAGAATACAATTTGATGAATTTTAACACATGTATACATCCAAAGAAACCACTACCACGAGATAATGAACATATCTACCACCTCCAAAAGTTTCTTCTTGTCTTTTGCAATTCCTTCCTCCTTTCCTCCTTATCCACCCTGCCTTGTCCCTAGGCAACCACTGATTTGCTTTCTGTCAGTATAGGTTAGGATGCATTTTCTAGGATTTCATATAAATGGAATCACAAACAATGTACTTTTTATTTTTTTTGAGAGATGGGTTGTTGCTCTGTCACTCAGGCTGGAGTGCAGTGGTGCGATCATAGCTCACTGCACCCTTAAGTACTTGGGCTCAAGTGAGCCTCCTGTCTCAACCTCCTGAGTAGCTAGGACTACAGGCAGGCAAATTTTAAAATTTTTCTGTGGAGATGGGGTCTCACTGTGTTGCCCAGGATCATCTTAATCTCCTGGCCTCAAGCGATCCTCCCATCTCAGCTTCCTAAAGCACTGAGATTAAAGGCCTGAGTCACCATGGCTGGTCCAATGTACTCTTTTTCATCTAGCTTCTCTTCCTCAGCATAAGTATTTTGATATTCATTTTGTTGTCTATCAATAATGCATTTCTTTTCATTTTTGAGTAGTATTAATATTTCACTGTATGGATATACCACAATTTGGTTATTTGTTCACCTCTTTGTTGATGGACACCTGAGTTGTTTACAGTTTTTGGTTATTACAAATAAAGCACAAAGACCAGAAAGTTTGGAAACTGCTGTTCTAGGCATTTCGCATGTATTATTAGTAATAAAACCTCTCTCTTAAGGCTGCTGTGAAAACCCAATGAGCTAATGTATATAAAGTCCATATGAAAGTGAGTTATTTCTATTCTCATTTACTCTTCATAATAGCCCTTGAGGTACTATATTATTTTCATCTAACAAATTAGAAAGCTAAAACTCAGAAAACTAAAGTAATTAGCCTCAGGTCACATGGAGCTAGTAAGTGGTAAAGCCAGGATAGGATTCGAGATCTGTCTGACCTCACAGCCCACTTCACCACCCTGTCCCTTGAGCAGGGCAGGGTCAGGAAGAGCTGGATCTCTGGCAAGATGGTCAGAGAGGGAATTACAGCCTAGCCTTAAATGGCTATCTGTAAATAATATGACATTTTGATGTGGCCCTTCTGAAGTGGTAACAGGGACATCTTTATGTGGACAAAAAGCAAACCATTAAACTTTTAGCTTTTAAAATTACTAAAGAGTGGGCACTAGAGATACCCTCATCCTAACCATGTGTCCCACTGATTGGCTATGGTCAAAGTGACACTTATAAAAGATATAACAAAGGAATTATCTAAAATCTGGGATCTAGGAATTGACAGATACATAGCTCTCTTTGTACAGAGGACAGAGGAGCTCTTCACGTCGTGATCAAGTAGAAAACTATGTAGCCCTGATCTGGGCCTTAGAGTGGTTACATGATATAAGTGTCTTCTTGGAATAATAGGGTCTGCTCAGGAACCGCTCTTGTAGGAAGGGCTGCTGTAGAGGAAGATTTCTTGCCCTTTCCCTGAGCTGAAGAGAAAGACATAGGAAACACTCTGGTGTAGGCAGAGAGGGGTGCCAAATGGTACTAGGGCCTGCAAAGAGGTAGAAGGAAAAGTAGCAACCTTCCTCTTAGACCCTGCCCTTGTACAGGATGGAACATGCTGTAGCCCTGAGAGCCATATGCATATTCAAGGCTGGCTTAGTGAAAAAGATGGACCAGTTGCTTTTTGTAAAATAAACTGGCACGTAGTTTTAGGAGGGGAAAGAAGATGTATTTCTCACATAGCTGATGACTGACTTTAGGGATAAAGGTTAAAGACCTTGGAGGATAACAGAAACTTATCCCTTGTACTGAAGTGGCCCTTCTGAAAGCATACATATTCTAGCTCCTATCTCATAAAAACTTTGTTTTCATAGGATCTTGGGGTTTTTGGAGCTGTGACAGATCAACAAAGCTCTTACCCTGTCTTGTTTTTTCCTCTAATAAAGGAAAGAGAGAAATGATAAGCCAGTTCACACACTTCCATTTTTTAACCCAATTTCTTCTCATCATCAAGAATTTACTCACCTCCCAGGAGAGGAGAAATCAAGCTCCTTTGAGGAGGCATGAGCAAGTTGGTCTAGGGTCTGCCTTGCCATGTGGCTGGAGAATGCAGCATACATATCAGAGGCAGGGAAGGAAAAGGGACTGTATATTGGGATCTGTAAACACAACAAGAAAAATGGTACACTTGTCACCATAAAACCATTCGTAACAAAGCAGTATGTAAATAAATTTGTAAAATTTATTGTGTGCATTTAATTTACTGAATACTTTGTGTTAAACACTGTGCTAAACAATTTACATACATTTTCTCATTTATAATCTTATGAGGCAAATATTATTATTATCCCCATTTTACAGACTATGCTATCAGATTACTTTTCAGTTGCTTTGTCTATATTTATGCTCTTGTTCCTCCAGCTATTAATATACTGTAAATGCCTGGATGGATATCATTTTACACTTACTTTACATCTGAGGATAATCCGGCTGTGAAATTTCTTGTCTTAGGACTACCAGGGTTGGGCTGAAGAAAGGACCTTCCTATATAGGAACCAATGAACTCTGTTTTCTTATGCATGCTTTCATTCAGTATTTATGGATGACCACTCTGTGCCAGGCCCTGGGCCAGGCACGAGAGACAGAGAGACAAATAAAAAACTTGGTCTTTGCCTTGATCAAGAGCTTTTGTATTTTTGATAGTCTGGGAAATTCTTCTTTCTCTTACAGTTAAACTCCTTGAAAGATTTGTCTATGCATACCATCATCAATTTCCCTCTTGGCGTTCTTTCAATTTTTTTTTAATTGAAAGACTAATGATATCAGTGTAACAGAGTTGAAAAACAAGTCAGCTTATATAGTTTCAGATTCTATATGACAATCTTGTTTTATTTGAAAACTGAGATATAATTAATGTATTATACAATTCATCCTTTTAAAAAGCTCAATTCACTGGTTTTCAGTGTATTCAAAGTTGTGCAACCATCACTACTAATTCCAGAACATTTTCATCACCCCAAAAGATCAGGAGGTTGTTACGAGACACAAATAGTATATAACGTATTCTATAAGCTGGAAAGGGCCAAACATGAGTAAAGGATATTCTTATAGGTCAGTACAATTCTTAATGGTTAGGGATGTGAATCTCCATACATACCAGTGATTTTGAGGTCTCCACTCCACGCCTTGCTTGCCTTTCTTCTTTGAAGTGTATCAAACTCTCCAAAGGGGAGACAGCAACTTTTATCTGCCCCTGGCACTCTCCACTGAAGTCCGTGATGTTGTACCAGCCACAGACAAACTGGAAGCCAGAGAGAAGTGGGGAGAGGTCCACCGAGGCAAAGCCAATCACCCTCTCTTCATCTGTAGGGGAAAGAGAAAAGCTGGGCAATGTGACTAGGTATGTCCTGCCACTGAGATTAGAGGGTGCACACAGAGAAGCTGATTCAGGGGATAGAGGAGTTCAGTGATCCCAAAACCATCGGAGAAGACAGATAATGAAGTTGAGAGAGACTGGCAACCAAAGCCTGCCTTCCTGTTAGGAATTCCCTTTCTGTATGGTGGGAAAAAGCTGGCAGGCTTGCACTTCATTCTTTCTCTTTTTTGAAAGAGATGGAGTCTCACTCTGATGTCCAGGTTGCAGTGCAGTAGCATGATCATAGTTCACTACAGCCTCAAACTCCCAAACTCAAGCGATCCTCCCTCTTCAGCCTCCCAAATAGCTAGGACTATAGGCACACATCACCATGCCCAGCTAATTTTTAATTTAATTTTTTTGTTGAGACGGAGTCTCACTATGTTGCCCAGGTGGTCTTGAACCCCCAGCCTCAAGCGATCCTCCTGCATTGGCTTCCCAAAGTGTTGGGATTACACATGTGAGCCACCCCACCTAGCCGGTCCTCTTGATACAGGCAATTAGAAAATAACACCAAACTTTTCCTAGGCTATCATGTCTCAGTGATTTTTCTAGCCTTTTCCTAGGCTATCATGTCTCAGTGATTTTTCTCAGGACAGTATGTCTTGCAATTATGGTATGAGAGATTTGCATTTTCCTATTTCTACTTCTCTGTATTTTCCAAATTTTCTACATATGTATTATATTTAATTAAGAGCAAAGTAATGCAAATTAAAAAGGAAAGACAAATAACTCCCTGGAGACCAGTTTAGGGTACAAAATGAGCCTGGGCTCAGGCTCTTCTCTATATGGTAATGGGGCTGCCCTTAATGACTGAGAAGATTCTCTTTTTATTGGACAAGCTACCATGCAATGACCTTCATTCTCATATTCTTTGCTACTTATTCCTCATTTCTGACATGAAGTAGCTGGGGACAAACAGGCCTCTGTCACTACATGAATTTCTATTTTACACAGGCTCCATTCTGTACAGTGAAATCAAAGGCTGGATCTACCAAACACTGACACAACTATAGGTCCATAAACTGCTTAATAAATCGAGGAATGCAAATTTTCCAGAGGAGTAATCGTGAAGTTCCCACAGTTCCTTGGGCACATTCCTGATGATGCTAAATTCATCACATACTGCATAACATTTGTTTGGACAGCTTGCTGTCCTTTAGACTCGAAGCTAGCTAAAAGACGAGAAAAAGTATTACACTATGTTCCCTACACTCTCCATACCTGGCATAACATCTTCCTGCATGAAAAACTCGATAAATATTCACTGAAAACACAAGTAAACTGGCCAACCTAGAGCGGGACAAAGGAGCACTGTGCCACAATAGCAAATCTAGGTATGGCTTTGACTGGAAAACACATTCCTCGAACTCCCTGAGCCTCAGTCACACACATATAATGAGAAGTATTGAACCAGATTCAATATCCCCTTTGGTTGAGCAGGTGGCTCATGCCTGTAACCCCAGCACTTTGGGAGGTTGAGGAGGGAGGGCTGCTTAAGGTCAAGAGTTCGAGACCAGTCTGGGCAACATTGTATGACCCCATCTCTAAAAAAAAAAAATTGTGGGGTATAGTGGTGCATGCCGGTAGTCCCAGCTACTTAGGAAGCTGAGGTGGGAGGACCTTGGGCTCAGGAGTTCACAGCTGCAGTGAGCATAATCCTACCACTGTACTCCAGCCTGGGAAACAAAGTGAGATCCTGTCTCAAAAAAGAAAAAAAAAAAGATCCCCTTCAACTTGGAAAGTTTTTGATTCTATAAACACTTGAAGCTGTATTCCCCAGAGTGGGGTTCAAGTAATTCTTACCCACTGGGGATGAAGTATGATGGAGGGTTCTGCCTAAAATGAAGGTAGTACATCTTAAACATACTTGAGGAGTGCTTTGGCTAAGCAGATCATGGAGAAAAGGAATGGCTTGGAAGAGTTAAATTTAACATCGGATTAACAGGACAACCTGCCATTCTCCATTTGCAGTTAATGTTCTAGTCGTCGAGAACTTCTCTCAACTCTTTCTTGACTTGAGGCTTTGTATTTGTTTTCCCCTCTGACTACAGTAAGTCCTGACCCTTCATTCCTCAGCTCAGGTGTGCTCCAGGAAGCCTCCTCTGACGTCCTAAGTCTGGGTAAGACGTCTCCTATCAGAGTACCCTATATTTGCCTAATCATACTATACTGTACTTTTTATGTCCCACGCTGACTGTGAGCTCTGTGAGGACAAGGGACCATGCCCGTTTTATTTTTACCTTTGTATCCCTAGTACTTAGCATGGTGCCTGGCACAGAATAGAAACTGCTGAACACAGCTTGGTTGGATTTGAGTACTATACTAGATTTGTTGAGTTTGTGTGGAAACAATAGAATTAACCCATTCATGCTGGAGTTTGCAAATTTTTTTGTAAAAAATCAGACCTTGGTAATGACCTCGAGCAGTAGGATATAAATAACTCCCACAAGCTTAGTGTTCCTATAATGGAACACTAGGCATAAATAGGTTAAGGGGAGAGAGACATCTATATACACTGAGTAGTGGTCAGTGTTGTCTAGGCATTTTCCTCACTTTCATTTATCACCAGATCTTACTAAGACCCTCTCGAAGTCCTGGAAGATAGGGAATGTATTTTATTCTCTACACTCCAATAGTCCTAGCATAGTACCTGACACATAGTAGACATAATAGTAACAATAGCTCCATTTATTAAGCAACAATTATGTGCCAAGTACTTTACATATATTATCTCAAATCCTCACAAATCCTGCAAGGCCAGTACTATTATTCTAATTTTATAAATAAGAAAGATAACAGGAAAGAGGTAAAGTGATTTAATTCAGGCCACAGAGTTATTATAGTAAATAGCAGAGCCAACATTTGAACCCAGGTCTGCATAAGACCAAAGTTTATTCTCTTTTTCCTGCTAAAATAAGTGCTGAATTGTGAACCCTGGTCTGCTTGAGAATCTCTGTGGTACTTTAGAGAGAAGAGAGAGAAAAAGCCTAGAAAGGAGGGTGGAGCTCAGCTAAATAGAGCAAGAATTCCTTGTGTTGATTCAGAGAAAAGTGAGTTATGATCAGCTCTTACTGTATTTATGAGGTTGGGTAGCAGTGGAGGAACTAAGTGAATCCAAAGCAGCAACATAGAACTCATCATCAAAACAAGGGACTCACAGCAGCACACATCAACAGGAGCACAGGCGGAGAGAAAGGTCAGTAAATTCCCTTTACATTCTGATTTCTCTCAGGTCTTTATTAGGGTTTGAGGTTAGCTCCAAAAATCACCACTGGCAAACAAAAAACTGTGACTCTGTAGGCTGTGTAGGTGATTCAAAACAAATGAAGATTTGGAAATCAGGGCCTAGCTGGAATCTTAAAGGAGCTACACTTAGAGGAGAGATTTAGTGAGACAAAATTTTCTAAGCTGCAAGATGGTTAGACGTCCGCACTACCTCAATTTTCCAAGTTTTCCAATCTTACTAGCATGGTGAAGGACAAACAGTGAAGGCTGTACAGCCAGTAAGAACTGGGTTCAAATACTGGCTCCACCAATTCATAGCGACATGACCTTAGTCAAGCCACTAAACTTCCTTGGGCTTCAGCTTTTACAGCTATAAAATTAGACTAATTTTATTTTTACCGTCAAGAATTAGAGATGTTTGTAAAGTTCTTAGCACATTACTGCTCCGTAATAAAAACAACAAAAACTGATATGGTATTTACTAAGTGTCAGGCCCTTACTTAATTCTCCAAAAACCCTATGAAGTAGGTAGTATTATTAGCCTTAATTTTACAGATATGGAAATAGGCACAGAGAAGTCATTTACCCAAGGTCACACTGCTACAGTAAAGGGCAGAACTGGCATTTGAATCTGAAGAACCTGGCTTCAGAGTCAAGCCTCTTAATGTTGCTGTGTTATGCCTCTTAATAAAACTGGGTCGAAAGACCATAATATCAGCACATCCCTCTTGGGAAGGTTCTTAAAATAAGAAAAAATACGTGGTTAGACTCTTGTCTTGTGTACTACCTGATAATGCAAGGGTTTTGGTTAATAAGCCAGAGTCAACAGAAGGCTTATCATCATCATACAAAAGCGGGGAGAAACCACTTGTATGTGGCAGGCTGTACATTATGATGGTTGACAGATACAACAGGAAAGACTCAAATGTACTTGGATTTCTTCACTAACCAGGTAGTCAAACAAAATTATATAATTTTTTTTTTTTTTTTTTTTTGAGACGGAGTCTCGCTCTGTCGCCCAAGCTGGAGTGCAGTGGCCGGATCTCAGCTCACTGCAAGCTCTGCCTCCCGGGTTCACCCCATTCTCCTGCCTCAGCCTCCCCAGCAGCTGGGACTACAGGCGCCCGGCACCTCGCCCGGCTAGTTTTTTGTATTTTTTAGTAGAGACGGGGTTTCACCGTGTTAGCCAAGATGGTCTCGATCTCCTGACCTTGAGATCCGCCCACCTCGGCCTCCCAAAGTGCTGGGATTACAGGCTTGAGCCACTGCGCCCGGCCAAAATTATATAATTTTTAAGTACTTAAATTCTGTAGGAGAATAGGCCAGGTATGGTGGCTCACACCTGTGGTCTCAGCACTTTGGGAGGCTGAGACAGGAAGATTGCTTGAGCCCAGGAGTTAGAGATCAGCCTGGCAACATAGTGAGACTTTGTCTATACAAAAAAATAATTAGCGGCTGGGCGCGGTGGCTCATGCCTGTAATCCCAGCACGCTGGGAGGCCAAGGCGGGTGGATCACGAGGTCAGGAGACTGAGACCATCCTGGCTAACACACTGAAACCCCATCTCTACTAAAAATATAAAAATTAGCGGGGCGTGCTGGCGGGTGCCTGTAGTCCCAGCTACTCAGGGGGCTGAGGCAGGAGAAGGGCGTGAACCTGGAAGGCGGGGCTTGTAGTGAGCAGAGATCGCGGCACTGCACTCCAGCTTGGGTGAGAGAACAAGACTCTGTCTCAAAAAAAAA
>NW_012115211.1:2439452-2446886 GCF_000951035.1 Colobus angolensis palliatus | reverse complement strand
GTTTTTTTTTTTTTTTTTACAGGAAAATAATGTGGCCTTCTGGGGGATTACCCTCTACCACATATCTGCATTCCCAGCACCATCAGGAATGCTTCACTTGGTTTAAAAAAAAAAAAAAGGAATGGTAACTTGTCAATAGGATGTGAGCTTATTTTTACAAGCAAGCAGATATTCTTTTAACAGAGTTCATACCTCCTTTATGCCAAACTTTGAAGACCAGGGTTTGTTGTGGGTCCAGAAGCAGCTCTTTTGATAGCCTATTAAGAAAAACAACCACTGTAAACTAAGTGTATAAGAACTTTCGGTAGTATAAAACTTAGATTTGAAGAATATCTTATAATTTGCAAAGCACTTTCCCAACACTATTTCATCTTCTTAGCCATCTTCTAGGATATATTTTTATCTTCACAGTTAAAATGAGGGGATGGAAGCTCAGAGAGGTGAAGTAATTTGCCAAGACTTGAAAACAGGCTCCCCTAACACAACATTTCCTCCCCACCATTCCTAAAGTTTCCCTAAGACAGAGGAGGAAGTATGGAAAAGAAGTTCCTCAACATGCATTTAAGAGCTTTATTGGAATGGGTAAGAATTCTGCTTATGCCTTAGAATGAGAGAATGGTGGCCGGGCGCGGTGGCTCAAGCCTGTAATCCCAGCACTTTGGGAGGCCAAGACGGGCGGATCACGAGGTCAGGAGATCGAGACCATCCTGGCTAACACGGTGAAACCCCGTCTCTACTAAAAAATACAAAAAACTAGCCGGGCGAGGTGGCGGGCGCCTGTAGTCCCAGCTACTTGGGAGGCTGAGGCAGGAGAATGGCGTAAACCCGGGAGGCGGAGCTTGCAGTGAGCTGAGATCTGGCCACTGCACTCCAGCCCGGGCGACAGAGCAAGACTCTGTCTCAAAAAAAAAAAAAAAAAAAAAAAAAAGAATGAGAGAATGGTGAGAAGGGAAGAGGAGGAAAAGAACATTTACTGAGTGCCTACCTTGGGCCAGGCATGGCACCAAGTGTTTCATATACATTTAATCTGCACAAAAGCCTGTAACATGGACATTATTATCCTTATTTTACAGATGATAAGATTGGGCTCAGAGAAGTAAAATGGTTTGCTTGAGGTCACTTAAGAGTAAGTAAGTAGTAGGCCTGGGATTTGAACCCTGGCTTGCCTGACCTCAACACTACACCATGCAGAGGCAAGGCAACAAAGTAAGAAAATGCCTAACTTTCATACCAGATAAAGAAGCTGAAGTGAAATCCACTGAACACCTCCAATACATTTACATATTATATAAAATACAGTTTTAAATGACAAAGCTTTGGAAAGTTCCAAACCAGGTGCTAGGGCTCCAGGTAAGCAAGAAGGAGATCTAGAGAAAACCAAGAGGCTTGATTTCATTCCCCAAACACCACTGGGGAAGTGAATAGAGCCTACTTCCAGACCAATGAGAGGCACGGTCTAAAGTGAAACAAGGACTGGTCAGAGATTCTAATTCTAGCTGGGAGTCAAAAGACTCACCTCTGAATTCTAGCTCTACTATTATCACCTGAGCGACTCTGGCCATGCACTTAGCTTCTTCCAGGCCTGGTTCTCTTACCTGTTAAATGGGATAATACTACCGACCTGCAAGTTGCTATGAAGACAAAAGGAAACAATTTTGTGATAAGGGAATTGTAAATAGTGCCATTATTCATTTTTCTTCCAATCCTGCCTCTGTTACCAACAGACTATGTAGCCTCCCTGGGCCACAGTCTCCTCAATTGTAAAGTGAAGAGATGAAATCAGAAGATTGCTCATATCCCTTCATCAACTTTGTGAAGTTTTGTAATTATGTTAGGTTTTTAGGTTGTGAATGAACAAATCACCTCCACTTAGAAGCTCAGTCCTCTGGTTTCCTGCCTTTTGGGGAGGATTTGATATTTTATATGAAGTCCTCTGATGGCCAGAATTTCTATGATTTCCAGTAGCTCACCACATACAGCACTGAGTTTTCACTGCAGTTCTAGCTCCTGACTCAGGCCAGCCTCTCAAATTACAAAACACTGAGCATGTGACCAACTGCTGAGACTCAATTAAAGTACACAAACACTGTGAAAAAACAGAAGACCAGACACCATAGGTATGGCTAGTGTTGGTGGACAAGAATTAAACTTTATAAAGGGTGATACAGTATAACTTCTAATAATGATTTTGTTACTATTATCATAACATTGCATCACATTTAATAAAGTTTAATTCTTGGTTTCCTATGCCAGCCCCCTCACATTTAATTAGCCCTCTTTGTCCTAATAAAATCTGAGTGGCACTGCACAGTCCCTGACAGGACTTTACCTCCTATTTTTGAGCCTCCCAAAGGAGACCTAACATTTGTTGTATACCTGCTTTGTACCATAAGGCCCTAAATGTCATCTAATTTGGACCTCACAATGACCTTATAAAAATGACCCCCACTTTACAGAGGAATCTGTGGCTCACAGATGTTACATAACTTGACCACACAGTCAGTAAATTACAGAGATGGAGTTGGAGGCCAAGCGTCTCTGGTTCAAATGCCCAGGGTCTTTCCACTACACCAGAAGTCTTTCCCAAGGATGAAAATCCACAGCCTTTTCCGAGATTAGTTCTCTTTGTTCGGAATATCTTTCCAACTCTTATTCACCTGGATAACTTATATATATTCTTCAATATTTAGCTGAGGTGTCTTATTTATGAAGCCTTCCTTGAATTGAACTTCTAGGTTGTCCTAAATAATCTTTTTTTCTGAGCTCTACCAGCATCCCCTTCTTATTTCTCTTTATTGTAATTTTTTTTTTTTTTTTTTTGAGATAGCGTCTTACTATATTGCCCAGGCTGGTCTTGAACTCCTGGACTCAAGTGATCCTCCCACCTTAGCTCTACCATCCCACATTGCCACCCCTCCCCTCCCCCAGTAGCTGGGATTATAGGCATGTGTTACCACACCCAGCTTGATGGTAATTTGTTATTGATATTTTTTCCCAGGTAAGACCATGAACTCCTCAATTGCATGGAGTATCTTAATCATCTTTAATTCCAAGTGCCTAAAACAGAGAGGTCCTCTCACTGAATAATTTTTGAGCATACTGAGAAGAGTTAAAAACACTAAAACAAAACCTTTAAACCACTGCTTGCTGTGAATTCATAAACACTAGGATGAAATAATTGCTGGGATAACAAAAGCATTTTCCAGGTCTGCTCAAAAATCGCATTGGTTATATTCCTTGCTCTGACTTTGTGTCTTGGAACAAAAAGTAGATTCTGGAAGGCTGATGAACAAACAGATAACACAAACCTTGACTGCTGTTGAAAATTCCAGATGGGGGAATCTGTGTTTTCAACCACTTGGGTGTATACAGGAGATGATTCATCGGCTGTTGCAAAGGATACACAACAACTGGGTATCGATACTTTCCGCTCTGTCAAGGGGCTCCCTGAAATAGAATACAGTGGAGTGACTGTACTTTAGGGTACTCAAGAAGCCTCAGATTATACAGGCACAAGCAGGACTATTCCTGGCCCTCTTCTACCTATGGGGTCTTTGCTCAAGCTATCCCCCTGTG
Organism: Colobus angolensis palliatus; assembly: GCF_000951035.1. Classification (NCBI taxonomy): domain Eukaryota; kingdom Metazoa; phylum Chordata; class Mammalia; order Primates; family Cercopithecidae; genus Colobus; species Colobus angolensis. Next base: position 2,443,310 of record NW_012115211.1, on the reverse strand, counting down.
TCTGAAATGTTTTCAGGCTGGGTGTGGTGGCTCAAGCCTGTAATCCCAGCACATTGGGAGGCCAAGGTAGGAGGACAGCAGGAATTCAAGACCAGCCTGGGCAATACAGTGAGATCCCATGTATATAAAAAAAAAATTAACCAAGCATGGTGGCACATGCCTGTAGTCCCAGCTGCTCAGGAGGTGAGAGGATCTCTTGAGTCTGGGAGGCAGAGGCTGCAGTGAGTTGAGATTGCACCACTGTACTCCAGTCTGGGGGACAGAGTGAGACCGTGTCAATCAATCAATCAATCAATCAATGGATGAAATGTTTCAGTGACCTTTCTGCTACTACCCTGTCTTTTTAAGACTCAGTTCATAAATATTCCCCAAAAAGAAGTGACTTCTCTCATCTCCTGTACTTTGTGGGAAGATGGAAAATACTGTGTTGAGAGGCAAAAGATAAGATAGAACTACAAGGAGTCCTGAACCTAAGAGCCAGATGACCAAATATCAGCTCTGCCATAAACGTGTTATGTGATTTTGGGCAAGAAGTATCTAGGCCACAGCTTCTTCAACTGTAAAACTGGGCATATTACACTTACACTTCCAAAGATATTGTAAGAATTAAGACAAATACTAAGAGTAAGTAACACTTATATATCACTTACTGTGTGCCAGGCACTGTTCTACGTACTTTATATATATAAACTCATTTAATCCTTACAACAACCCTATAAGATAGCTATTTCTGTCATATAGATTATTTCTATCATATAGATTTCTATCATTATTTCTATCATATCTATTTCTATCATTATTATTTCTATCATACAGATTTCTAAAAATTAGGGTACTGAAAAATTAAATTAGTTGGTCACATATTTATTAAATGGTAGAACTGAGAGTCCAATTCAAGCATTCTGGCTCCAGAGTCCATGCTCTAAACGGTCTCCTATATTGCCTCTACTATGGGGTTAACAATGTAAAATACTTGGTGCTGGTGAGAATATCTAATGTTAATTTTTGCAAGATCAGGTTTCCAATGTGGGAGACTTGGTCAAGTTATTCTGTCTTAAGACAGTGTAAAATGCAGATGGCTGATGATACTAGATAGTCTAACTGAGCTGTCCAGGAAGATAAGCCACGAGCCACATGTGGCTATGCACCTTTAAATTCATTAAAACTAAAGATAAAAAATTTACTTCCTTGGTTGCACTAGCCATATTTCAAGTGCTCGATAGCCACATGGGGCTAGTGGCTACCATACTGGACACTGAACCCACAGAACATTTCCATCATAGTAGAAAGCTCTTTTGGACAGCACTGAATAATAGACACTTTACAAAACATAGACTATATATTTCATGAGATCACTTTCAGCTCTAAAATGCTATGAATGTCAGGATTACAGATGAAGGAAAAGAGATGAGCAGAGCAGAAAGGAATAGAAGTCCTAAACATAATCCACATGTTCCACGGAACAGATTCTGTATGTGTATTCTAACTGGGTTGTCTTCTTTCTAACTGTCTAGCTCAAGAATTCTCCAAATCCATACTCCCACTTGTCCTGGTAGGTGAAGTTCATCTTTGAGGCTCCACCCTTTTCTCCATCTCGCTGCTCCTTTCAGTAAGTACTCCTCCAGGGGCCTCAGTCTGTCCCTCTGGACAGAAAGCATTCTGATGAACAAATTAACACTCAGGAACTGCTGATTTTATTCCTCTCCACATGCAGTTTAACATTTAACAAGTAGTCTTTAAAAGATAGGTTCTAGTACCATCTACTCTGACAAGCCTCTCTAGGTGGAATCACTGAACTTTATACCCTCAGAGCTTCCAACTTAAAATTTCTTTCAGGGGAAGAAAAGTAGCTATAGCTTTGCTTCGATATGTTTTCCTCAACCTAAAGAATTTCCATTAGATCAATTCTTTTCAAACTTTCCCACCAAAGTAACAATGATTCAGAGAAGAATAAACATTAAACTCTGAAGTGCAGGAGTCCCTGTTGCCTTGAAACAACTACAATAAGCATAACATCTAGCAGGCTTGTCTTTTATTTTAGAAATTCATGAAGGTTTTATATTATATTCCATAATACAACTATATTAGTATCTGAAATGTATAAATGAAAAACAGCATTTCTGTTCCCAAATCTTGGTTAAAAAATTCACATGCTTATTATTTAATCTTGTGACTTCTAGCACCCAGGGCGCAAAACCAGACCAGATGACATTACTTTTTCAGTCATTTGTACTGGAAGTAATTAATAAAGAAAGAAACTGGGTGATGGGAAGAGAAAAGAGAATGGAGATTTTGTGAGGAGGCTTGGGAAGGAGAACTGAAGAGAAATGCTAGCCTTGGAACAAAGATCTAGTGGCATCCACAAAGCAGGAGAGAACTGAGGCATGTGCAAGTTGCCAACAAAGCAGGACCTGGAAAAAGGCTGAACCAAGAAGCAGAGGAGCCTTAGAACAGGGAGAGCATTAAAGATATAGAGAAGAACGATATGAGGAGCAAAACAACAAAACAAAACAACCACTGGCTACAACTTGGCCAAACCAGTTTACAAGCTATTTAAAAAACCTTTTTTTAAGGCTAGTCAAGGAAAGCAGTAGGAGTTACAAGCATATTTTTGAAAGAACAGGGAAAGGTAAATAAAATAGTAGTGCCCAGTGAGCTATCTTCTTAAAAGTTTTAGTGAAACTGAACAGTATTTATGCGGATTGACTTGCTGAGCATCTACTCCCACCTACTTTTATTGCATTGTATTCCTCTATAGTACAGATTGGAAGGGTTAAAAGCTACATTTCTTGGACTCTTTTGCAGCTAGGGTATGGATGCAAATTGGCCTCTGCCAATCAGATGCCCTCACAAAAGATCTGGAAGGCAGGAGGCAGAGGACATCTTCCTTTTCCTTCTGCTTTTGCTAGTAACAAGGATGATGATGTAGAGACATTGTGTTTTCTGATCTAGCATTTGGTCCCTGGGTGGAGAAAGGCCCTGTGGCAATGGCGATGACAAGAGCTTCTGATTCTTAGATTTCAGTTTTGGCACTGCATTCTGAACTTAAAAGATTTAGTGGTTCCCTCCTGAAAGTTTAACCTAAAGCCCACTCCTCTAGACCTTCTAATGACTTAAAGTACCTTAATATTCTACATTAAACTCCTCTCTGCTTAAAATGGCTGGAGTGGGTTCTGTTTCCTCTGCCTGATATAGCTTTCATCTCTCATTCTTTCTCCCATTTTCCTTTTTGGTCTTAAGCTTCAACTGATTTCTTTCAATAAAATGTCATAAATCCTCACAACTAGGAAGAGATAACCTGGCTCTACCACAGCAACTCTCAAATATTCTATAATAATCTGTGTTTCTCTCACTAGACTGAGAGCTCTTTGAATGCACAGAGTAGTCCCAAGGCCCTTATTAAAGGGTTGCTGACTCCCCACTGCCCTTTGTCTACAGATAGTTGCCCAGGGTTAGAGAGAAGAGTTGCCTTGTCTGCTTGCAGTACATACTCACAGAGGATAGCAACATCTTCTCAAGAAAGCTCTGAGAAAGATCAGCAGAGGACCAATCACTGTTCCTAGAGGCAGGACACCTAGGTTCCAATGTACGCTCTGCTGTTGCTTTAGTGTGACATATTGGATACACCACTTCATTCTGGCTCCCTGGGCCTGTTTTCTCATCAGAAGTAAGGGCTCTCAAACCACTTTCCACAGTAAAATTCTAATTCTAGATATGTATCAATCTTGCTCACATCTGTCTCTCATGGCAATACCCCCCGTCCCTCTGGTTTTATTTGTTTATTTATTTATTTATTTTTTGAGACGGAGTCTCACTCACTCTGTTGCCCAGGCTGGAGTGCAGTGGCATGATCTCGGC
>NW_012115211.1:2428888-2438622 GCF_000951035.1 Colobus angolensis palliatus | reverse complement strand
AGTTCCTTATTTAGTCTTGAACAGACACATTCCTTTTAGCCAAATAGGTGGGTGAAAAAGAAATCAGCTTGGGAGAGCAGGTGTATCAGGTTTCTCTGGCTCTCCTCTTGTAGGTGGAAATTCATCTGGGCCTGTTTACATTCTGAAAAAGGTCAAGTTCTGAAATACTTTTGGAAGCAGCCCAAAAGAAGGCTGCTATACCCCCCCAACAGGGTTGGGATGCACATTGAAAACAGTTAAGAAGACTTGAGGTGAACCAGTTATGCCATTTAAGAATTCTTGATCTGCGGGAGACAGGCACAGACAGATTATTACAACCCAAGAAGATAAAGACTATGCTAAAAACACATGGGACCCAGAGGGGCCCTGAACTCTGCCTGGATGGGCTAAAGAATGCCTCTAAAAGTTGATAATATTGAATCTGATTTTATTTTTTACTCAGTATAACTTATGCTACTTCAAATTATTTTACCTCTCTGTTCCTTACTTGTCTCGTTTGTAAAACAGGGCTAGAAACACCTGTTTTGTCTAACGTACGTGTACAAATCTTCAGAGTATTGAAGCTGATCTTAACAGAAGGTTCCTCAGAGCTTTTTCTAACAAAAGTATCCAAGAAGTTCTTTTATTTTCAGAACCAGGACTACAGTGGTGACCACAGACCATTTCAGAGCTGCTTCAGAATTAAGCTTTGCTGAAGGCAAAGCTCTGACTTCGGGGCTGTTTGTTAATCCTCTGCATAAAGGTTTGCATGAAGGAACCACTCATTTCTTTCCTTAAGAAAGAGCTTCCAAGGCACAAAAGGGACAGACACTCTGAGAACACTGTTAAGGCAAGAGGAAAGTCAGAAGTACAGATTGTAGAATCATGGTCTCCTACGAGAACGTTTCTGTCGCCTCTTCTCCATTCTTGCTGCCACCTTGCTTCTTTAGGCTTCAGAACTTGAACTAATGTGACGGCCCTCTCAGTGACTGCTGCTTTCAGTATTATCCAGTATCTTTTTCATATTGCCACCAAGAGTTCATGTCTGGTCAACAAATATGACCTTGTCTCTCCACAGATTAAGGCTTTGTTGGTTTCATCTTACCTGCAGTATCAGTCATGTAGCATACAAAATGCTGCCCATGTAGCCTAATTAGTCTTTCCAGCCCCATTTCTCACTACTTTTTACTCACATTTAATGACCTTTTTTTGGCCAATGTCCCATTCTCTTATAGTACCAAGCTTTTGACCATGCTATTTCTTCTCATTAGAATGTCTTTTTCCTCTTTCATTCAGCAAACTTGCTCCTCTTCCTTCAAGAGTAGACTAAAGTGACACCAATACTTTGAGGCCTGACCACTCCATTAGCAAAAAAACTCCCTGTGTTCTCAAAGTTTTCCTGTACCACCACATCCACCCTCCCACAGCTTTCCTCTTTCATACTGTTTATTCCTCTGTACTAAAAATGTTAATATATCTCTCCATTAGGCTGTCTGTTCCTTGGGGACAGGGACTGTGTGTTGTTTGTTTATCCCAGCACTGTGATCTTCATGATGCAGCAAAGCAAACATAATGTCCTCCTGTTTTATGAATATGAGACGTAACATCTCTCACATTTCTGGCAAGAGTTGCAGACCTGTAAATCACTTGTTACTTAGCCTCTAGGTAAAATGACCTGAAGTTACATAGTTAATGTGCTCTGCAGAGCCAGATGGGCAGGTCTGTACTCAAAGAGACGATGGGCAGGTCTCTATACTATAGGTCTATACTCTATACTCAGCACAGTGCCTGACTGACACATAAATGTTGTGGGAGGAAGGACTACATGGGCTTATCATTGCAGGGTGGAAGTCAGGATACAACAGTGACATCTGAAAGTCAGATGTCTACCATATGCTTGCCTTGACCTGGCTAAACAGAAAGAACTCTGTGAGAAATTTAAGAGAGAACAAGTTAGGGGTCTGATGATCTGACGGTGGATAAGGAAAAGAGAAGTATCTATCTAGGTTGATACTCAGGTGGCTGGACTGGGGAATTTACGATATGCAACAAGTTCAGAAAAGCTTTCATGTTGCTTAAACCTTTAGGATTGAGAAAAACATATTTATCAGTTAAGATAATTAACAGATCCTGCCATGATTTGAAAGACTTGTGAAGAAAGGAGCACACCCTGAAGAGTTAGATATATGCTCCTGGATAGGTGAGGAGAGCATACCTTTCAAGCTCAAGTGCATTGCTCTTTCTACTAGGATACTGACTGCAAATGTTCCATCCAACTCAGCAGGGCCCTCCTGGGTCAGGCAGACTTCAGCTGTGGTGCTGCTGCAGGGGACCTGAGTGGAGGCAGGAGACTTCTGGTGGCAGGAGACTTCTTCCAGTGGAGAGAGTTGGACCTCATCATTTCTTCTGGGGAGTTGCTCAGACTCACTGTGGCTGCTGCAGTCCATGGAGTCCAGCTCATGAGTGGGCTCAAGATGTGAGGAAAGAGAAGAAAGAACCACATGAACTCGCAAGGCAGCTCCTGAGAGGTTGGAAGCATTTCGTCCAAACAGAGGATACACACCTAAAAGAGGATGCAGAAGAATAAGGCTCGTCAAGCAGGAACCAAGAACCAAGCTTGGAGGAAATACTCACTGAGGGTGCTGTGGTCCTTTCTCCTTTGAAAGGTCTACAAACCCCAATACATCAATTTGCAAAAGAAACTATGAAGCTGGTAGAAAACATGAAAACTTTTACCCTGCCCTAACTATCTTCAATAATGAAAAGTAGGCTGAGTGTGGTGGCTGACACCTGTAATCCTGGCACTTTCGGAGACTGAAGTGGGCGAACTGCTTGAGTCCAGGAGTTCAAGAGTCTGGGCAACATAGTAAAACCCTATCTCTACAAAAAACACAAAAATTAGCTGAGCATGGTGGTGTGTGTCTGCAGTCCCAGCTACTTAGGAGGCTGAGGTGGGAGGATCACTTGAGCCCAAGAGGTTGAGGATGCAGTGAGCCATGATTGTGCCACTGCACTCTAGACTGGGTGACAGAGCAAGACTCTGTCTCAAAAAACAAACCAAAATAAAACAAACAAACAAACAAACAAACAAAAAAACCAAGTAATGAAAGTAGTAAGATCTCTGATTTAAAGTCAAAGCCAAATGACTACCAGGCAGAGCTGTTGTGGAAGGGATTCATGCGCTGAGAGGCAATAAGACTTCAAGAAGTCTGAGATTTGATGAAATCAAGAGTGGCCTATTTTCTCTTCCTTGTGTCTCATGGGCTCCTGTTTTTAGACCTTCTCCCTATTGGGAAGCTGTCTTGACACTCAATTTAGCTATGTTTCACTAGGGTTCTGGCAATATTTTTGGGGGTGGAGGGGAGGTAGGAGGTAAGCAGGAGACCAGAAAGAAGTATAAGGAAGTTAATATTTGTTGGGTATTTTTCATATGCCAGAATCTCAGAGGAGTTAAATAAACTGCCAACATCACTCTTCCAGTAAGTGGCACATTTAAGCCCAGAGATTTGAATTTTACTAACTTGCTGAATATTAAAATGAGATTTATAAAACAGAAGGTACTAATAGTTCCTTCTGAATCTCAAAGTTTGCTTCATTAGACTAATTTCAATTCAGGAAAATGGAGTTAACTGATTCATACATGGCAATAATATGAAACCTTTCCTGTTTTAGATAACCAGTTTTCTTCTCAAAGCAATGTGTAAATTATTATGATTATCAAAGGAAAATAAGGGCAGGTCATTACAGGCGAGAAGACACCCAAAAGCAACACAGTTAAATCCTTATCCTCAGGAAAATCAACAAAACATGGAAGTAAGGTTGGATGGATGGTTTGACTCATTCAACAAACACATCAAATGACATGCCTTGTATAAGACCCGTGCACAAGAGAATAAAAAGCTCAGACAAGAGGGATATGGAGAATTATGAGGGAAATGGATGACCTGAAAAGCTAAATATTACCTTTGGTAGCACTCAATAAAAAGAGGTATTTGTGTCTGAATTCCTATACTTAGATCTATATTCAGTGTCCTAAACCTACTTTCTTCCGCAGAATGAAGCTAAAAGCATGTCTTTATAAACTTTAGTTCAAGTGAACTTGGTTCACTTCAAGGACATTTTCTGTAGTCCCTTTGAAGGGACTCTAGGCCTGCCCAGATAAAACAGAGCACATGGCATTTGATGTGCTCAACAGAGCCAGATTTACACCTGTTAGGTCCAGAAAGAACCAGAGAATTTGGGATGATCACCTAGATACACTCAGTTCTCCTCTAGCCTGGGCCACCCACTCAACAAAAGGGTCTGAACACAGGGCTAATAGGGCTAACAAAGGGTCATGACTCAGTTTCTTCGACTGTAGAGTCGGGGAAATAACAACTAACTGGACAGCAATATTAAGCTGAATAAAGATCATATTTGTAAAGAATCTACTCTGGCTACCTCTATCTAATTCATCTTAACTACAGTCACTAGCTTTATTTTTCTAAATGCAAAGTGATACACTCCTCTTGTATTCAGAAACCACTGTACTAATTTTCCATAACTCTCAGGAAAAAGTCCAAACTTCAGCTGAGAAGAGAAGGCTTTCAACACAGTACTCCTGCCTACCTCCCTAGCTTCATCTCTAATCACTTCCAAATCTATGTATCCTAAGATGCAGCTGTCCGAAATTACTATAGTCCCCAAAATCTATCAAACTGTTTCATTCTCCTGTACTTTCACCCATGCTGTTCCCTTTTTTAGAACACCTTTCTTTCCCCCTTTCCTTGACTTATACCTACATCCTTTGAAACTCAGGTCAAGTATCACTTTCACTGAGATGCTATCCTTAGAGATGTTGCATCCCTGCATTCCCATAGCACCAAGAATACCTTTTTCATAGTTCTCATGCCTCACTGTAATTATTTACTTACTATTGTATTCTCCTATTAGACTGTAAACTCTTTAAGTTCAGGAACTAGTTCTTACTCATCTTTGAATTCCCAGGTCCAAGCATATGTATCAAGTACCAAGCAAATGTTAGAAAGAAAAGCACCCAGCACAAAAATGCCACTTGCAAAATGTTACCCTTTTCTTTTCTGCTCTGTCAACTAGTTTATTACCATATAGATTTTCTTTATGGTTCCAAGATGTGGTGACCAGAGAGGAAGAATATTCTGGTCCCCTCAGTAGGTATGCTTTTCAATATAATTAATAAACTAGCATTCTAGATGATCAGATAGGCTCTTATATATGTGGTTACAAGTAGTTCCCTAAATTCATTCATTATTTCATAAGTGTTAACAATGCTCTAAGCACTATGTTAAACGCAAACATCTGATGAGTTTGGATGCACCCTAATGCTACGAAGTTCATAGCCAATTCTTCGACCTATGTTGACCCCACCACAGTATTAGAATTAGCTAACACCCTTTCTTAAGCAGGCAGTGGAACTTTAAAAACAATCTCTTTAGGGATGAGTTCATGTCCTTTGCAGGGACAGGGATGAAGCTGGAAACCATCATTCTCAGCAAACAATAACAGAAAACCAAACACTGCATGTTCTCACTTATAAGTGGGAGGTGAACAATGAGAACACATGGACACACGGAGGGGAACATCACACACCAGGGCCTGTTGGGAGTGGGGGGCTAGGGGAGGGATAGCATTAGGAGAAATACCTAATGTAGGTGACGGGTTGATTGGTGCAGCAAACCACCATGGCATGTGTATAACTATGTAACAAAACTGCACGTTCTGCACATGTACTCCAGAACATATATATATATATAATATTTTATATATATGCATATATATTTTATATATATGTATATATATAATGTATACGTATATATAGTATATACACACACACACATATACACACACACACACACACACACACACATATATAACCTCCTTAGAAGCACTACTAAATTATTATTAATCTTTCCGCGTGCAATAATGGAAGGAAAACTTACTAGTCTGTGACCCTGGGCAGGTAACTCAATCTCTCTCAGCCTTCTTTTTAATGAATATAAAATGGGTATAATAGCTATCTCACAGGATTGCCGGGAGGGTCAAGTAAAGTAATCTCTGACAGAGTGTCACGCATAGTGTTTGACACACAGCAGGTGCTCAAACTACAAGAGTTGAATTGGGCTCCTCACTTACCACTGACAGTTAGTGTCCTCGCTGACCTCTCCCCAAGTCTGGCCAGGTCCACATAGGCTGAGCCAATCCAGCTGTCTGTCTGATGGGGTCTCTCCACACTATCATTGCCATAAGCTTGCCACACTTGGATCTCTAGCCTCTCCTCCCTGAAGTACCAAAGCAGTGATGGGCCCCTGGTGACTTCTGCTCTTTTGGACGCCTTGAAAGTGACGATAATCTGCTTTCTGTTTACAGATTCCTTGGGTTTCTTGAGAGGGGTCCAAAAGGCTTCATGATCATAGAACTTGTAGCGAAGGTAGCAATAAGTATTCTTATGAATATGGTTGTGGCCAGCAAGCAGCACGCAATGGATGGGCAGCCACAGCCTTGGGGTGGAGATGGTGACAGTGGCTGGCTCCCCTTCATCCATTCTGACAAAATCTTTCAGGCTGTTCTCAAAGCTCCAGCCCAATAGCCCAGCAGCTTCCAAGACCCGCTGTCTATCTCCACGATGTGTGAAGGAAACTGAAAGCTCCAGACCACCCACGATCTTCTGCATGAGCTCCAAGCCATGAGGTAGGCCCCCATCTTCTGGTAAAATGATAGGATACCATCCTGTGATCCCTTATGGGAGAAAAGAAAGATTCTCAATTATAGTCTTAAAAGTAAACAAAAAACAAGTTAGTCACTCTCCACCCCATAGTATCCCATCACCCTGGCTCAAGACAGAACAGAAAACATACCCCAGTGAGTCAGAGTTTGTGTTCATCTGACCACTGAGAGGTAATGAGATTAGATGGGAAGAACAAAGGCTAGGAGTTGGAAGATACGAGTTCTCTTTGGCTATGGCTAGATCTAGTGGTTTATTATGAACAAGCCATTAATTTCTCTCAGATTTGGTTTCCTTAGCTCACAAATGGGAAAACTGATGCTAGTGCTGTCTCCCAAAGTTGTTATGATTATTCAGTGAGATAATGGTTTAGAAAGAGCTTTGAGAGAGAAGTGCTTTAAAAGTGTGAAATGTTTATAGTACTATGAGTACAACAGAAAAGGCAGGGGTCAAAAGAGATCTGGGGTCTAGATCCAAGTCTTCTACTAAGGGAATCGGCATTTAGAGAACACATACCAAGGACCAGGTGCTAGATTTCAAAATCTTTCTCCATCGCCCAGGCTGGAGAGCAGTATTACCTGTAACTTTGAACTCCTGGGCTCAAGTCATTCTCCTGCCTCAGCCTCCCGAGAACATAGGACTAGATGTGTGTGCTACCACGCCTGGCCATTTTCCAAAAAAAGGTTTGTGCTTGTTTTTTTTTTTTTTTTGTAGAGATAGGGTTGTATTGTGATACCCAGGCTGGTCTTGAACTCACGGCCTCAAGTGATACTTGCACCTTGGTTTCCCAAGGTTTTGGGATTACAGGAGTGAGCCACTGCACCTGGCCAAAAACTATTCTTTAATAAACATCTAGTATGTGTCAGAAATTCTGCTAGCCCTTTACAGATATTATTTCATTTAATTTCTCTGATAACCCTGAGAAGTTCTGAGGACTAAATGGGATAATAATCCTTATTTTACAGGTGAGAAAGTGGAAGCTCAGAGACCTGTCCAACTTATTACTGCTACCAAGTAAGAGAGCTAGAATTTGACTCCAGGTCTAGCTGGCTCTAAAGTCTACATTGCACCTAGTATAGGTTCACACTATCTTATCTGAAACCTTTAAGGCCAGATTTATTTCTGAATTTAGAATTTTTCAGGTTTTAGAAAGGTAATAGAGTACATAAACTGAATATTATATAATATTATATATCAGGGCCCACAGATAGTAAATACTTTAGGCTTTTTGGGCCATATGGTCTCTGCCGCAATCACTTAGCTGGGCTACTGTGGCAATAAAGTGGCCACAGACAATTTGTAAATTAACGGGCACAGTGTGTTTTAATAAAAGCTTACATAAATAGGCAGTTGCCTAAGTCTCATATCAGCTGAGGTCAGATTTGGCTCCTCAGTGAGTTAAAAAACTTCTATTTTCAGGGTCTTTCGGATTTTGGCATTATATAAAACAGATTGCGGAATGATAATATTCACAGCAATTTTCTGAGAAATGTTTTACTAAGTGTATTTTACAAATGAGAAGATTTAGGCTGATTGAGATTAATTTGCTGAAGATTACTTAAGGTTTTATGACTTTTGCACAGGTATTTGACTTTTCTGGGCCTTCTTAGTTTTTCTCTGTGAAATGAGGAGGCTGAAAATTTTGATCTCTAAGGCTCTTTTTCAGCTTGATAGCCTAAGAGCCTAGGGCTTTGGTTCTATGATTATGTTTCCCCACAGCTTAATGGTTCTTAACATTTTTTTGGTCACAGACCCTTTTGGCTCAAATGAAAGCTATTATGCCCCCCAAAATAAACAAATACATGTAGACACAAAATTTCATGCCATTTCAGTGTTTAAGAACTGCATAGATTATTAGATGGTTACTTTAGCTCTGCGATTCTGTAATTGAGGGTACAGGTAGGGAAAAACAAAATAGAGTGCTCACTTTAGAATACGCTGAATACAAAGACAAATGATATATCCTTAATTATCTAAAAGGTATATATCCAAGGGGTTAATTTTAATTCACAGAGATGTGATTTCCCAGATGGTGCTCGTTCTCTCCCAAACTGTAGCTAAGTTGTAGAAGGAAGGAAATTGAGGTGTCCTATGTGCCCAGCCCTGTGCCAAGATTTTTCACATGTAAGATTTCATTAAATGCTTTAATAATCTTGTGAAATAGATATTACTATTTCCATATCTACAGATGACGAAACTATGGATCTGAGAGATGAAGTAACTTTGTTTAGATCACAAACAGTAAGTAACAGAAGGGAGTTTTGAATCCCATTCTGTTGAATGCAAACTTGAATCCCAAGTTTGCACAAGTCTGCAACTTGTGCAGACTTCTGTCTGGCAGGCACATACACAGTACCTGTTTATTAGGGTAGTGCTCAAATATTAACTCACGAAAAAATTGGGAGATGTGTGACAGAATTCTGCAAACTAGATTACACAATCCTAGGCAGGAAGATGGACAACAGAAGGAAAACCTACACTTATTGCACACCTACTATGTGTCAGGTACTTTATATAACCAATTTAATGAGTTCCTACCTTGTAGACTTATCAGGATTAACTGTATCCATCCCACAAGATAAGAAAATGGGGGCTCAGAGAGGTCAAATCACTTGGTCAAGGTCACCCAGTTACTAGTAAGTAGGATGGGATCAGTATTTCCAGACTGCCTTGGTGGTTGTGTCTACTTTGTGGGGCATTTATCCCATATCCTTATTCCTTCTTCAGTGAGAGAAAAAATAGGGAAAAATAATGAGTGAATCTGGATTTCATCTCAGGTCCTGCCACTCACTAGGTATATAGTTTTGGCAAACCACTTAATCTCTCTAAGTTTTCTCATCTGACAAATGAAAATAATAAGATCCTATATCCTTACTTGTCAGGGTTACTGTGAAGCTCAAACAAGATCTGAGAAAATATTTTACAAAGTGCTACATAATATAATGGATATTGCCATATTCTTCATCATCATCATCATCTTTCTTAGGGAAGGATGATAGCATAATGTCTTGAGCTT
>NW_012115211.1:2420004-2420588 GCF_000951035.1 Colobus angolensis palliatus | reverse complement strand
GTAAACATAGGCAATACCATTCAGGACATAGGCATGGGCAAGGACTCCATGACTAAAACACCAAAATCAATGGCAACAAAAGCCAAAATAGACAAATGGGATCTAATTAAACTAAAGAGCTTCTGTACAGCAAAAGAACCTACCATTAGAGTGAAAAGGCAACCCACAGAATGGAAGAAAATTTTTGCAATCTAACCATATGACAAAGGACTAATATCCAGAATCTACAAATAACTTAAACAAATTTACGAGAAAAAAACAAACCCATCAAAAAGTGGGAGAAGGATATAAACAGACACTTCTCAAAAGAAGACATTTATGTAGCCAACAGACACATGAAAAAATGCTCATCATCACTGTTCATCAGAGAAACGCAAATCAAAACCACAATGAGATACCATCAGTTAGAATGGCGATCATTAAAAAGTCAGGAGATAACAGACACTGGAGAGGATGTGGAGAAATAGGAACGCTTTTACACTGTTGGTGGGAACATAAACTAGTTCAACCACTGTGGAAGACAGTGTGGCGATTCCTCAAGGATCTAGAACTAGAAATACCATTTGACCCAGCGATCCCATTAC
>NW_012115211.1:2399350-2419264 GCF_000951035.1 Colobus angolensis palliatus | reverse complement strand
CCTTTGTAGGGACATGGATGCAGCTGGAAACCATCATTCTGAGCAAACTACCACAAGGACAGAAAACCAAACACCGCCTGTTCTCTACTCATAGGTGGGAATTGAACAATGAGAACACTTAGACACAGGGCAGGGAACATTACACCCCAGGGCCTGTGATGGGGTGGGGGGTAGGGGGAGGGATAGCATTAGGAGAAATATGTAATGTAAATGACGAGTTAATGGTTGCAGCAAACCAACATGGCACATGTATACCTATGTAAAAACCTGCACGTTGGGCACATGTACCCTAGAATTTAAACTATAATAATAATAATAAAAAAAAAAAGAAAAAAGAAATGGGGTTTCACCATGTTAGCCAGGCTGGTCTCAAACTCCTGACCTCAGGTAATCTGCCTGCCTTGGCCTCCCAAAGTGCTGGGATTACAGGCGTGAGCCACCGCGCCCGGCCTGTGTTTATCCTTTCTTCAGGCTTTCTCCATCTATAAAATCAACCTCTTCTGTTCAGCTCATTGGAACATTGGAACACATTTCATTTTATGAAATGAAGTATTCCAGATTGCAAATAAAATAAATTAAGATCTTTAAACTAAAAAAAAGTTTCAAGAAAACATTTGAGGTATTGGAGAAAGTTCAGAAGTGTGTGTTAAGGGCTTGTGTTTTCTTTTGAATATCTTACAAGAGAGACAGAGATGACCTCTTGTAGGGAAGTGAAAGGGAAAGGGTGGCATCAGAAAGTGATAATCTGGGATCCTTACCAGATCTCTTGATCAGCAGCTCTTTTGTTGGAACTTTTACTACTCCAAGCAGATACTCTTTGCATGACTCAATACTGATTATATCACTGGCTGTTAAATCAAGCAAAAAAGAAAAATTATTTGATGGTCTGCTCATCAAGGAGCTTGTTTACAGTATATCCATACAACCCTCCCCTTACATGCACTAAATCTTAGTTTTGTAAAATACATTAGAGATTATCTTGCTCTTGTTCATGCCCCAATCAAAGCCTGAATGGCCTCAGTTTTTTTTTTTTTTTTTTTTTTGGCAGGGTCTCACTCTCTTGCGCAGGCTGGAATGCAGTGGTGCAATCATAACTCACTGCACCCTTGAACTCTTGGGCTCAATTGATCCTCCCGCTTCGTCCTCCCAAAATGCTGGGAGTACAGGTGTGGACCACTGTGCCCAGCTCATTTTTTAAATTAAATGTTTTGAAAAAAATTCAGGAATATAGAAAAGTTGCAAAAACACAATAATGAACTCCTACACACCCTTCATCTGGATACACCCATTAACACTGACACATTTGCTTTATTTCTCTCTACACTATCTTTCTCTTACATACTTAGTACATATCCTTATTTTTTGCTGTATCTTTCAGAAATAAGTTGTAGAGATTATGACTCTTCACCTCTAAATACTTCAGTATGTATCTCCTAGGAAGGGCTACACCATTAAAAATGTAGCCTCTTTTAATTTTGACTGTGACAAGTCATATGGTGCTCACCTGACTTGGTATTTTCATGATAGACAGCAAAAATAACTTCTGCAAACTCCAACAACTCTGCTAGGAAACAGGCCTCTCCACTACAGTGCTGAGTTACCAAGTTACACGTGAACTCAACGTGATGGGAAAACTCAGGGCAGAAGGAACAGGCCACAGGGTGAGTTCGGCGCTGTTCTCCCTGGGGCAGGAAGGAGAGATGAGTGGTGACAGAGGCGTTGACCCCAACTGTGGCACTAAACTGTAAAGCAGGTTCCTGTTCAGCCAAAGCCCTGTAGAGGAGAGGGGTGGAAATGAGAAGATACCATGGTAATATTAGAAATCAGCTTGATTGCCTAGAAAATAACTTCGTTACTTCTATGAGACCACCAAGAATAAAACCAACTATATGCTTTCTTTTTTTTTTCTTTCTATATGCTATCTAGGCTTTTGGCAGTGCTACAATGGGCTTTCTTAGTAATCTAGATATCATGGCATATGTATATGGGGGTGGAGGGGGATAACATCTGCCCATCAGAGTGACCCTGAGGACGACCCACTGTCCTGTAAATGCCCTTAAGTCAAGGACCACAGGAACCAACTCTAGTTGGACAAGCTGGGTTTACTGCTCATTGCAATTAAAGAAAATATATACCATGGGGAACCACAGTACATCTCAGTGAGAAGTTATCAGAAAGGGCTTATCAGCATTGGGCTTGTGTTAGCTGATTTGGGTGAAGGCTTAAAGGAGCAGGGCTTTGCTCTGGATTGATTTTCTTAAAGAATCTTATCTAGACAGAGGGAATACTAGAGTAAGGCTAAAGTTATAACTGGTGAAGCAGCAACTGTCACTCATTTTAGCCAGACAGGAGGATGTTGGGTGTTTCTATGGTTTGCATAAGTGACCTTGTTTTGGTCTGTGTTTAGACATGATGATGGAACTGTCATGTTTTTGGTCTCACTTCATCATAGTAATACAGTGATCTTGTCTGATGCTGATGTTCTGTAAGATTATTTATGCTCAACAAGAAAACGCCAAAGTCTACCTGTGAATGTCGGCCCAATTCCCAGAAGTTTGGGGCTGCTTTTCTCTTTCTCAGCACAGATGTTCCATGATGTACAAATGGAATCTACATGCCTTTAAATGACACTCATAAAGAGCAGTCAAGTCATTTGTGTGTAGCTACAGTGTGGGACAAACTCCCTTTCCCTAAACTTCCCAAGGGGATAAAGTTGACATCTAGGCAAAAAAGTCACCTATTTTTGTAGCATTTCTTGATATCCCTAAAGTAGACTTATGGGTTCCTTCCGGTTAAAACCTTACTGTACTTCATATATACCAGTAGAGAGTAGTAATTTGGAGTTATACAGATCTGGGTTTGAAGCCTGGGTCCACCATTTACTCATCGTGTGACTCTCAATAAGTTATTCAACCTCCTTTAAATCTCAGTTTCCTCTTCACTAAGATGAGGTTAATATAAGGATAGTATATAAATACGAAAGATGCATATTATATATTTGGATGCTTACTGCAATTTCATTTCTAAGAAAAAAAGAAAAACTTTTTCCTTTTCATTATCATTAATGATCATTAATAGATGATTTATCATTAACAGAAGATTAATGTGTATCCATACAATAGCATACCATGAAGTATATATTATGCCTAGGAAAAATGGGATGAAAATAAATTGAATGCTAGCAGTAGCTTAAAAAATGAGGATAGACTGGGTGCGGTGGCTCATGCCTGTAATCCCAGCACTTTGGGAGGTTGAGGTGGGCGGATCACCTGAGGTCAGGAGTTCGAGACCAGCCTGCCCAACATGGCAAAACGCCATCTCTACTAAAAATACAAAAAATTAGCTGGGCGTGGTGGCGGGCATCTGTTAACCCAGCTACTCAGAGTCTGAGGCAGGAGAATCGCTTGAACCTAGGCAGTGGAGGTTGCAGTGAGCCGAGATCGCGCCACTGCACTCCAGCCTGGGTGACAAGAGCGAAACTCCGTCTCAGAAAAAATGAGGATAAAATACTCATAGGGTGTTGTAAAGATAACATTAGATAATATATACAAAGGAGAGAACTTGCCTATGGACAGTGAAGGACTCTCAATAGGGAACTTTCAGAGATGGCAGTGAGATGGCAGAAAGGCTTGGGCCCCAAGCTGGTTTGAATTCACTCATTCAGTTGTTATTTGCTGGGTATCTGCTCTGTGTGTCATGCCTTGGGCTCAGCTGGATATACAGTAGTGAAGTAGCCTCAATTCCTTAGCTTCGTGGCATTTAAAGACTACTGGTTATGTCCAAGAAAGTTTCTATTCACTCTGAGTTAAAGATCAGGTGAGTTAGAAGAATGCAAGTCAGTAAGAAGTGCCTACTTTACATAGGCACCAACAATGTATTTTCAGGAAGACCACTGGCAGGTAAGATGGAGGCTGGTGTTTCTTGAGGAGAGAAGACTAATTTACAGCACCTGCTATCTAGATGCCAGTGTAAGGATTCAAAAGAGGGGTAAGTTTAGAACACTAAGAATTCTTTTCACTAAGTGGCAATGCAAAACTTACTTCCCTGATTTTACTGGCAAATAAAGGTCACAATTATCTATACAAGTGGAAGTAATCAGAAAAATCTGTGTATTTGTACAATAGTTTGTAGTTTTTAAAATGACTTCATATTTGTTAATTTTAACACTGATCCTTATAAAATCAGGGTAGGAATTTACAATTTCCATTTCAGATGAAGAAACCGAAGCTCAGGGAAGTAAAGAAATCAGCCCATCTTGAATTAATCTTCGTATAAGGAGTAAGGAAAGGATCCAGTTTCAGCTTTCTACTTATGGCTAGCCAATTTTCCCAGCACCATTTATTAAATAGGGAATCCTTTCCCCATTCCTTGTTTCTCTCAGGTTTATCAAAGATCAGACGGCTGTAGATGTGTGGTATTATTTCTGAGGACTCTGTTCTGTTCCATTGGTCTATATCTCTGTTTTGGTACCAGTACCATGCTGTTTTGGTTACTGTAGCCTTGTAGTATAGTTTGAAGTCAGGTAGCGTCGAAGATTAATTCAAGATGGATTAGAGACTTAAATGTTAGACCTAATACCATAAAAACCCTAGAAGAAAATCTAGGTAGTACCATTCAGGACATAGGCATGGGCAAGGACTTCATGTCTAAAACACCAAAAGCAACGGCAGCAAAAGCCAAAATTGACAAATGGGATCTAATTAAACTAAAGAGCTTCTGCACAGCAAAAGAAACTACCAGCAGAGTGAACAGGCAACCTACAGAATGGGAGAAAATTTTTGCAATCTACTCGTCTGACAAAGGGCTAATATCCAGAATCTACAAAGAACTCAAACAAATATACAAGAAAAAAACAAACAACCCCATCAAAAAGTGGGGAAAGGATATGAACAGACATTTCTCAAAAGAAGACATTCATACAGCCAACAGACACATGAAAAAATGCTCATCATCACTCGCCATCAGAGAAATGCAAATCAAAACCACAATGAGATACCATCTCACACCAGTTAGAATGGCCATCATTAAAAAATCAGGAAACAACAGGTGTTGGAGAGGATGTGGAGAAATAGGAACACTTTTACACTGTTGGTGGGATTGTAAACTAGTTCAACCATTATGGAAAACAGTATGGCGATTCCTCAAGGATCTAGAACTAGATGTACCATATGACCCAGCCATCCCACTACTGGGTATATACCCAAAGGATTATAAATTATTCTACTACAAAGACACATGCACACGTATGTTTATTGCGGCACTATTCACAATAGCAAAGACTTGGAAGCAACCCAAATGTCCATCTGTGACAGACTGGATTAAGAAAATGTGGCACATATACACCATGGAATACTATGCAGCCATAAAAAAGGATGAGTTTGTGTCCTTTGTAGGGACATGGATGCAGCTGGAAACCATCATTCTTAGCAAACTATCACAAGAAGAGAAAACCAAACACCGCATGTTCTCACTCATAGGTGGGAACTGAACAATGAGATCACTTGGACTTGGGAAGGGGAACATCACACACTGGGGCTTATCATGGCGAGGGGGAAGGGGGGAGGGATTGCATTGGGGAGGTATACCTGATATAAATGATGAATTGATGGGTGCTGACGAGTTGATGGGTGCAGCACACCAACATGGCACAAGTATACATATGTAACAAACCTGCACGTTATACACATGTACCCTAGAACTTAAAGTATAATTAAAAAAAAAAAAGAAGAAAAAAAAAAAAGAAATCAGCCCAAGATCATACACAGCTAGTAGGAGATGGGGATGAGACTAGAAGCCACAGTGTCTGATTTCTAGAACAGTTCTGTTTCCATTATACCATGCATTGTCTCACATCCTGTGAACCTCTCCCAACCTACCAGAAGAGTGTTGTATCAGAACTGGCCTGACTTCTTGCTCTCCCTCCTTGAATATATGACACAGACCAAATGGGAGATTTAGAATGAACTGTCTGCCATCCAATCTGACTTTCCTCATGAGTCCTCAGACAGAGCAACTACTGAGTTTCTGACCTGTTATCTGCCCTCTCTGAGATCTACTGAGTATCTAAATTCTGAGTCCTTCTCTGCCAATTAAATACTAGTTAATTTAATGCCGTATTGAAGAATTCTGATGTTAGCTGGATCTGAGACTCAGGAGGTACTCCAAATACACAAGTTTCATGCCTCCCTGCCTTTGCACATGTTCTTCTTTTTCACCAAAATAACTTTCACTCCCTTTGGGTATCTTGATAACTACTATTCTTCTTTTAAGACTCAGATTTATTTTGAAGGGGCTTGAATGCCAAGCTAAGGAAGTTGGACCTTATTATATGGACCAATGACCCCTAAAGAAGGCTGTATACAACTTAGGAGGTTCACAGGATAAACTATATTGGTGATCTCATATATTAAAGTTTTTCTATTCCATGATATATCTTAGAAGGTATTTTGTATATGAGTATAGCAGTACATGAAGATGATTTATACATGAATAAATATGTACATATTTAAAGGGTATGCTACTTTTTTATTAATAGGAATGCATAATTAAAATTATGAGATCACTGCTATCAACAATGGGAAATCATCAAGTTTTAATGTAAGGACGTGGCATGATTATAAAACTGCTTTACTGTCTCGGTGATGGGATCTGTACCCCAAACCTTAGCATCATGCAATATACCCATATAACAAACCTGCACATGTACCCCTGTATCTAAAATAAAAAGCTGAAATTAAACAAACAAACAAACAAAAAACACACCAAAACCCAAAACAAACATAAAAACAAAACCTAAAACCAACCTGTCTTTATATCACCTTCACTAACACTAAGATGTTCTCAGGCAGCAACTGAAAAAGTTTATGTGGAGAATTTAGTGAGGAACAGTATTAACTACGCTGAGTATCTTAGCTCTTCAGCATCAGATCTGAAACAGTAATGCAATTTCTTATTTGGAGGCCATAAAGTTACAGGTGAACAGTTTGACCCTTGGTTACAACCGGGAAAAAGTTAGGGAGCACTTGTCTGTTTCTTTGTTCAAAGGGTGTCAGTCTGAAGCAGGAGCCTGATCTAGTTATCTTTCTTACTGGGTGCCTGTTATATGCTAGAATTATGCTAGGAGGTTAGAAGGACGGAGAGGAGCTCAGGCAGTGTCTCTGACTAGAGGAACTCACAGTCTAGTGGGAGAAAAATGCATGTATGCCAATAATTGAAACAGAATATGTGCTACAACCAAGGTGTTAACAAAGCAAAAACCACCAACTCTGCCTACATGTACAAAGATATAAAGGAAGACTGTAAAGATGTTGCAAAGTCTTGAAGGAAAATAGGAGTTTGTTAAGTAGACAAAAGGAAGAATATTCAAGGCAGAGAGAAGTATGAGTGAAGACCTGAAGGAGGTAAGGGAGAGGGCCGTGCTGTTTTTCTACAGAAATAGTGTTCCAGGCAGAGAAAACAGCAAGACAAAGGCCCTGAGGGGAAAATATGCTTGGTGTGTTCAGAAGCAACAAGGCAGTCATGGCTGGAGTGGAGTAAGCAGAGGGGAGACTAGCAGGAGATGAGATCACAAAGATAGTTGGGGGCAGGGGCACAGTTTTGATCATATGGGGTCTCATAGCCATTTTAAGGGCTCTGGCTTTTACTATGAATAAGATCAAACATAGGCCAGGCGCAGTGGCTCACGCCTGTGATCCCAGCACTTTGGGAGGCTGACGCGGGCAGATCACTTGAGGTCAGGAGTTCGAGACCAGCCTGGTCAACACAGTAATGAGGATCCCGCCACTGCACTCTAGCCTGGGCGACAAAGCTAGACTTAGGTGTTCCTAAGCTCACTGGCTACTATGTTCAGAACAGACTAAAGGGGTATAAGCTGGAAAAATAGGAGGTAGTACTCAGAAACTGAAAGGAATGAAGTGAGATTACATAGGAGTTGTAGTGATTGGGTATGGCATGGTTTGATGGTGTAGGGTACGGCCATAAGACTAAGTTGTTAAGAAAGGCACAGGATAAAACTGTTGGGCAAGGTCAAGGAACTAAGTTGCTAATAACAGTTAAAATAGCAATGTTTGCAAGTGATTTACTCACTTATATGCTGAAATGCTTTCTTAACGGAAAAAGAGGAGTTGTGGTTAGTGAACTGGAAATTATACCAAAGAAAGTTTTGCATATCTGAGCATTATTTTACAATGATTGCAGTGTAAAAGGCTTGAGAATTGCTTGTCTCAGGTGGACTTACTTGGCTGCTGCTTGCAGACCACAGGCTCTGATAATCTGGACTGAGATGGAAACAGTTCGGGCAGCAAGAACTCCCTCTGCTGTTCTTGGACTACGCCTGTACCTTAGGCCCACATCCAGTAAACCTGAAGAATGAGGACACAAGGAAAGAAGGCTGGTCAGAAGAATCTCTGTTCCACCAAACCATAAAGTTGTGGTCAGGAAGGATGGAAGAGGATTAAACACTACAACGAACAATAAGCGCAATGAGAGAATCTGTCCTTGTCGTAATCATATTGTTATTCTTTAGGGTTAATAAAGGCTTAACAGGTTACTAATTCACTTTACATTCAAGAAATTATGGTTCAGAGATTTAATTCCTTGCCGAGATTACACAACTACTGAAGGCAGAACTTAACTCCAGATTTTTTTTTACCCCTAATTATGTTTATTGAATTGAGATGGGCTCTAGCCATTTTCTTTTTAAACTTTCAAAAGGTTTCCACACCTCACATACTTCTATCACCCTCCTACCATCACCACCTGAAATATCTTCTCGTGCTACCTTTTTATAAAAACTCTATCATCCTACTGTTACATTTCAGGGAGAGCTTTATGGAATAACAGAATACGCTGATCAGGGAGCGTCAGGAGGAACAACTCAATCTTAATCATGGTGACATAAAACTTGTTTTGGCAGATACTCTTTAGCAAGCATGTACAGCAACTTGATTTAGGAGACTAAACTTCATTATCTGATGATAAATTTGGAGGGCACACCATTCTGCTGGAGTCATTAGGATGTAATATCATTCAAATCTCCAAATTTGAATTAATCCCTCCCAACTTTAAACCCTAGCCTTCTCCTCCCTTACAGTGAATTCCTGGTTCATGCTAACTATCTTCTACCAATCCCCCATTTGCTCATGTTGGCTTGGAATAACAATTCTCTGAGTGTACCATATAATGCTTAGAATTTATGGCTTGGGGGCTTATACAATGCTTGCTGAAGTTAAAGGTGAAATGAGACAAGCAACATTTATATAGACTCCATGGAGCTATGAGTTTTCTAGAATTGTATACAAAATTGGCAGTGTATATTCTGTACTCATTTTTTCCAAGAGAAGGTGTCTTACAGTTTTCATCAGATCCTCAAAAGGGCAAATACCTCAAAATGTGGAGAGTCACTAATTTAGAGAGAAAAGGGATTTTTATGTATACTGTATATTTTGTGTGTGTGTGTGTATGTATATGTGTGTGTGTATATATATATATATAGGGTTTTTTTTTTGAGACAGAGTTTTGCTTTTGTTGCCCAGGCTGCAGTGTAATGGCTTGATCTTGGCTCACCGCAACCTCTGCCTCCTAGGTTCAAGCGATTCTCCTGTCTCAGCCTCCTGAGTAGTTGGGATTACAAGTATGGGCCACCATGCCTGGCTAATTTTTTTGTATTTTTAGTAGAGACGGGGTTTCTCCATGTTGGTCAGGCTGGTCTCGAACTCTAGACCTCAGGTGATCTGCCCATCTTGTCCTCCCAAAGTGCTGGGATTACAGGTGTGAGCCACCGCGCCTGGCTATTTTATATATTTCTATGTATACTGATTTTGAAAGAAAAAGACAAACTTGTTTTCAATTACCTGATGACTGGTTCCTCAATTCTTTCCTGTTCTCAATCCTGGGGGTTAAAGGGAGATTAAAGGTCTGTATTCCCACATCCTCATGATGCTGGGTGGTTACCATAGCACAGATCCTTGATAATGGCAAGGTTCCTTTGGCGACCATCTGGTCTCTCACATTAGGATAATAGTATCTGTAAACCACAAAAACACAGAAGAATTAGGTGATAAATTATTCAGTGTGCCCCAGAGATCAGCCTTCACTACCTGGTTATCTTTGGTGCCTGCTTGTTCTGTGTTGGTGCTTGTTCTGTGTTGGTAGTACGCAGCTATGGTATCTGGCTAAATTTACCACTCATTATGTGGAGGAGAAACTCCATAAATTATACCCTGAGTTCAGGACAAAGCCCAGCTTCCCACAAGCTTTCTGTGAGGTAACTGTACATGCCTTGAACCTGTCGGAGGTGGCCAGTCCTGAAAGTTTCCATCTTGCAGCAGCAAAAGTGGTTCAAAGTGGAGTAGGCCCAATGTCTTTCATGGCTTACTCTCATCTTCATGCTGAGGACCCTCTAATTTAGCAGGGTAATGAGGATCTGTCAGTACCTACTCTATTTCCTTCTCATGTCAAAACAATCCATTCTTAGATTGCAAAGTTGTAACTCAAACCTAGGTGGTTTTAAAAATCTTTTTTGTACTTGACTTATAAGTAATCGTGTTTAGGAAAATGTTCTCACATTTGGATGGTACTCATCCCTAGTTCTGTTCCTGATGCTGTTTCCTTTCCTCTTGTATTTATACTCTCTTAAGCACTTTAGTTGGTTTGTTGGTGGTGCAGATATAAAGGGGTGGGTTGAACAACTGTATTTATGCCAGTAATTTCCTGGAAATTTACCAATATTGGTAACATTGAGTGGATTTATATTTTATAGTATAAATCAAATATAATAATTTATATATTTATTATATACAAATTATATTATTAAATTTTATTTATAAAATAAATATAAACGTTCTTTTGGTGGCGGGAAGAACAGGTTACAAGAAATGAGTTTATAAATGGGAGACCAGTTAGGAGGCTATCACAGTCATTTAGGCAAGATACGAAAAGGGCCTGAACTAAATAAGGCAGTAACAGAAGCACAAAAAAGGTGATTGATATGTTTAATACATAATAGGAGGTACAATGAACAAGACTTTCACTTCGAATGTAAGTAGTGATTAGAAATATGAGATACAATGGCTCACAAGATCCTAATAACAGATTTCAGTAAAAACTGGACAAGAGTCACTGTCAAATCCAAATAATATAAAACAGGGCAGAAGGGGCTGCTTAGCTTTCTTAAAATAATTCAACCTAGGCTGGTCAGGAATAGGATGCTTTATGATTGTGCACTTCCTTCCTAGGCATAGGACTGGGGTCTCCACACTGTACCTGCACCAGATTTCAAACTGGACTCCACCTCCAGGCACGAGGCCCTGTGCAGAGAAGGCACTTAGTAGGAGCCTTTGCACTGGAATTTCAGCTGGCAACAGGAGAGAGTGATGGTGTTCACTACTAAAGATGGGATCCGGAACACAGAGTGTGGTTGCAGTTCTGAAGGGCTTCAGAGTAATTCCTTTTGAAAAGAAAAGCATTTCAAAACAATACAACATATGACTTAGTGCTTTTTTCTTCTTTCATGTTCTTCCAGTGAATATTACTCAGTAATTCCCTAGTAGCTATGGTTCCCTAAGATCCCATGATAATATAGAAGAAAAAGATCCCTTGCTAGTGGACAATTCATATATTGCCATTCAAGTGCTGACACTTGTTAAGTTTTTTTTTTTTTTTAAATTATAGTCACCTTAGTGAGTATGAAATGGTATCTCAGTAGTATTGATTTGCATTTCCCAAATAAGTAATCATGCTCAGTATTCTTCCATGTGCTTATTAGCCATTTGTATATCTTTGGAGAAATGTCTATTCAGATCCTTTGCCTACTTTTTAATTGGTTTTTAAGAAATGATTGATTTGTAAGAGTTCTTTATATGTTCTGTATATACAAATCTCTTATTTGAACCTCAAAATCAACACTGGCAGCACTCTGGCAATCATTCTGGAACATACACTGAATGGCGAAAAATTTGAGTCACCTGGCCTGTTTGTTCCCAGGTGAGAACAATGTGTGAGAGTCCGACTTCTTGTTTCTCGGAGATGACCAGAAGGTGGGGACAGTAGAGGCAGTGCAGAAGCTTCCACTCTGGGGATAGTAGGATGGGGTTTGAATCCCAACCTTGGCGCTTGTTAGTGGGGCAGCCCCAAGCAAGTCACTTAACGCTTGTGAATCTCATTTTTTCTTTCATAAAATAAAGCAAACAGTCTACCAGGAAGTTGTTTTACGAGTTAAAATAATGATCTATGTGAGATATGTATATGTACATATTTCCTTTAGGAGCAATGGTTCAGTATTCCCTAATTCAGCGTTCATGGTGCTTTACAGAACACAACTACTGTGAGGAATGAGAATCAACACTACGTATATAGATAAGAGTGGGCACGTAAAGGATATAAGATGGGGCAAAATGCAAATAATTGGTAGATCTAGGTAAAGAGTATACAAAAGTTCTTTGTACTATTTTTATAGGTTTTTGTAAATTTGAAATTATATCAAAATAAAAAGCTACAAAAATAGTTAAAAAATAAAAAAACTTGGCCTATCTCCTGTTTTACTGCCCAGGTAAGACTAGAAATATTCAACAACACAAAATTCACTCAGAAAAAAAAAGAATTCTTAAGTATAATCTAATAAAAGAACCATATAAGAATAAGAAAGCCTAATATCCTAAACCTACCATTTTCAAGGAACTCCGGTCCTTTCAGCACACTGGATTGCGAGTGTTGAACTGGAAAGTAGTACTGCACATAACAATCTGCTTCTCCCCAGACTGTTGCCTGAAGAGGGGCTAGCCCTTTAACCATTTCTACATGGATCTCAAAGCAGTGCTCCATCAATGCATTTCCTCGGTTCTCTGCCTATTAAATGAAAAAGAAACACAGGTGAGCTTTAAAGAGTAACTTGCTTAGAATATTCCTGCTTCTCTATGAAGTCTGAGTATAGATAAAGAGATAAGTATAATTAGTTGATACTAAAATAGATACAATTTTCACTGTAACTCTCACAACTGCTCACTGTAAGTAGGCTAAACAGGATGTACTCCTGACTATAAGACTGGGTTAATATGAGGAAATCCATAAATGTAATTCAGTGCATTAATGGAACAACAAAAATGATTAACACAAATGCATTTGATAAAATTCAACATTTGTTCCTGATAAAAGCTCTTAATATACTAAGAATAGAAGGCTATTCCCTTCATAGGAAAAATAATAAATAGTAAATTTAGAATAAATTCTACATTTAGAATAGCAATGGAATGAGAAGTGAAGTGGAAGAAGGGTAACACCAGACCAAACTAATATCATAATTTAAGAAAAAAAGGAAAACTAATAGCCTGTAGCAGACAGTGGCATCCACGATTCCAGCAGGATTCCTCAGCCTGGGCCACTTAGAATAGCAAACAGGTGGCTGGGCGCGGTGGCTCAAGCCTGTAATCCCAGCACTTTGGGAGGCTGAGACGGGCGGATCACGAGGTCAAGAGATCGAGACCATCCTGGCTAACATGGTGAAACCCCGTTTCTACTAAAAAGATACAAAAAACTAGCCGGGCGAGGTGGCGGGCGCCTGTAGTCCCAGCTACTCGGGAGGCTGAGGCAGGAGAATGGTGTAAACCCGGAAGGCGGAGCTTGCAGTGAGCCGAGATCCAGCCACTGCACTCCAGCCCGGGCGACAGAGCAAGACTCCGTCTCAAAAAAAAAAAAAAAAAAAAAAAGAATAGCAAACAGGTACTAACTACTATTTCCAAATTAGTTGGGGATAACGTCAGGACTGTCCAATAATGGTAAGGACTACTTGGGGAGGTAGTGAAGACACTGTTACTACAGGGAATAACAACAAATAATCATGTATTTATTGAGGATTTACTATGAACCAGGCACTATACCAAACAGCTCACCTTTATTAGGTGATTGAACATGCAGAGCTAGTAACAGTGGAACCAGGTTTAGACTTAATGTAGTCTGACTCCAGAGCCAGTGATCTTTATCCCTATTCCATACAGCAGATCTTAGACAACAAATTATTCAGGAAAATTCAAAGGGGGAATTCAGGATTCAGATAAGAGTTGAGATTATATATATATATGTGTTTAACATTTTAACTACTAATCCAAAAAATCTAGAACAGAGACTGTATTCAGTCTCTGCTTTGAAATCTGAAAGCATATGTTAGCATACCTGCTCAAAAATTTTCCTTAGAAAAACACAAAACTTGCAATTTGATTCCCTGGGGCAAAAATTGGGAAAAAAAATCTCTCAAGAGTCACAACAGCTACTTAATTTGGCCTTATAGTGTTATAGCAATTTGATAATTCCCTTCTGCAAATGGTGAATTGGATGAGAGGCATGAGTGTAGGAGGAAAAACAACTGTTTTTATAGATATCTAATCCCACAGGTAAATCTTTCAAGGATTTCCTCTGCGCACGTAGTGAGAAACATTTTCTAACCTTTAGTATGGAATTTAACAAAATCTGAGTCTACACTGCAAGGTGACAGCCATATAATGCCTAAACAGACTTGGGGATACTAATGTGGTTTTTCTTTATTTGTGCTTTTATATAATTTTCAACTGGAAAAATACGATTATCTATTGACAAACAATAATATCTAACAAATAACTGGCCGGGTGTGGTGGTTCATGCCTGTAATCCCAGCACTGTGGGAGGTCAAGATGGGTGGATCACTTGAGGTTAAGACCAGCCTGGCCTGGCAATATGGTGAAACCCCATCTCTATTAAAAATACGTAAGTTACCAGGCACAGTGGTGGGTGCCTGTAATCCCAGCTACCGGGAGGCCAAGGTGGGAGAATCCCTTGAACCCATTTGGCAGAGGTAGTAGTGAGCTGAGATGGCGCCATTGCACTCCAGCCTGGGCAACAGAGCGAGATCTCACCTCAAAACAAAACAAAAAAAACTAACAAATAACTAAGAAAAATTTGGAGTTCATAATATACAAATAAACCATAACTTGCTAAAAGTTATTTTCCTAATAGTTCTTTCCCTGCTAGAGACATTTAAATTTGTCATTTGGGTTCAGACTTAAGAATATAACATACTTAAATGGTATGGATACTGAGATTTGGCTGTACTAGTAAAAACAACAAATATAAGATACAGTAGTACATGATACAGTGGAATAAAGACTGAACTTGAAGTTAGAAGACCTGTGTCTGAATCCCAGTTCTCTCATTCTTAGTTATGTGATCCTGGACAAGTAACTTACTCTCTTCGATTCTGTCTCATCATCTATAAAACAGAATAACAATGACCTACCTCATGTAGTTGTTAGGGAAATAAACATAAGAATGTATGTCAATGTGCTTTCTCAACTGGACAGCACCAAACAAAAACAAATTACTTTTAAATTACTAGTAGATAAGCAAGCACTTAACAATGACTTTCCAGCATGGGCTCAGCCAATAAGCAGGGTAAGATTTTGCTGGCTTACATTTGGGATCACTCTCCACTCCCATTTTTTTTTAAAGGCAACAAAGCTAGTAAATTAGATAATTAAGATCTGGTTGTTCGATTGGACTTTCTTTACAAATTCAGGGAGCTAAGAGGGACATAGAGATCCATTTAAACCATAACAGAAAACTACCAATGATTCCTTTGATTTATAGGAAGCACTGGAGTGCATGTTATGTTCTTTTGTTGAGCCTTTCATTATAGAAATAAAGGATTTGGGCAATAAATTCACTAAAATATGCAAGAGAAAATGAAATAATGACTTTTTGTAAACCATAGCATTTATTACCATAGCAACAGATGCTACAGTTGGCTGGTCCAGGAAATGGGCTGGCCTAGGGCTGAAGGGAGGGAGTGTTCCTTCTTCATGCTTTAATCTTTGTAGTGCCATTATTTGATCTGAAGAACCCATAGCTAAAAAGACTCGAAGACTCCCATTTTGGTGGCCTGAAAACACATCAATCACAGGCATGTAGTGGTCGACAGCAACAACTGGGTACTGGGCATCCAGCAGCAGGCGAGAAATTTTAGGATCTCTAGAGGGAAGAAATTGTGAATAAGCAAATAACAAGCATCAATCATGTCATAGAGTAGTTTTATTTCTTTCCTGACTCATTTTTTCAGTTTGTTAAAAATAGATCTGCAACTGGAAAAGTAATAGTGGTTTTAAAAAATGTGTGCATCTGTCAGTAACCCACCAAATAAAAATTACCAGGCAGAGAAGTTCAAAATGTAGCAATTTAAAGGCAGGGAATGTGTCTGATATGTCTCTGTAGCATTATGGCCCCAAGTCCAGTGTCTGTGATTTGAGCAGTATCTCATGGAGCTTTGCATTATTTTATAGGGAGGAAGTGCGGTCTACTAGGAAGAATGTGGACGTTGGTGTCTGACAGATAAGATTTGGATAATATTGCCAATATCTGCCATCTACTGAGTGTTTAGTATGTGATAGGCATTTTATAGTGTTTCTAATCCTTTTAACGCTGCAAAGGTTGGTATTATCCACTGTTAATGGATGAGAAAGCCAAATTTACAGAGGTTAAGTAACTTAGCTAAGGATACACAACTAGTAGGAGGTTAAGTTGGGATTCAAGCTCTGATAAATGATTTATAATGCCATGCTGAATCTTAGCTCTGCCACTTACTTGCTGTGTGACTCAAGCAATTCATTTAACATTTTTAAGTCTGTTTTGTCATCTGTAAAGTGTACGCAACGAAAAAACTTACATCAAAGGGTGGTTGTTAGGACTAAACTGAGATAACATATAAAATACCAACTGTGATGCTTGGTACATGGAAAATGCCCAGTAATTGGTAGCTACTATTATTTTACACACTCTCAGCAAAGAATGAGATCTAATGGAATGAGAAGTGAAGTGGAAGAAGGGTAACACCAGACCAAACTAACATCATAATTTAAGAAAAAAAGGAAAACTAATAGCCTACAGTGGACAGTGGCATCCACAATTCCAGCAAGACTCCCCAGCCTGGCTATGATTTCCAATGTTACTGTTGTAAGTATTAATACTTAGCTGTTCACAGAAGGCATATCCATGTATTTTCTCTCTAGATCTTCATGCTTGTTCCACAAGAGAGATAGGGAATCTACTATCACCCTCATTTTACAGATGAGGAAAAGAAAGTCAGAGAGGTTAAGTGACTTCTGCAAGTTAAAGGACAAATTTCTTCATTTGTAATATAGGGATAATAATAATACCTTATAGGGTTACAGTGAGGTTCAAATGAGCTAATGCCCACAAAGGTGCTCTTTGTAAAATGTAAAACACAACATTTAAAACACAGAACTATGAGAAGGCTGCTAGGAAGGAGGTCAATGCTAAAATAAAAATCAGAAACTTGAGTCAAAATAAAAAAGGCACATTTTGGGCCACACGCGGTAGCTCATGCCTGTAATCCCAGCACTTTGGGAGGCCGAGGCGGGTGGACTGCGAGGTCAGGAGATCGAGACCATCCTGGCTAACACGGTGAAACCCCGACTCTACTAAAAATACAAAAAATTAGCTGGGTGTGGTGGCGGGCGCCTGTAGTCCCAGCTACTCCAGAGGCTGAGGCAGGAGAATGGCGTGAAGCCGGGAGGCGGAGCTTGCAGTGAGCCAAGACTGCGCCACTATACTCCAGCCTGGGCGACAGAGCAAGACTCTGTCTCAAAAAAAAAAAAAAAAAAAGGAACAGTTTGTATTGAGGAATGAAATAACCATCAGGTTAATCAATACCCTACCTATGTGTTAAAAGTGAGGTGGAGTAATCAAATCTGAAGGTCTAAAAGATAATATTCATTATATAAAACTTGCAAATAGCTGATGTGAACAATACTGAAGTTATGTGATAGAACGGTAAACCACCTTTTGTGAGGTGGTAACTTTTGGCAGTAGAGCTTTTTGGTGAAGAGTGTGGACTCCACTGCCATGCTATCTTGGGTCCTAACCCTCCACTTTATGATATATGTGACAAGTAATTTAACTTCTCTGAGTCTCTGTTAACTTATCTGTACAAAAAAGCAAAGAGAAGTACCTGCCTCAGAGGGTTGTCAAGAAGATTAAATGACCTGATGTATGCAAGGTTTTTAGCATAATGCCTGAAACATGGTAAGCAGTATCTGTAAGATACTGCTTTAGAATAGGAGAAAGAGCAGCAACTGTGGTGAAACTGAA
Organism: Colobus angolensis palliatus; assembly: GCF_000951035.1. Taxonomy (NCBI): domain Eukaryota; kingdom Metazoa; phylum Chordata; class Mammalia; order Primates; family Cercopithecidae; genus Colobus; species Colobus angolensis. The sequence continues at coordinate 2,401,138 of NW_012115211.1, read as the reverse complement.
AAAAGTCCTTCAAGGGATTACTGGGCTATACATGTTTGCAAATGAAAAGAATTCCTTTTCAGTCCATACAAAGTTAAAGACACACAATAAAGAATACTCCAAAAGGTCCTATTTACTTGAATGACATGTAAAACTGGTGGAGGGGAAGTTTCACCAGTCCGAGCAGCTTGTCCAGTCCTGGGCTCCGCACCTTATTCCAAGTTTCAATTACCATCACATTGTTCTTAAGCCTTTCCAGGTATTTGGAAGACAGAGGGACAGGAATCACCTAAGAGAGAGGAACAACCAAAGCAAACAAAAAACTCATACCTAAGACAAATATTAATTTATACTTTCACTCAATCAGCATTTACAAAAAGCCTACTGTTAACACACAGTGTTATGAGCTAAAGACATTCAAATAAAACTTACTCTGTATCCTCAAGAGAAGTAGCAGTCTGCTGTTAGAGACTAACACATAAAGGCCAGATACAAAACAGTGAGTTCTCTGATGACAAAGCTCATACAGGTGGAGCTTTGAGGACACAGAGAAGGTTGTTAAACATGTCAAACATGGTGCCCGCCAAACTTGTCCAATCCTTTCTAAGGCAAAGTGATCCACTAGTAAACCCCCCTGAAAGAAAGATGTTTTTGAAAGAAGTATGCTACTGACTTGACAAGAGTTGAGTATTTTATCAAAGGGCAGCCAATCCACTGACTGGATAGCATTTAATAAAATGACCAAGTGCCAAAAGCTCTGCCCAACAGGTGTCACAGTAAAGAGCAAAGCCAACCGTTCCTCTGGATTTTCAACATAAAATTACTCCAGAATTGGCCAGTTGGTAGTTCCAATAGAAAACATGAGAGGCAAAAAGCATGAAATTAGAAGAGGGATGATGAGAGGAAGACACCAGAAGAACAGAGCAGAGCTACTTTTGTATCCACCTAAGAAACACAAAGTGGATACAAACCTAGTGTCTGTATCCTGAACACATTTCTGTTCCTTGAAACCAAAAAAAGTAAAACTAGAACAGCAACCTAACCTCCAAGTAAGGAAGTTGCAGGCAACTACTTCTGGGACAAAGTAACCTTAAATCTCAAGGCCGAGCAGGAGTTAACTAATACAAAAAGCTCTGCTTAAGTGGTGTCATGAAGGCTTAAAGGAAATTCAAGGTAGAAGAATGAGCACATACAAAAATACAGAAGTAGGAGAAGAGAATATTCAGGAAACTCTTAAGTAGTTGAGCACAGCTGGGTTATTTAGTATAAAGGGAAGAGTGGCAGGAGCTGAGGCTGGAGAAGTACATACAGTCAATTTCCAAAGGGTCTTGGATTTACATTCCATCTTGAAGGATATGGGGAATCACGGAAAGGCTTTAAGAAGGGAAGTAAAATGTTCAGGTTAGTGTTTTAGAAAGGTCATTCTCATTGGTGCATAAAGGAGGCAAAGGACATAAAGAGAACTGGGAAACAGCTAGACCAGTCTGAAGGCTATTTGGAAGGAGGGTGAAGGTTTAAATAGAAGCAGTGGCAGTGCAGTGAAGGTAAAGAGATGTGTTCCAGAGAATTAAGTTTGTAGTATCTATTAGACTTGGTAAGTAATTACATAAGAAAGAGTCAAGGGGCTGGGCGTCGTGGCTCACACCTGTAACCCCACCACTTTGGGAAGCCGAGGTGGGCAGATCACGAGGTCAGGAGCTCGAGACCATCCTGGCTAACAAAGTGAAACCCCGTCTCTACTAAAAATACAAAAAAAATTAGCGAGCTTGGTGGCGGGCGCCTGTAGTCCCAGCTACTCGGGAGGCTGAG
>NW_012115211.1:2383487-2398575 GCF_000951035.1 Colobus angolensis palliatus | reverse complement strand
TTTTTAGTAGAGACGGGGTTTCACCGTGTTAGCCAGGATGGTCTCGATCTCCTGACCTCGTGATCCGCCCGCCTCAGCCTCCCAAAGTGCTTTTCCTAGTTTTCCTTCTGGCCAAATGACTGAAAAAGAACAGCTTTGAGTGAGGAAGAAAATAAGACAGTAAAGTTACAAAAACCAAGAAAGAAAACAACTTAAGCACCACATTATACAGAAAAATCAAGTTAAGATGCATACTAAAGTAGGGAGAAGAATAAATGTGAGGACAAATATATAAAATAAAATAATAAAGGAGAGATTGGAGAAAGATGGGGAGGTTTAACTAATCAAAGTCTTAGAGGAAGCAGAAAGGAATAGAATCCCAAAACTCAGGCAAAAGAAACAGAGAGAAACCATGTGAACTCAGACAGAAGAGAAATAAAGACAAAAAGTTTTAAAATATTGACAATGCCTTTCCCTCTTCCATCCAATAGTGGGACTGAATCTGTACACCAAATAATTACAAAGGTTCCTGCTAGTCTGAACATTCTAGATTTAAGATGAAATTATAATTTGGGAAGCATTTGTCTCCCACCCCTATATTCCTCTAATGGATATGGAATGTACAAAGTTACCTGAGAAAAGTTAAAGACCGGTTGTGTTGTGCCCCATGCGATGACAGATCTGGTGACTTCCTCTGTGCTGAAGAGTTTACAATTTAAATAAACATTGCATGGTGATTGTTTCTCAGATTCTCCACTAATAAAATCTTTCCCATCTGGCACCATCAACAGCACATGCAACAGCAAAGCACTCTCTTTTGTTGACCCATTCGTCTGAATGACTAAATTATGGGAGGCTGGCATAGTCATGAAGGTTGAAGGATGTGGTGCTAGAGGGCTTGGTGACTTTCGGGTGGGGAGCACCAAGTTCTGTGCTTTCTTTGCAGTTTCCTCATGAATGTGATTTAAGTTTTGTGGATTTTTGGTACAGGTCATATCTTGGTTAAGTTCTGGTAGTGCCTTATTTGGACTTGTAGGAGCACAAAGTGGGGTATAATGGGTATTGCCACTTAACTTAGTATTGATACCAGTGAAATCTTTGTTATCTGTAACAAGCTCCATGGTTACCTATAAAACACAAAAGGAGAAGAGTCAATAAGAATGTCCTTTAGAATTGGAATTAGAATTTTGAGGCTGGAAACAACACCAGATTATTAGGAAATGAATTAACTCATCCTCAAACACTCTAATAGTAAGAATATTAACAGAATGCATATACATTAACTTGCTAGACTAAGAAAAACTAGACAGATGATTTATCAATAACAAAAGATGAACCTGGAAGATCAAGTTAAGCCAGAATAGAAGAAAGTTCCCAGAAAAGAATGGAGACATGTTTAAAGGACCCAGAAATCCAGTTGAAGAGGCTCCCACTGGCTAAATCTAGGACAATTTAAGCATCAGAATGAGTAACAGTAATGGATTATAACCTATTGAATAATAATCCATGAATCCATCCTGATATAAAATAAATATGAGAGAAGAAACAGCTCCTCCGTATAGAATGCCAATTAATAAACGCACAAGAGACGGTAGAGTTAGAAATCACCATTTGACAATCATCACAGTAATAAGTGATTCAGGTTAACCTCAGTGGAGAAACATTCTTTAAAATAACTGGCATTACTTTAAAAAAAAATCAACATACTGAAAAATAAAGAAAGGCTGCAGAACTGTTTCTGACTAAAGGAGATTAGAAAGATCTGACAAAATGCAATAGATAATCCTGGACTAGAAAAAAAATTTGCTATAAAGGCGCTGGTATAATTGGTGAAATCTCAGTACAGCCTGTAGATATAGCATCAATGCTATGCTGACTTTTAAAACTCTAGAGTATTATGCACGATGATGTCCTTGTTCTAAGGAAATACATAAAATATAAACTAAAGAATTTAGGGGGAGAGGCATGATGTACAACTTACTCTCAAATAGCTCAGAAAAAAATGTGTATGTACATGTATGGGGGAAGGAGATAAAGGGAGAGAAAGAGAGAGACAGTGAAGAGGCAGACAGACAATTATAAAGAAAATGTGACAAATAGTAAGAATTGGGGAGTCTGAGTAAAGGGTATAAAAAAAGTCTAAATGTTAAAAAGTAAAAAAGAAAAGCGATGAAGGATAAATGATGAATTTGAAGACTAGAAGTGGTCACTAACTGTCAGGAGACTCAATTACTAAGGGTAAAAAGTTCTTGCTGTTTCTTTGATCTGAAATCCGTAAGTGTTCGTAAGTGTTACACAGCAAGGTTCTCTTTTTTTTTGAGACAGAGTTTCTCTGTCGCCCAGGCTGGAGTGCAGTGGTGCAATCTTGGTTCACTGCAAGCTCCACCTCCCGGGTTCATGCCATTCTTCTGCCTCAGCCTCCCGAGTAGCTGGGACTACAGGCACCCGCCACCACATCTGGCTAATTTTTTGTATTTTTTAGTAGAGACGGGGTTTCACCGTGTTAGCCAGGATGGTCTCGATCTCCTGACCTCGTGATCTGCCTGCCTCGGCCTCCCAAAGTGCTGGGATTACAGGCTTGAGCCACCACGCCCAGCCAAGGTTCTTTTACTCTGTTGAATATAGACAGCAATCTATCCAGAATAGTATTTCTCTCAAAAGAGCCAGAACAGAAAAAATTTCTAGTTGATCAATCCTATTTATAACCCCTTTCTGATTTTAAACTTTGTAGTCCAGAATGAACCAGGCAGGCAACAACTATAACTTGGATAGCACAAGAGTAAGGTGATGTTAATTTTTTGCAATAATAATCATGTAAGTCTTTAAAGCAAAGTGGTATTTACTAAGACCAAGAAGAGAGAGAAGGCTTCCAAGAAGAAAAGGCAGTATGACAAAACACAGAGGCATGAACCAGTATGATACCTTACTGATTCTTTACATAGTATGACATAGTTATTGGTAGAGAAGCTGTAGGAGAGAAGGCTGAAACGGTAGGCCAGGGTCATATAGTAAGTCTTGTACTTTATCCTTCGGGTGACTGGAGTCATCAGGATGTTTTTTAGGCATGGCTGTGATGATTTTTTTTTTCTTTTGAGACAGAGTCTTGCTTTGTCGCCCAGGCTGGAGTGCAATGGTGTAATCTCGGCTCACTGCAACCTCTGCCTACTGGGTTCAAGCGATTTTTGTGCCTCAGCCTCCCAAGTAGCTGGGATTACAGGCGCAGGTCACCACTCCCGGCTAATTTTTGTATTTTTAGTAGAGATGGGGTTTAGCCATGTTGCCCAAGCTGGTCTTGAACTCCTGAGCTCCAGCAATCTGCCCACCTTGGCCTCCCAAAGTGCTGGGATTACAGGCTTAAGCCACTGCATCTGGCTGATTTTTAAAACTCACCAGGACAAAGCTACACTGAAGCCACACACCCTGATTCTGCCATCTAAGAAATCCTAACTCACCTGAATACAAGGAAATAACCCTCTCTCCAAAGAATTATATACCAGAATTCATTCTATCAGGCACACTTAGTTACTTTTCTCCTTCTTTATTCCAATTACTCTAGTCTAAGCCACCATCAATCATCTCTTTTCTGGACTAATGCCACAGACCACCTCCCTCTTTCCTCTTGCAGTCTATTCTCCACACAGTAATCTTGTAAAATGGAAATCAGATGTCACTCCCACGCTTCAAGATCTCTTCCTTGGATCTTAAGCTAAAATCGAAACTCTTTACCTTACCTACAAAGCTCTGATGATATGGCTTCTACCTGACCGTTCAACTCTACTTTCTATCACTCTCTCTCTTGCTGACTATCCTCTGGCAACATTCTATCCCTTGATGACTCCAAGCCCAGTCCTGCTTTAGGGCTGCTGCACCTGTTATTCTCTCTGGAATGGTCTCTGTGTTTTTTACTTTCTCCTCTTATTCTTCAAATCTCACCTTCTATGTCACCTCCATAGAAAGATGTTCTGTGATCACCATCTCCTACTTTCTCCCAGGTACTCACTATCACATCATACCATTTATTTCCTTCATAGCACTTCCACTGCTCTATTTCAAGAGATGCTACACAAGATCAAAGACCTTGCTTTTCTTGTTCACTTGTATATCCCCTGTACCAGCCAATAATGCATACTCAGCAAATACTTCTGACTTCCTGAATGTATATCTACATACCTTGAGGGGGCCAAACAGAGTCTGATCATTTTCCTGTTGCACTGGAAGTTGATCACTGAAAGAAAGCAGTTCTGATTGAATGACAGCTCGCAAAGAAAGTGACGCAGATCCAATGACTTCTGGCTGAGGAAGGAGAGAGAACATTTTGGTTAATTAAAGAGAAGCCACAGGAGATCTTACTTAAAGTGAGTAACATCATATGTTGGCTTATAACATATGATGGCTTATAAAGGAAACCACGCAGGAAGAAAAAAGCTTAATTATCTAAGACAACTCTGAGATCCCACTTTCTGTCATATTTTGGTCTCTCTTCTGGCTTTTGCTACTTCTGTCTATAAGAATACAGAGAGTTTTATAAGCCACAAAGTGGTTGGAAGATTATCTTTTTCTATCACTAAGAGTTAATTCTTACTCAAAATGTTCAACTTCACTATTAAAAATAACAAAATTTAGATGTCACAAATTTTTGCTATTAAAACTAGGGAAATTGTAAAGTTTAATATATCTAATGCTATCAAGGCTATGGAGAAACAAGAGGCTGTCATATGAGTAAAGCTGGAAATATAAACTGGGAATATGCTTTTAGATGGCAAATTTGGTAACAAATATTAAAAGCTTTAAATATTTATGCTCTTTAGCCCACTAATTTCATTTCTGGGAATTTGTACTAAGGAAATAATAAACAGGCCAGGCGTGGTGGCTCATGTCTGTAATCCCAGCACTTTCGGAGGTCAAGGCAGGCAGATCACCTCAGGTCAGGAGTTCGAGACCAGCCTGGTCAACATGGTGAAACCCTCGTCTCTACTAAAAATATGAAAAAAATTAGTTGGGCATGGTGGCGGGTGCCTGTAATCCCAGCTACTCAGGAGGCTGAGGCAGGAGAATTGCTTGCACCCAGGAGGCTGAAGTTGCAGTGAGCCGAGACTGCGCCATTGCACTCCAGCCTGGGCAACAAGAACAAAACTCTGTCACACACACACACACACACACACACACACACACAAACACACACACACAAAGAAATAAGAAACAATGCATAAAAAGCTTATACACAAATTATGTGTATGTTAAAAGTAGTTAACAATGAGATATACCTAGTTGTCCAATAATCAGGAATTAAGCTAATTATATAGCACATCCACATGTTGGTATAACATGCAGCCATTAAAATGACATTTACTAAAAGTTTCTAATAATATTAATTGTATTTGTTATAATGTTTGATAAAAGGGTATTAATTCATGTATATCATAAACCTTCAAATACTTACAAAATTATGTGGAAAACATTAAATAGATATTTTTGAAGAAAATGAATAAAAACCCTCAAAATGCTAAATGATAAAAAGAAAGAATAAAACCTACATACAAAATTATATAACATATTGTATTCATTGGAAAAAGACAATGCAGATAGGCATAAATGCTAACAATAGTTACTTCTTGGTGACAGAATTACAGGCAACTTTTGCCTTTTAAAAATTATTTTTCGAGTTTTCTACAAAAATATGTAAAACTCTTCTATAATTAGAAAAAAAATGCTGGCCAGGCGCAGTGGCTTACACCTGTAATTCCAGTACTTTGGGAGGCCAAGGTGGGCGGATCACGAGGTCAGGAGATCCAGACCATCCTGGCTGACACAGTGAAACCCTGTCTCTACTAAAATTACAAAAAAATTAGCCGGGCTTGGTGGCGGGCGCCTGTAGTCCCAGCTACTCTGGAGGCTGAGGCAGGAGAATGGTCTGAACCCGTGAGGCGGAGCTTGCAGTGAGGTGAGATCGCGCCACTGCACTCCAGCCTGGGCGACAGAGACTCCATCTCAAAAAAAAAAAAAAAGAAAAAAGAAAAAAAGAAAAGAAAAACAAATGCCATTAACTAGGTATAGGAAAATGATTCAATGTAAATACATTGAAATGTTAATAGAGTTTATTTTGAGTTATGAAATGATGCCTTTCCCGCCCTTTCTTTTTTGCTATAATTTTCCAAAAAGGACCTGTATTGTATATGTCTTCTGAAAAAAGCAAAAGAAAACAAGATGTTCTTCATGCTATCCACACCAAATAAGAGGTCAAAAGATTATAAAGACTATTCTTTTATTGAAGGAAGTAAAAACTGCTTGTTATAGTTTATTGATTTACATTATGCCAGCTGCAAGCAATTTTATAAACTTGGAATTAGTTGATCAAAACTGCTACTCACAACTGTATTATTTTGGGCTTGGATAACTTATGTATTCTGCCTGCAAACAGGAAGTAGAATCTCAAATTAAGGCTAATAGCCTGTATCAATATAGCTACCTTTCTCTAGAAGGGAACAGCACAATAAAGAGGTTAAGAACTTGGGATCTAAAGACAGCAGATTTGGGATGGTGTCTTGGTTCTTTTATTAGATTGAGTGATCTTAGACATGTTATTTCACCAAATCTCAGTTTCTTCATCTGTAAAACGAAGATAATAATGTACCTAATTCACAGAGTTGTGGTGATTAAAATTGATAGTGTGCTCGTGTAGATTCTTTAGTATTACATCTGGCCCATGACAAACAGCAGAGATTTGTAGTAGTAATAATAATAATAACAATGGATTATTAGTACTGCCTGCACCTGAAGATTCCTAGTTTAGGCAAGAATACAGTTTTAGGTATGCCCTAAATCCCTGGGGTGAAGGTAAGGCAAAGGCCAAAATCATTCAAAGTACCTTTTTCTGTGGAGTTTTCTTTGCATAAATTTGGAAAGTGAGGTTGGAATTCCACCAGTGCTCTATCATTGGGCCACCAAACTGTACTGGAAACACAAATCGCTGCTGGAACTTCACCCCTGTAAGGAGAACCAGACACACAGACATGTCACACCACCCAACTGAAGTCATCATCAATCCATGCCTTAATACCACCTGCTTCTCTTTCAAATTTAATTAAAATCTCCTGCAGAAATCTTGTCAGTGTAATTTCACAGAAAGTGCTAGGGCTGTAGGACTGAATGAGCAGGGACAAAGAGAAAACCCTGAAGATAGTACACAGAAGACAGGCAGTGCTATGTTGCTCTGCTTTGCTATGAAAAACGAATGCCGATCATGAGTACTGGATGTGTAAGGAGACATACCTATACACTTCATTGGGTTTTAGGTAATAGGACTGTTTTTAAAAGACAAGTTGGTAGTAGTATACTAAAAGAAGGGGGCTGGTTGGAGGTGGAACAATGAGGGATAAACAGATAAATAGAAGAATGGAATAAAAAACTATAATAACAAAAATAAGCTTATCTTCTGGACACTCCTACTGTCACAAACAAGGTATCAGGTACTGATGTTAGCAGTGTCAGGCAAAGTACAGTCTGTCTCTTGGGTGGAAAGGAAGGGGTTTCTGCTATAAGTGTAAGTGGAAGAAGTGATGGTGGTATTTGAGTTTGTGCTCATGGCTATAGAGTTTTAACTGGTAAATAAAAAGAATTTGAGGCCGGGTGCGGTGGCTCATGCCTGTAAGCCCAGCACTTTGGGAGGCCGAGACGGGCAGATCACGAGGTCAGGAGATTGAGACCATCCTGGTTAACACGGTGAAACCCCGTCTCTACTAAAAATACAAAAAAAAAAAAAAAAAAAAAAAAAAAAAAAAAAATTAGCCGGGCAAGGTGGTGGGTGCCTGAAGTCCCAGCTACTCAGGAGGCTGAGGCAGGAGAATGGCGTGAACCCAGGAGGCAGAGCTTACAGTGAGCCTAGATCACGCCATTGCACTCCAGCCTGGGCAACAGAGCGAGACTCTGTCTCAAAAATGAATAAATAAAATAAATAAATCAATAAAATAAAATAAAATAAAGAATTTGACACCAGAATCAAAGGATGTAAGTTTAAGCTCCAGTTCTATTGTTTATTGTTACCACCTCAGAAACACTTTATCACCTATAAAATGATCTTCCTGTCCATTCACTGCTAAGGCCCTTAAAATGGATCATGAATCTGAAGAATCCTCACAAGAGGCCCAGTTATGAAGAGAATCTGCTATTTCTAGCATTCATTCAAATAACCCATTTTAACCTACTTATCTCTCTAGTCATCTCTGGCCATATTAATTGGTGACTCTATACTTTTCTTGGTACTGTTGGACAGGATCTGGACCTTGCTGTGTGGATCAATGCACAGGAACTATGAACAAAAGGTCTGGGCCCAGGAAGCCCACATCCACTAGATCAGTTTATTTGGTTGCCCTACCTGGGAAAGGGAAGTAAGATAACACCTGCACCTCATTGGTGTGCTGGGAGGATCAACTGAGGTAATAAAGGAAAAAGCACTTTGGACACTGTAAAATTCTTTATGTACAAACAGAATCCTATTTCAATTTCTCCTTACTACTTAGGTACGTTCTTGCACTGTTACTATATTTCTCATATAATTCTCTGTTTCTTAAGCTCATTATTTTTCACCACTGAGTAAAGTTAATTTACGTTATGCCAGCTGCAAGCAATTTTATAAACTTGGAATTAGTTGATCACAACTGTATTCTTTTTTGTTTAGTTGGAATTAGTTGATCACAACTGTATTATTTTGGGCTTAGTTGGAATTAGTTGATCACAACTGTATTATTTTGGGCTTAGTTGCAATTAGTTGATCACAACTGTATAAATTTGGGCTTGGATAACTGATGTATTCTGTCTGTGAGTTAAGTGAGTTAAGGCAGTAAGTGAAGAAAAAATTCAGGTAAATAACTTGCTAACAGTGTCCCAGAGAAGATTTTTTTCAAGAGTTGAAAGGGATCCAGATTAATACCTAGTCTAATCCATATTATTACTAAGAGAGGCCCACAGGTAAGACAGTGATTTTGCCTAAGGTGCATGATTAGTGTGTGGTATAATCAGAACTAGAATCCAGTCTTGCAATTCTTGGCTCAATGCTTATTCCACATTTCCCATATAATCTTTCTCAGAAAAACATAGGATCAATCACTGTGGCCAACAATAAAAATAAATGTTTAAGAAGCAATATAGATTAAGGCACATTTTGGAATCGAAATGGTGCTAGGTTGAAATTCTAGTTCTACCATAAACCAGCTGTGTGATATTATACAAGCTACTTAACTAATTTATGTCTCAGTTTCCTCTTTCCTCATCTGTGAGTTTCCTCTTTCCTCTTTATGTCCTGATATGCAAAAATTCCTAAGATTAAAGGCAAGGTGCAGAACCATGTATAGGTTGGGCAGCCCTAACCCCAAAACTCAAAATCCAAAATGTCCCAAAATCTAAAACTTTCTGAATGCCAATATAATGCCAGAGTGGAAAATACTATACCCTACCTCATGTGATGGGTCTCAGGGTCTCAGTCAAAACGCAGTGAAAACTTTATTTCATGCACAAAATTATTTAAAATATTGTACAAAATTACCTTCAGGCTATGCGTATAAGGTCTATATGATACCTAAGTGAATTTCATGTTTAGCTTTGGGTCCTATGCCCAAGATATCTTATTAATGTATATGCAAATATCCCAAAATCTGAAAAAATCTGAAATCCTAAATACTTCTGGTTCTAACCATTTTGAAGAAAGGACACTCAACTTGTGTATGGTGCACTAACACTTGCAGAAACATGGGGGACGGGAGGCGGGGGAAGGGATGAACCAACCTTGTCCAACCTGTGAGCCCACAAGTGGCCCAAGATGGCTTTGAATGCAGCCCAACACAAATCTGTAAACTATCTTAAAACACTGTAAGATTTTTTTGCGATTTTTTTTTTTAAGCTCATCAGCTATTGTTAGTGTTAGTGTATTTTATGTGTGGTCCAAGACAATTCTTCCAATGTGGCCCATGGAAGCCAAAAGATTGGACACCCCTGGAATAAACATATTTGCTGATACACACGTGTGCACGTACACATACACACATACACACATCTATCTGTCTGTCTGTCTATCTATCTATCTATCTATCTATCTGCCTGGCTATCTATCTATAATGGCTTAAGGAAGGCTATACAAGCAGCAACCTTGTTTGTCTGCAAGGATGCAACTTTTGAATTTTGAACCATGTGAATGGATAATCTAGTTCTAAAAGGAAACAAAATAAAGCAAAGTAAAAATTTAAAAATCCCATGTTAGTATGCTGTAAAGGAAAAGTTATTTGACTATGTAGTAGGAGTGTTAGGACCACATCTTTTATTTCTCAAACTACTTCCCAGAGAAGAAACTTAACACTGATGAACTGACTATTCATAGATCAAACTGGAAAACCAAGGCAAAGCTATCCTCAGAATATATTAGAAAAGTGGCTGTAATTTTGGGTGGCAGGAACATAAATGTCTATTATATTATCCTTTTTCTATATCTGAAATATTTAAAACAAATTAGAAAAAAAAGACAACACCAAAAGCATAAGCAACAAAAGAAAAAAACAGATAAACTAGAGTACATAAAAATGAAAAACTTTTGTGCTGTAAACAATACCATCTAGAGAGTGAAAGGACAACCCACAGAATGGCAGAAAATATTTGCAAATCATAGATCTGATAAGGGGCTTGTATCTAGGATACACAAAGAACTCTTATAACTCAACAACAAAGAGTCCGATTTGAAAATGAACAAAGGATCTGAATAGGCATTTCACATGAAAAGATGCTTGACATGACTGGCCATCAGGAAAAGGCAAATCAAAATCAATGTGATGTCACTTCACATCCACCAGGATGACCAGAATAAAAAAGAATGGAAAGTAACAAGTGTTGATGAGGATGTAGACAAATTAGAACATTCATATACTGCTAGTGGGAAAATGGTGCAGCCACTGTTGAAAACAGTCTGGCAATTCTTGAAAAAGTTAAAACATAAAGTTATCATATGACCCAGCAATTCTACCATTAGATATATACCCAACGGAAATGAAAACACACGGTCCATACAAAACCATGTACACAAATGTTCACATAGCAGCATTATGCAAAATTGCCAAAAAGTGGAAACAACCTGAATGTCCATCAACTGAGGAAAGGATAAATGAAATGTGGTGTACCTATGCAATGGAGTATAAGCCATAGAAAGGAATGAAGGACTGATATATACTACAACATGAAACCTAAAAATATTATGGTAAGTCAAAGACGGTAGTCAAAAAAATCACAAGTTGCATGATTCCATTTATATGAGACATCCAGAATGGACAAACTGATAGACACAGGAAGAAGATTAGCAGTTGCTTAGGGCTGGGGAAAGAGGGAAATGGGAAGTGAAAGCTAGTAAGTATGGGGCTTCTTTTAGGGGAATGAAAATGTTCTAAAATTAGATTGTGGTGATAGTTGCACAGCCTTGAAAATATTGGCCGGGCATGGTGGCTCACGCCTGTATCCCGGCACTGTGGGAGGCCAAGGCAGGTGGATCACTTAAGGTCAGGAGTTCAAGACCAGCCTGATCAACCTGGTGAAACCCCGTCTCTACTAAAAATACAAAAATTAGCCAGGCATGCTGGCACGCACCTGTAATCCCAGTTACTCAGGTGGCTAAGGCAGGAGAATTGCTTGAAGCCAGGAGGTGGAGGTTGCAGTGAGCTGAGATCATGCCACTGTACTCTAGCCTGGGTGACAGAATGAGACTCCATTGCAAAAAATAAAAATAAAAAAAATTAAAAAACTGTATACTTTAAATGAGTAAATTGTACGGTATGTAAATTATGTCTTGTTAAAGTTGTTTTAAAAGAAGAAAAATGGAGACAGTTGAAAGAAAATGATTTAAGCATCATAATTTTTGAGTTCTAGTCTCAGTTATGTTACTAGTGACCTGCTGCCTTATATTAGAATAGTCATAGTATCACTGGGCCTGTTTACTCCCTTATAAAATACAGAAACTACAGTAGATTCACTTCAAAGTTCTTTCTAGCTCTAAGATTTTATGATACTACAAAAGTCAAATGAGGCCAGGCGTGATGGCTCATGCCTGTAATCCCAGCACTCTGGGAGGCCGAGGTGCGCGGATCACCTGAAGTCAGGAGTTCGAGACCACTCTGGCCAACATGGTGAAACCACGTCTCTACTAAAAAATACAAAAATTAGCTGGGTGGGGTGGCATGCGCCTGTAATCCCAGCTACTCAGGAGGCTGAGATGGGAGAACTGCTTGAACCCGGGAGGCGGAGGCTGCAGTGAGTAGAGATTGCCCCACCACACTCCAGCCTGGGCGAAAGAGCAAGACTCCATGTCAAAAAGAAAAAAAAGGTCAAATGAGTAATCAGGAATTCAAAAATTCTTCCAAAGTCAGAATGTCTAAGGTGCAGAAAACCAGTGTGTCTCTTACTTCCATTTGTAATTTTACTGGAGGCGAGTCGAACAACCTCAGTGATCAAAGCTGTCTTTCCCAATCCGCTTTCCGAAAAGCCCACAGGAAAGTGATATTCTACAAAGAAAGTGCTAAAAAGAAAAACAAAAAAAGTGATTAAAAACTAACCAAACAATAAACCTAATTTCCATCTGATAAATCCAACATATATTTGAAGTCCTATTTTCAGGACCTCTAGTACTCAGAAGCCTTACCTCTTCTTCAAAGCTTTCCACCAACCCTTGTCAGAGAATCAAAGGCTCCCTTTCTTGCGTTCCCACAGCACTTTTAATACAAAACATCTATTTTGGGCCCTAAAGCCTTATGTTATAGACAGCCATTTAAATGTTTCTCTGTCCTGCTAACTGTAAGATATGTAAGAACAGAGTCTGTGTCTTAATTTTCTTTAGTCCCATACTTACACAGTTCTTGGGATCTAGTGGGGATTCAGTATATTTCTGTACATTAAATGATGCATATGAAAACACATCCCAAATCACAGTATTATACAACTGTTGATTATTATCATCAGACACACTTTTGAAAAATGTCAAATTTAGCTTTCTCATGTTAGAGACATACCGCTTTTTTGCTGTAGTCACCTTAGGTGGTGGACCAGCATAGCTTTTTTTGTCAGGGGTCATCTGATGATTATCTGGAGGAATTCCCATAGTTTCAACGATGATTCTGACTGAATGTGTTCTACCCAGAAGGGCCAGTCTATCCACACTTAGTGTCATCGTTTGGGCATCTTCTGGAGTTTCTGAGAGCATCTGTTGTTCAACCAAATTTCTGAAAGGAGTTCACATGAGCAGTGAGGCATACTGTTACAGGCTTCACATGAAACAATCTAGTACGCATAGGCAAGATGAGGAAAGAGGGAGGGCAGCAAGTTTTTATTTTTATTTTTGCACAGGGTATTGCTCTGTCACCCAAGCCGGAGTGCAGTGGCATGATCATGGCTCACTGCAGCCTTGACCTCCTGGGTTCAAATGATCCTCCCACCTCAACTTCCCAAGTAGCTGGGACCACAAGCATGGGTCATCACACCCGGCTAATTTTTGTATTTTTTATACAGATGAGATATTACTATGTTGCCCAGGCTGGTCTTGAACTCCCAGACTCAAGCAATCCTCCTGCCTCAGCCTCCCAAAGTGCTGGGATTACAGGTGTGAACCACCACACCCAGTCAAGCATCTTGATTCACAAGTTATCAAGGATTGGAAACAGCCTTAATTATCAGAATTCTAGCCCTATAGTGCAAGAAATCTCAAAAAATGTAAAAACAATTATAATCTAAAGGTTTGAGAGTGTATATTCAGGGTAACTGGAATCTATGCTCCCAGGTACAAAAAAATTTTTAAATACTATATATACATATACACACACACACACATATATATACACATACACACACACACACTTATACACACACATATACACACACACACGTACATATATATACAATACACACGAGTACAGAAACTGAAACTACAAATTTAGGTTTTTCTAGAAGGGACACAGACCTTATTTCAGTTACCCACTATCCTAATGTAACTACTATTGTCACTTTTGTGTATTTCTTCTCATTTGTTTTCCTTATGCATATTTTCTACATAGTCGTGATTACAGTACACATACAACCTAGACTCCTGCTTTCTTCCTTAACCATTGAAATTATACCCATCTTGGCAGAATCAATAAAATGAAAATGACCATACTGCCAAAAGCAATCTACAAATTCAGAGCAATTCCCATCAAAATACCCTCATCATTCTTCACAGAACTAGAAAAAAAAATCTTAAAATTCATATGGAACCAAAAAAAGAGTCCAATTAGCCAAAGCAAGACTAAGCAAAAAGAGCAAATCTGGAGGCATCACATTACCTGACTTCAAACTATACTGTAAGGCCACAGTCACCAAAACAGCATGGTATTGGTATAAAAACAGACACACAGACCAATGGAACCGAATAGAGAATCCAGAAATAAAGCCAAATATTTATAGCCAACTGATCTTCGACAAAGCAAACAAAAACATAAAAGTGGTGAAAGGACACCCTATTCAACAAATGGTGTTGGGACAATTGGCAAGCCACATGTAGAAGAATGAAATTGGATGTTCACCTCTCACCTTATAAAAATATCGACTCAAGATGGATCAAGGACTAAATCTAAGACCTCAAATCATAAAAATTCTAGAAGACAACAATGGAAAAACCCTTCTAGACATTGGTTTAGACAAAGAATTCATGACCAAGAACTCAAAAGCAAATGCAACAAAAACAAAGATAAATAGATGGGACTTAATTAAACTAAAAAACTTCTGCACAGCAAAAGAAACAGTCAGCAGAGTAAACAGACAACCCACAGAATGGGAGAAAATCTTCACAGTCTATACATCTGACAAAGGACTAATATCCAGAATCTATAAGGAATGTAAACAAATTAGCGAGAAAAAAATCAAACAATCCCATCAAAAGTGGGCTAAGGATATGAATAAACAATTCTCAAAAGAAGATATACAAATGGCCAACAAATGTATGAAAATATGCTCAACATCACTAATGATCAGGGAAATGCAAATCAAAACCATAGTGCGATACCATTTTACTCCTGCAAGAATGGCCATTAAAAAAAAAAAAAAAAAAGAATGTTGG
>NW_012115211.1:2282886-2383437 GCF_000951035.1 Colobus angolensis palliatus | reverse complement strand
AAACCACAATGAGATACCACCTTACTCCTGCAGTAATGGCCATAATTAAAACTTCAAAAACCAGTAGATGTTGGTGGGGATGTGGTGAAAAGGGAACACTATTACACTGCTGGTGGGAATGTAAACTAGTACAACAACTATGGAAAACAGTGTGGACATTCCTTAAATAACTAAAAGTAGAACTACCATTTGATCCAGCAATCCTACTTCTAGTATCTACCCAGAGGAAAAGAAGTCATTATATGGAAAAGATACTTGTACACGAATGTTTACAGCAGCACAATTTGCAATTGCAAAAATATGGAACCAGCCTAAATGCCCATCAATCAACGAGTGGATAAAGAAATTCCATATATATATATGGAATACTACTCAACCATAAAAAAGAAATGAAAAAACGGCATTTGCAGCAATCTGGATGGAACTGGAGACCATTATTCTAAGTGATGTAGCTCAGGAATGGAAAACCAAACATTGTATGTTCTCACTCATAAGTGGAAGTTAAGCTATGAGGATGCAAAGGCATAAAAATGATACAATGGACTTTTGAAACTGAGGGAGAGAGTGGAAAGAAGGTGAGGGATAAAAGACTACAAATTGGAGGTGGGGTGCGGTGGCTCACACCTGTAATCTCAGCACTTTGGGAGGCCGAGGTGGGGGGATCACCTGAGGCTGGGAGTTCAAGAGCAGCCTGACCAACATGGAGAAACCACGTCTCTACTAAAAATAAAAATTAGCTGGCCATGGTGGCGCATGCCTGTAATCCCAGCTACTCAGCAGAAGAATTGCTTCAATCCTGGAGGTGGAGGTTGCAGTGATCTGAGATCGTGCCATTGCACTCCAGCCTGGGAAACAAGAGCAAAACTCTGTCTCAAAAGAAAAAAAAAGGCTACAAATTGGGTACAGTATCATATTGCTTAGGTGATGGGCACAACAAAATCTCAGGAATCACCACTAAAGAACTTATTCAGGTAACCAAATACTACCTGTTCCCCAAAACCTATGGAAAAAAAAAGTACCCATCTTTTCGGATTATTACATTTTTAAGAATTACAATGTTTACTGAGTTATTGTAACTTAATCACTCTAATGGTGCTGGGCAAATGGGTCATTCCACCTGAGGAGATCTTGTGAAAATAATATTCCTTCGCGTTTACCTTTAAATAAACAGAGCAGCTCACCTATTTTTCTTGCCTGTTGACCTCTTCTTCAGCTTATGATCACTTGACTCCAGAACCTTAGACGATCTGGCAAGAGCTGTTGACTGGCTTATTTTTTTAGAAGGGACAACATCATCCTCTTCACTGAGGAAATCACTGATGCTGGTATCAGATTTCTATGGAGAGGAAGAAACAGTGACACTAAAAGACAGCTGCTTTGGGGATTGTGGCAACGAAACATTTCTCTAAAGAAAGCAAGTTCTTCTCTGTACATACATCTTTCTCTTAAAGAAAGAACTGACACCAGGGAGATAATCCCGTATTTCTCCTGGTTATACAAAAATAATCTGAAGTTCACAAAAATAACCTACAAGTTCAGTTGAAAGCAAATAAATGAAGGTAGATTCTTCTTTCAAATTATCAATAACAATAATAATTATTTATTGACTATAGACTGTATGTCTGGTATTATGCTTAATGCTATAAGGTTCCTTTATCTCAGTTTTTACAAGTGAGAAAATCAGAGCTGAAAAAAGTAAGGCAGCTTGTTTATGAACCATAGCTGTAAAGCCAGATTTTGATCTCCATGGGCTTCAAAGCCTGTATTTCTACCACAGTTTGAGGCCAAATGACTTGGATGATGTCACCTAATTATTTGGAGAGCCTACTTATTTATTTATTTATTTTTTTGAGACACAGTCTCACTGTGTTGCCCAGGCTGGAGTGCAGTGGCACAACCACAGCTCACTGCAACCGTGACCTCCCTGGGGCTCATGTGATCCTCCTACCTCAGCCTCCTAGCTGGGACTACAGGCATGTGCCACCACCCCTGGCTAATTTTTGTATTTTTTGTAGAGATGAAGTTTGGTCATGTTGCCCAGGCTGGTCTCAAACCCTTGGGCTCAAGTGATCTGCCCGCCTCGGCCTCCCAAAGTACTGGAATTACAGGGGTGAGCCACTGTACCCAGCCAAGACTACTTTTTGTCACCATTCTATACTACAAATGATTCATTCTGCTTTTAATCTTGCTAAAATGAACTGTTTACTATATATAAGTCACAAATTTCCTTATTGAGGGAACCAATGGCTAAGCCCCTTGCAATTCATTTTTATTTTGAGAAAAGGCAGCTACTGCAATGGACTGATCAGCCCTTTACATCACAAAATGTAAAATAAAGAGAGAAGATGGCATTATAGTTACTGGGTTCCATTTAAAAAAAAAGATACAAAGCTTGCTAATATAATATAAATTCAGGACACAAACCCAAAGTTATTTTAAGTCTATCATTTAAAACTACCCTTTTTTCAGCGTGTCAGGGTATAATGTGTTGATCTGTGACAGGGGGACAAATTAATTTAAATAAGCATGATAAGAATGTCTTCTTGGAAGCAATACAACTTTTTTTTTTTTTTTTTGAGATGGAGTCTCGGTCTGTTGCCCAGGCTAGAGTGCAGTGGCATGATCTCCGCTCACTGCAACCTCCGCCTCCCAGGTTCCAGTGATTCTCATGCCTCAGCCTCCCAAGAAGCTGGGACCATAGGCATGCGCCACCACACCTGGGTAATTTTTGTAGTTTTAGTAGAGACAGGGTTTCACCATGTTGTCCAGGCTGGTCTCGAACTCCTGACCTTAAGTGATCTGCCCGCCTTGGCCTCCCAAAGTGCTGGGATTACAGGCATGAGCCACCGCGCCACCACAATACAACTTTAAAAGGCAAAATTACAAAGATTTTTGCCGTTAAGTTTTCCTTTAAGTGGCAACTTTTAAAAATGGTTATTGACTAGTGCAACTGAAGAATAAATTTTAAATTTTATGTAATGTCAACTAATTTAAGCAGCAGCATGTGGCTAGTAGCTACGTTGAATAGCATGATTGTCAGGTTACTTTTTTTTTTTAAATTATACTTTAAGTTGTAGGGTACATGTGTACAATGTGAGATTTGTTACATATGTATACATGTGCCATGTTGGCTTACTGCACCCATCAACTCATCATTTACATTAGGTATTCCTCCTAATGCTATCCCTCCCCTAACCCTCCACCCCCGACAGGCCCCAGTGTGTGATGTTCCCCACCCTGTGTCTAAGTGATCTCATTGTTCAGTTCCCATCTATGAGTGAGAACAGGCGGTGTTTGGTTTTCTGTCCTCGTGATAATTTGCTCAGAATGATGGTTTCCAGTTTCATCCATGTCCCTGCAAAGGGCATGACCTCAACCTTTTTTATGGCTGCATAGTATTCCATGGTGTATATGTGCCACATTTTCTTAATTTGGTCTATTATTGTTGGACATTTGGGTTGGCTCCAAGTCTTTGCTATTGTGAATAGTGCTGCAATAAACATATGTGTGCATGTGTCTTTATAGTAGCATGATTTGTAATCCTTTGGGTATACACCCAGTAATGGGATTGCTGGGTCAAACGGTAATTCTAGTTCTAGATCCTTGAGGAATTGCCACACTGTCTTCCACAACTGTTGAACTACTTTACACTCCCACCAACAGTGTAAAAGTGTTCCTATTTCTCCACATCCTCTCCAGCATCTATTGTTTCCTGACTTTTCAATGACTGCATTGTAATTGGCATGAGATAGTATCTCATTGTGGTTTGATTTGCATTTCTCTGATGACCAGTGATGAGCATTTTTTCATGTGTCTGTTGCTGCATAAATGTCTTCTTTTGAGAAGTATCTGTTCATATCCTTCATCCACTTTTTGATGGGGTTGTTTGATTTTTTTCTTGTAAATTTGTTTAAGTTCTTTGTAGATTCTAGGTAATAGCCCTTTGTCAGATGGGTAGATTGCAAAAATTTTCTCCCATTCTGTAGGTTGCCTGTTCACTTTGATGATAGTTTCTTTTGCTGTGCAGAAGCTCTTTAGTTTAATTAGATACCTTTTGTCTATTTTGGCTTTTGTTGCCATTGCTTTTGGTGTTTTGGTCATGAAGTCCTTGCCCATGTGACTGCTGGCTACCGAATTGGACAATGTGGGTACAGGACATTTCTGTCATCACAGGAGGTTCTAATGGACAACATTGTCTTACAAGGCTCCATTTCAAAGGATCCTTATCAATATGCACAGTTATTTCTAAAAAAAGGTTTGTTTCCACAGATGCTGGAGAGGATGTGGAGAAATAGGAATGCTTTTACACTGCTGGTGGGAGTGTAAATTAGTTCAATCATTGCGGAAGACAGTGTGGCAATTCCTCAAGGATCTAGAACTAGAATTACCATTTGACCCAGCAATTCCATTACTGGGTATATACCCAAAGGATTATAAATCATGCTGCTATAAAGATACATGCACACGTATGTTTATTGCGGCACTATTCACAATAGCAAAGACTTGGAATCAACCCAGATGTCCATCAGTGACAGACTGGATTAAGAAAACGTGGCACATATACACCATGGAACACCATGCAGCCATAAAAAAGGTTGAGGTCATGTCCTTTGCAGGGACATGGGTGAATCTGGAAACCATCATTCTGAGCAAACTATCACGAGGACAGAAAACCAAACACTGCCTATTCTCACTCATAGGTGGGAATTGAACAATGAGATCACTTAGACACACGGTGGGGAACATCACACACTGGGGCCTGTTGGGGGGTGGAGGGTTGGGGGAGGGATAGTATTAGGATAAATACCTAACGTAAATGATGAGTTGATGGGTGCAGTAAGCCAACATGGCACATGTATACATATGAAACAAACAGCACATTGTGCACACGTACCCTAGAACTTAAAGTATTTTTTTTAAAAAAAGGTTATTGACAAGGTAATCAAAATCTAGATGAGTCCAAGGGCTGAAAGGAATTAAGGTTAACATAAACTACACTGTTCAACAGCTAAGAATTTCAGGTACCAAAATACAAGATAATCACGCTGTGAACACTATTCAATATTAAGAATGTCAAACACTGACTTTGGGGAAGGAATATTGTAACTCCTTGGCTTTCCCACTGTCTCATGGTCAGTTAGTTCACTCCTTCTTTCAGGCAACAAACATTTTCTAAAATTATTTTGTTCAAATAGCATGGGGGATTATGTAGTACCATTCACACATTCATTTATTCACTAAGTCTTCACTGAGTGAGCCCTCGTATCTGTCAGGCCTTTGCTGTACTGGTAATAAAAAGAATGAAGACACATTCCTGTGTACAAGGGACTATATCATACAATGTGGTAAGAGCTATAATAGAAATATGTGCAAGATATGTGGGTATTCAGGCAACAAATTCTGCTTGGAGAAGTCTGGGATGATTTCTTCACAGAGGTGATGAGTTGATCTTCAAGAATTAAGTTTATCAGATGGATAAGAGCATTTCAGCATTCAAAGTAGAAGGATTAGTACCAGCAAAAAATAGGGAGATACAAGAGCTAAGGCCAGGTGCAGTGGCTCATGCCTGTAATCTCAACCCTTTGGGAGGCCAAGGCAGGAGAACTGCTTGAGCCAAGAGTTTGAGACCAACTTGGACAACATAGTGAGACCCTGTCTCTACAGAAAAAAAAAAAAAAGAGCTAAAATGTTTCAGAGTGTCAAGTGGCATGAGACTCCAGTATGGCTGGAGACTCTGGTGGGTAAAGGGTGTAAGTGGGAGACGAAGTTAGAGAGCTCATTCACGGTCAGATTCTAACACCATGCTCAAGACTGATGACATACTGTGGTCTAGTAGAAAAAAAATACAGGCTTTTTGTCAGACTAGGGTGAGAATTCCAGTTCTGCCACTTAATTATTAGTACTTAACCTCTTTAAGCTTTTGTTTAATGCTATGTAAAAGAGAGATAATACTATCTCATGCAGTTGGTAAAATAATTAAATAAAATAGACCTGGACATGGTGGCTTACGCCTGTAATCACAGCAGTTTGGGAGACTGAGGTGGGCAGATCACTTGAGGTCAGGAGTTCAAGACTAGCCTGGCCAACATGGTGAAAGCCTGTCTCTAATAAAAATACAAAAATTAGCCAGGTGCAGTGGCATGTGCCTGTAATCCCAGCTACTCGGGAGGCTGAGGCAGGAGAATTGCTTGCACCCGGGAGGCGGAGGTTGCGGTGATCCGAGATCATGCCTCTGCACTACAGCCTGGGTGACAGAATGAGAGACTCTGTCTCAAAAAAAAAAAAAAAAAAAAAAGAATTAAACAAAATAATGAATGAAAAACAGTATTTAGTGCTCTATTAGTTTCAGCCATAAAAAAAAAAAAAACAACAAACAACCCGCCCAAGTATTTAATAAATGATAGATAAGATGTGAAGTCCCTAGCACACAGAAAATGGGTAATAAATATGTAATAAATATTTCCTCATTATCCTATAGGGAACATATTATCAGTGATCACTGTGAAGGTGGGAAGTCATGAAATCCTAACAGTTCCTAAGGTCTTTCCTACCCACCTCCTCCTGTCCAATCCCACTGCTGCTACTCTCATTCAGGCACTCTCTCTCATACCTCCTGTAGCCCAGTGGCTTCCTATCTGCTTCTGGTTATTCCCTCTTCAGTCTGCCCCCCTGTATGGTTGCCAGACTCAGATTCCTAAAACACTCTTGTGATATGTGACTTCCTCTTCACCTGACATGAAAAGCCTTTCACAGATTGGCTGCAATGTGCTAGCCTGCCTTTTCAACTTCTTTTCCACACAAATTCTCATCTAGTCAACTGGATCCCTTGTAGTGCAAAAATGTGGTTTTCTGCACAGGTCATTCTTCTACACCCATTTTGTATCTTTTCTCTGCTTCTCAAAACACTTTCTTTCAAGTCTCAGTTTAAACCCTTTATTCTTCATTATGCTTTTCCCCAACAATCTCATGTAAAAGTTTTCCCTGCTTCTTCCAAACTGTAGTAGCTCTCACTGGCTTACTACTGGGCTGGTATAAACTACCTTGTATTTCAGTATCTTTTTTTGACCTGGAGAAAAGGAAAATCAGGAGTATGAACCTTTGCACATATAAACAATTACTTGTGGAACAGGGATTGGACTTACTATGTATAGACTCTAGAAGATGCTAAGTCAATGAAAAGAGTATAAGGCTTGACAGAAAAAAGAACTTTGAAAAAACCAGAGCTGCCAGAAAAAAGAATCCCTGTCTCACAGGCCAGAAGAGTTTTGTCTTCTAAGAGTAAGAAGTATTTTTAGAATATTTTTAACAGATACCAGTTAAGGATGGTTCTGAGGGTATAATTACATCAGCTCTTCCTTATAAAAGCTCTAAGGAAACCATATAATATATTAATTAAAACATAGACTTTGGACTCAGGCAAACTTGAATTTGATTTCTGGCTCTAATACTTATTTGTTACATGTTCTTGCACAAAATACTCAAATTCTACTAGGCCTGTCTCAACACCTGTAAAATGAAGATAATACTTTCCTCTCCAGGTTGTCATTACGATTAAGTAAGGTAAGGTATGTAAAATGCATAGCTGTCTGGCAAGTGGTATCATGCCTGCAGCTACTAATATTATTAATATATTTGTTCTCTAATTCTTGGTGCTTTAGGTTCAATGACTTACAGGTACTGTATAAAATAAGTTCTCCAGAAGACTTTGGTCATACTGAGGGTCATTCAGTTCACTGCTGCAATACACATCACTCCCAGGAGATGGGCAATCTGGAGGAGAGCCTAGCCCATCCCAGAAATTGCCTTGGGATAATTCAGCACTGCAGAGATAAGAAAACAAAGCAGAAGAATTTTAACAGAAGTTTCAGCTGAACTATTCTCTCTTTAGTGAAACTTACTGAAGTTCTAAATGTGGGAAGAGATATGTTAAACAAAAGACTCACATTAAACAGAAGACTACTGAATATTTCCCAATTATACTACCCCTCCTCTGGGAATGCTAACAACCAGTATTCAAAAACACACTACTGACACTGATTGTGATCTCATTCATTTATTCAACAAACATTTATTGGTCACCTATTATGTGCTAGGTCCTGGAAGATACAGAGATGGCTAAGCTAACACAATCTGTACTCTTGTTGTATTTATAGTCTGATAGAAAGAAAAAAAGGTATAATTCAATGAGTTAAATATTATATACTGATTATGCAAAAAATTCACAGACACACCCACTTCCAATAAACAAAAATATGTGCATTTAGGACTAATTATGGTGATATTAGTTCTATATAGAATATAAAAAAATGAATAAAACACAGTTTATAAACTAATAGGAAGATAAGCATATAAGTAACTATAAACTCAGAATTTTGAAGGAACAAATTCTCCCTTTTTTTTTTTAAATCCTATGCTGGTCTCTTTTTTTTTTTCTTTTTGAGGTGGAATTTTGCTCTTGTTGTCCAGGCTGGAGTGCAATGGCATGATCTAGGCTCACTGCAACCTCTGCCTCCCGGGTTCAAGTGATTTTCCTGCCTTAGCCTCCCTAGTAGCTGGGATTATAGGCACCCGCTACCACGCCCGGCTAATTTTTGTATCTTTAGAGATGGGGTTTCACCATGTTGGTCAGGCTGGTCTTTAACTCCTCAGGTGATCCACCCACCTTGGCCTCCCAAAGTGCTGAGATTACTGGTCTCTTTTTTGATAGCAATTTTTACTTTCTACCTTTCTTTCAGGTCCTTGTATAAATTCCATATTTTTCCTCAAAGTTTAGGTTCCTTGAGGGCAAAATATGCATATAGTTCTGTTTCTCCTACATTAATTAGCATTTCATAAGCACCTGTTAGTGAACTTAATGATTTCTTTATGAACATGATGCCAGGTACTGTGCTACACATTTTATTTATTATTTCCTTCCATGTTGCTTCCTTTCAAGTTAGCTGCTATACTTCTTTCCTTAATTTCTCAAGAAAATAGTATATAATCACTACCTTCAAATTAGACAGTGTTCTTATATTATTTTGAACAAGCAGATCGTTAACGTTCCCTTCTTCACCTTTCCCTGGGCTACAGCAGGGTTTCTCAATCTCAGCCTTGCTGACATGTTGGATCAAACAGTTCTTTATTATCTTTGGGACTGTCCTATGCATTTCAGATCCCTGGCCTCCACTTATCAGATGCCAGTAGCACATTCCCAGTTGTGACAACTGAAAAATGTCTCCAGACACTGTAAATATCTCATGGGGTTGGGGTGGGGAAGAATCACTCCCTCCTTGAAAACCATCAATCTATAGTAACTCTCAAAGGTCAGAACAGCTTCCTAACTGCCATAATCCAACTAACAACTTCCCAGTCTACATGGCCTCTCTGCAGCTTCTGCAGCCCAGGAGTTTAAGACCTGCTTCTTTTTGAAACTCTACTTTTTGGTCTTTTATATAACTGTATTATTTGCCACATATACTCTCCCCTTTGTACATCCTTAAAGTTATGAAGATTTTTCCAGTTGCTTGTTATTCCCCACTTTGTACACCCTTAAAGTTATGAAGACTTTTCCACTTTTTACTCTTTTTTGAAATTAATATTTCTTTGAATTTATTCACCTGTCTATGACATACTAAAAGGGCTAAAATTTGCCTGTGTTCCTTGGCCATAAAATAAGCCTATTTTCAGCACTATCCTATTCTTTTTCTTCTTAGACATAATTTTAAATAAAAGAATACACATACCTATTTTGAAAGTCAAATAGGACTACAAGGCTTATAATAAAAAACAGTAGCCGACTGATTCCTCAGAGGCAATCACTTTCAATTCCCTTGGATGCTTCTTCTAGTATTTACCTCCATATTTCTCTTTTTAAAAATTTATTAGAGACATGGTCTTGCTTTATTGCCCAGCGTGGAGTGCACTGGTGTTATCATAGCTCACTGAAGCCTTGAACTCCTGGGCTCAAGGGATCCTCCTGTCTCAGCCTCCCTAATAGTAGCTAGGATTACAGGTGCATACCAACACACCTGGCTAATTAAAAATTTCTGTAGAGACAGGGCCTCATTATGTTACCCAGGCTGGTCTTGAACTAAACGATCTGACGTAGCCTCCCGAAATACTGGGATTACAGGTGTGAGCCCCCATGCCTGGCTTTACCTCTATATTTTAAAGTGACACATTAATATATTGCTATGTTCTGATTTTTCGCTTTTCTGTATGATCTATGAACTTCCTATTATGAAAAATGAAGGACCCACTCTCTTACACCATTACACTTGAACCACACATTTCCCTTTTACCCATCTTCTCTATTTAGTTATATTACAAATTTTTTGGTTAAATTAATTTTCAGGGTTAATATTGTATCTGAGCCAAGTACAGTATAATTTATTGCACCTCTTTTCTTATACAAGTAATTATCCCTGGTATAAATTAACTGCCTTAATTTTCATTTGCTTAGTTTTCTTTGACCCTATTACTACTTTATGACTGAATTCTTCAAGAGAATTGAACATTTCCTTAGAGAGAACTGAAAATATGGTCAATATATGTTCCATTTCCCTCCACCTCTTCACTCCTTAGAAATATCCCTACTGAAGTCAGGGATGCCCCTACACAGACTGCTTGCTCTTTCTCTATGATATATACCTGAAATCTCCTTCTATCCCTCTTCCGTGTTGTAGCCCCTATTTCTTAGACTATATGTCTTACTCTTTCTTCCTAAAATCAATGTTCAGTAGAAGATATTTTCCTGTGGTTTTCTGAGGAATAGTGCAAGACAGGTAAACTTCTGAGAATCTGAATAAAGTTATTTTTACTCTACCCTCACACTTGATTAATAGTTTGATTAGGAGTAGAATTTTAGGTTGAAAATAATTTTACTTCAGAATTCTGAAGACATTTCTGCACTGTCTTCCAAGGAACTGGTAGAAAACCTGATGTCATTCCAATTCCTGATATTGTAAATGTGACCTTTATTCTTTCTCCCTTTCTGGAGGCTTTTACTATTGTCTCTCAGTATTTTAAAATTTCATAATTATGTGTCTTAGTATATCTTTTCTTCATTCACTGTTCTGAGTTCTTGATCCTTTTTTCCCATCAACAGCTTTATTGAGATATAATTCACATACCATACAATCTTCCCATTTAAAGTGAGCAATTTGGTCAGACACGGTGCTCACATCTGTAATCCCAGCACTTTGGGAGGCCGAGGCTGGTGGATGACTTGAGGTCAGGAGTTCAATACCAGCCTGGCCAACACAGTGAAACCCTGTTTCTACTAAACATACAAAAAATTAGCTGGGTGTGGTGGCATGTGCCTGCAATCCCAGCTACTCGGGAAGCTGAGGCAGGAGAATTGCTTGAACCCAGGAAGTAGAGGTTGCAGTTAGCTGAGGTTGCGCCACTACACTCCAGCCTGGGTGACAAAGCAAAACTTTGTCTCAAAAAAATAAAAATAAAAAGACAAAATAAATAAAGTGAGCAACTCGATAGGTTTTAGTATGTTCATAAATGTGACTAACCATCACCACTCAATTTTAAAACATTTTCATCATCTCAAAAATAAACTCCATAACCTTTAGCTATCACTACCCTGCCCATCAGCACTCCCAGCCCTAAGGAACTATTAATCTATTTCCTATCTCTATAGATTTGCCTATTTGGACATTTCATCTAAATTAAATAAAAGTATATATATTTGCCTGTGACTGGCTTCTTTTTATTTAAGACAGGGTCTTGCTCTGCAACCTAGGCTGGAATACAGTGGTGCAATCACAGCTCACTGCAGCCTCAACTTCCCAGGCGCAAGTGATCCTCCCACCTCAGCCTCCTGAGCAGGCAGGACCCCACAGGTGTACGCCACCACCCCAGGCTAATTTTTCACTTTTTGTAGAGAACAGGGTCTCCCTGTGTTGCCCAGGCTGGTCTTGAACTCCTGAGTTAAAGCGATTCTCCCACCTCGGCCTCCCAGATTACAGGTGTGAGGTACCAACACTGCGCCCGGCCTGGCTTCTTTCAATTAGCATGTTTTTAAGGTTCATCCATGCTGTAACATGTAGCAGTACTTCACCTTGATGGCCAAAGGTAAAACACTGCTCTACTGTATGGATACTCCAGAATTCTTAATCCATTAATCAGTTGATGGACATTTAGGTAGTTTCATTTTTGGGGTTGCTTCATTTTTTTTCCACGTGGCTATCCAGTTGAATAATGCTGGTATGAACATTCGTGTACACATTTTTATGTAGATGTATGTTTTAATTTCCCTTGGGTACACAGCTAGGAGTTGAAATGCTGGGTCACACGGTAAATCTTTGTTTAAAAATTTTATTGTTTTCTGTCATATGGTAAATCTATAGGTACGAGTTTGAGGCGTTGACAGCCTATTTTCCAAAGTAGCTTCATCATTTTACATTCCTGCCAGCAGTGTACCAGGGTTTCAAATTCTCCACATCCTCATTAATGTATAGACTATTTGACTTTAGTGGGTGTGAAGTAGTATCTCATTGTCTTGATTTCCTGATAACAAATGGTGTCAAGCATCTTTTCATGTGTATATTGGCAATCTTTTTTTTTTTTCTTTTTTTTGAGACGGAATCTCACTCTGTCGCCCACCTCCCAGGTTCACGCCATTCTCCTGCCTCAGTCTCCCGAGCAGCTGGGACTACAGGTGCCCACAACCACGCCTGGCTAATTTTTTGTATTTTTAGTAGAGACGGGGTTTCACTGTGTTAGCCAGGATAGTCTCGATCTCCTGACCTCGTGATCTGCCTGTCTCGGCCTCCCAAAGTGCTGGGATTACAGGCGTGAGCCACCGCGCCCGGCCTTTTTTTTCTTTTTTGTTTTTTTGAGATGGAGTCTCACTCTATTGCCTAGGCTGGAGTGCAGTAGCGCAATCTCTGCTCACTGCAACCTGCACCTCCCAGGTTCAAGCGATTCTCCTGCCTCAGCCTCCTGAGTAGTTGGGATTATAGGCGCACACCACCACGCCCAGTTAATTTGTTTTTATTTTTAGCAGAGATGGGGTTTCACCGTGTTGGTCAGACTGGTCTCGAACTCCTGACCTCGTGATCCGCCTGCCTTGGCCTCCCAAAGTGCTGGGCCTACAGGCCTGAGTCAGCACGCCTGGCCATGTTAGTTATCTTAATATTTTTTTTTGGAGAAATGTTTATTCTGATCCATTGCCCATATTTCTAATTGGATTATTTGTTCCTTAATTATTAAGTCATGTAAGTTATTTATATGTTCTAGATATAAGTCCTGTATCAGATGTAAGGTTTGCCATTTTTTTTTCCCCATTCTGTGGTGTCTTCTCACTTTAATAGTGTCCTTTGAAGCACATAAGTTTTCAATTTTGATGGAATCCAATTTATGTATCTTTTCTTTTGTTGTTTGTGCTTTTGGTGTCATATCTAAGAATCTTTTCCCAAATCCAAGGTCACAGATTTACCTCTATGCTTTCTCTGAGAGTTTTATAGTTTTAGCTCTTCCATTTAGCTGTTTGATCCATTTTGAGTTAATTTTTGTATATTGTGTGAGATAAGGGTCCAACTTCATTTTGTTGTTGTTGTTGTTTTTTTAGACACAGGTCTTGCTTTGTCACTGAAACTGGAATGCGGTGGTGTAATCCTAGCTCGTTGTATCCTTGAACTCCTGGGCTCAAGTAATCCTTCTGCCTCAGTCTCCTAAACAGCTAGGACTACAGTCATGTGTCATCACACCTAGCTAATCTTTTTTACTTTTATTTTTTGTAGAGATGGGGGTTTCACCATGTAGCCCAGGCTGGTCTCAAATTCCTGGCCTCAAGTGATCCTACTGCCTCAGCCTCCCAAAATGTTGGGATTACAGGCATAAGCCACTGTGCCTGGTCCCAACTTCATTTTTTCTGCATGCAGCCATCCAGTTGTTCCAGCACCATTTGTTGAAAAGACTATTTGTTCCTCCACTGATTGATCTTCACAGCCTTGTCTAACTCATATTAGTTGACCACAGATAGATGGGTTTATTTCTAAACTATCAATTCTATTCCATGGATTTATACGTCTATCCTTATGCCAGTATCACACTGACTTGATTCTGTTGCTCTTTAGCAAGCTTTAAAATTGGAAAGTGTGAGTCCTACTTTCTTTTTTTTCAAGATTGTTTTGGCTGTTCTGGGTCCCCTGCAATTTCCTATGAATTTGAGAAACAGCTTGTCAATTTCCACAAAGAAGTCAGCTGGGATTCTGATATTGTGTTGAAACATAAACATAGGATTTTTTCCATATATTTAAATCTTCTTTATTTCGACAATGTTTTACAGTTTTTATTTTTTTATTTTTTTGAGACAAGATCTCACTCTGTCACCCAGACTGGAGTGTAGTAATCACAGCTCACTGTTGCTCAAGGGAGTCTCCTGCCTCAGCCTCCCAAGTAGCTGGGACTATAAGCATGTGCCACCATGAGTGGCTGTTTTTCTGCATCTTTTGAGATAATCATGTGGTTTCTGTTTCTTATTCTATTGATATGGTGAGGCCGGGTGCGGTGGCTCACGCCTGTAATCCCAGTGCTTTGGGAGGCCGAGGTGGCCAGATCACCTGAAGTCAGGAGTTTGAGACCAGCCTGGCCAACATGGTGAAACCCCATCTGCACTAAAAATACAAAAATTAGCCAGGCATGGTGGCACACAACTGTAATCCCAGCTAGTTGGGAGGCTAAGGCAGGAGGATCACTTGAACCCAGGAGGCAGAGGTTGCAGTAAGCTGAGATCAAGCCATTGCACTCTAGCCTGGGTGATAGAGCAAGACTCTGTCTCAAAAAAAAAAATCTATCTATCTATCTATCTATCTATCTATCTATCTATCTATCTATCTATCTATCTATCTATCTATCTGTTTCTTTCTCTCTCGATACAGATACAGATAATGGTGGATCACATATATTTATTTTCAGATGTCAAACTAACTCTCATTCCTGGAATAAATCCTGCTTGGTCATGGTGTAAAATTATTTTTATATGTTGCTGGGTTCGGTTTGCAAGTATTTTCTGGAAGACTTTTGTGTCACATTCATATTGATCTGTAGTTTTCTTTTGTGATGCTCCTGTCTGGATTTGCTGTCAGAGTAATGCTTGCCTCATGAGTTGAGGAGTGTTCTCTACTATTTTAATTTTTTAGAAAGGTTTGTGAAGAATTGGTGTCAACTCCTCTTTGGTAGAATTCAGCAGTGAAGCTGTCTGGACCTGGGCTTTTCTTTGTGGGTAGTTTCAAAATTACAAATTCAATCTCTTTAGTTAATTTTTACTATTTCAATTATTAATTGCTTTGTTAGAGGTCTCTTCATATTGTCTATTTCTTCTTCTTTTTTTTTTTTTGGAGACGGAGTCTTGCTCTGTCGCCCAGGCTGGAGTGCAGTGATGCCATCTTGGCTCACTGCAAGCTCTGCCTCCCGGGTTCACGCCATTCTCCTGCCTCAGCCTCCCAAGTAGCTGGGACTACAGGTGCCTGCCACCATGCCTGGCTAATTTTTTGCATTTTTAGTAGAGACGGGGTTCCACCGTGTTAGCCAGTATGGTCTCAGTCTCCTCGTGATCCGACCACTTTAGCCTCCCAAAGTGCTGGGATTACAGGCGTGAGCCACCGCGCCCAGTCCATGTTGTCTACTTCTTCTTGAGATAGTTTAGGAATCTGTCCATTTCATCTAAGTCGTCAACTTCATTGTCATACAATTGTTCATGGTATTTCTTTACCATCTGTTTTATTTGTATACAGTTGGTATTAATGTCCCCGCTTTAATTTCCAATGCTAGTATTAACAATTTGAATCTACCCCTCCCTGGGAACACAGTCCACCAACTAGTAACTGAGGGAAGAGGGGGCTCTAAAGTCTTGCCTGCCTAGCCTGGAGTGGTGTTTCTATTTCTGTGAGTTCGGAGGGATAGGGAGAGATATCTTGGTTCAAATATCAACAAGAAAGCTCATGTGCTTCATTTCAGGGAAATTTACTTTTATGATTCCTTTCTCTCCTTTTTTTTCTTTCATCTTCTTTTTAGAACTCCCATAATTTGGACATTGAACCTTCTTAAAATATCCTCAATTTTATATTTTTTTCCGATTTTCCAACTCCATTCTTTTTGTTAAACTTTCTGGGATTTTTCCTCATCTTTCTCTTCCAAATTTTGCATTAAATATTGTTCTCTGTTTACATGTTGAAGCATTCCTCAAACATCTAAAAATTGTGGCTATCTGTTCATATTAAAAGTCAGGCACTGAAATGCTGACCGGAAGTGTCATATTCCAGTTGGGAGTGGGAGAAAACTTGTTGACTGGTTGGTTTCATTATAAAATAATTGGGCAGAGCTAGACCATTTTGTTGAGTAATCTCTAATGGTTGGTATCTGCACTTCTTTTCTCTTGAGCTAGACGGTTTCTCAGCAAAATCTCAATCTCCTACTTGGGAGGTGATGTGGCTGTCAGTGTTCTAGGAGTCAAGAGGTAACGGGGATCAGAGGTAGGAGGGGTGTTCATCATTCCACATGCAGACTTTAATTTAGTCTCCATTTCCTTGGTATGGTCCTCACCACTACCCTCAGTTTGCTTGACAGCCTCGCATCTAAGGATCAGTTTGTAACCTCTACATATTAAACTGCTAGTCTTTCACTGGGCAGGGTAATGTCAGTCTTCTGGCTCTGGGGATGGGAGATGGTATTATAATAATAATATCTAACATTTATTGAGAGGTCATTCTGTAAGATGTTTACAGGAATTAATTCACTGAGTCCACACTACATATCACTGAAGTAGGTTATATCCTTTTTATAGGTGAGGAAACTGTAGTAGAAGGTGGTTAAATAACTTACATAATGTTTTACAACTAGTGAGTGGCAGAGTTCAGGTTCAAATACAGGCAATCTGGTTTGAGGTTCTCTTTCAATTAATCTCTATTCTATACTGTCTGTCCAGATCTTGGAGAGGGGAAAGAAGGATCTAATTGCTCCTATTTATTTTTTCTTAACCAGTCCTCATTTTTAGCCTCAAATTCAGATATTGCTTTGGTGTTTCTAATTCCTGCAGTAGTCTTTTTGGGCTACTGCAATCAAACTGTTGGTCCTCCAACCTCAAACATACAGACTTCTCTATTTTGCTAGGTCAGTTACCTTTGTTCACCTGTTTTCTAGCTT
Organism: Colobus angolensis palliatus; assembly: GCF_000951035.1. NCBI lineage: Eukaryota > Metazoa > Chordata > Mammalia > Primates > Cercopithecidae > Colobus > Colobus angolensis. The sequence continues at coordinate 2,366,295 of NW_012115211.1, read as the reverse complement.
CCAAAATTTTATTGACATCTTTCTTTTGCTGTCACCTCCCCTTTTGGTTCTTGTGAGTTTATGCCTTTTCTATTCTTTCATTATCATTTTGTTGAGGTTTATTTTATTTTGAGGCAGGGTCTTGTTCTGTTGGCCAGGCTGGAGTGCAGTGGCATGATCTGGGCTCACTGTAACCTCTGCCTCCTGGCTCAAGCAATTCTCCCACCTGAGCCTCCCCAGTAGCTGGGACTACAGGCGTGTACCACTGCGCCAAGCTAATTTTGCATTTTTTTGTGGAGACAGGGTTTCCCTATGTTACCCAGGCTGGTCTTGACCTCCTGGGCTCAAGCAATTTGCCTGCCTCAGACACCCAAAATGCTGGGTGTACAGGTGTGAGCCACCAGGCCTGGCAAGGAATGGGGATAAAAGTTTTAACTTTTATTCTTACTTTCATTCTACCATACTCTCTCTGGGTAATCTTGTCCACTTCAAGACTTTCGGTTATTACAGAGTAGCTAACAAATCTCCAATTTTTATCTTTGGGCTAGTCCTCTCTCTTGGGCTTCAGCTCTATATATCTAAGCGCCTACAACTCAAGTTTAACAGATTTACATGCTCAAACTTGAACTTGGCCTTATGTCTGCTTGAGGATTTTCAATAATTTCAATCATTACAATCCATGAAGTCACTAGAGCAAAAACCCTAGGGATCATGTTTTACTCTTTGCCCTCTTTCTACAACTAATAAGTAATCAAACTCTGTCATTTCAACCTTTAATGTCTTACCTCTCCCCTTCTGCCAGGGAGAAAAAAACCCCTACATGATTTCCCATCTCTTCTATCCAATGCTTTTCCATACTGTTGTGACAGTGATCTTCTGCTCAAAACATTTTGATGTTTACACAATTTTTAAGGCCCAGATTCATTAACACAATAATCAAAGTCTGGCTTCCACTTACCTTTTCCATTATACCTCTACTCACTCTACTCATTCCTACCATTAGCATACGATGAGTATGTAGTGTTGTTACTTCCCTGTAATAGAAGTCTAAACTTCAAATCAAACTAATTGGAGGTTTTTTATTTTCTTTTTTTTTTGAGATGGAGTCTCACTCCTTCTATCATCCAGGCTGGAGTGCAGTAGCATGATCTCAGCTCATTGCAACCTCCGCCTCCAGGGTTCAAGCAGTTCTCCTGCCTCAGCCTCCTGAGTAGCTGCACCACCATGCCTGGCTCGTTTTTGTACTTTTAGTAGAGACAGGGTTTCACCCTGTTGGCCAGGCTGGTCTCGAACTCCCAAACTCAGGTGATCTGCCCGCTTTAGCCTCCCAAATTGTGGGGATTGTAGGTGTGAGCTTTTGGAGCCTTTGAAACGCATGCTCTCCCATAACCTTTAAAACTTCGGCACATACTGCTTTTAACCACTATGCCCTATTAACTTTCCAAGACATGAATGTAGACAGTATCTTTTATACAAGAGACAATAAATAGATGAGTCTGGTTGGAAGGCACATGTTATTCATAATGTTAACAGAAACAGCTACCAACAGTAAAAATACTATGTGTTGGCCAGGCACTGTGGTTCATGCCTATAATCCTAGCACTTTGGAAGGCTGAAGCGAGCAGATCACTTGAGGTCAAGAGTTCGAGACCAGCCTTGACAACATGGTGAAACCCTATCTCTACTAAAAATACAAAAATTAGCCAAGTGTGGTGGTGCATCCCTGTAGTACCAGCTACTCAGGAGGCAGAGGCAGGATAATCGCTTGAACCCGGGAGGCGGAGGTTGCAGTGAGCCAAGATTGTGCCACTGCACTCCAGCCTGGGCAACAGAGTGAAACTCTGTTTCAAAAAAACCAAAAAACAGGCCGGGCGTGGTGGCTCAAGCCTGTAATCCCAGCACTTTGGGAGGCCGAGACGGGTGGATCACAAGGTCAGGAGATCGAGACCATCCTGGCTAACATGGTGAAACCCTGTCTCTACTAAAAAATACAAAAAACTAGCTGGGTGAGGTGGCAGGCGCCTGTAGTCCCAGCTACTTGGGAGGCTAAGGCAGTAGAATGGCGTAAACCTGGGAGGCGGAGCTTGCAGTGAGCGGAGATCTAGCCACTGCACTCCAGCCTGGGCAACAGAGCAAGACTCTGTCTCAAAAATAAAATAAAATTAAAAAAAAAAACCCTCAAAATATTATGTGTCGAGCATTGTGTTACTCTTTTATATACATCATTTTTAATCCTTACAACAATTTTGCAAGGTTAGGTACAATTCCAATTTTACCAATGCCTCTGAAGTTCAGAGATACCTGTTTAAGGCCACAAAGCTAATTAGAGATGAACCTTGAATTTCCACTTGAATCTGTTTAAAATCCATGCCTTTTCATCATACCATGTTAACACTGGTGTTAGGGAAAGAGTTGGGAGATAAGAATGGTAAGGTAGGGAGGGGGGAGGGATTGCATTGGGGAGTTATACATGATATAAATGATGAATTGATGGGTGCTGACGAGTTCATGGGTGCAGCACACCAACATGGCACAAGTATACATATGTAACAAACCTGCATGTTATGCACATGTAAAAAAAAAAAAAAAAAAAAAAGAATGGTAAGGTAGAATGGGATCATTCTGTAAGTGAAGCCAAAAGTAAAGGGCTAAAGTTTGGAGTTTTATTTAGTAGGCAATGAGTGATCGTTTAAGAAACAGGGAAGGGTTTGGTTAGTCTAAGGACATGTTACTTTAGGAAGATAAATCTGATAACATTGTATACTATGAATTGGAGGAAGAGTTTAAAAGGAAGAAAGCCAGTTAATAATGCTTACCTGCCTAATAGCAGCTGTATAGCTCTGGTATCAGCTTTTGTGTCATGTCTCCAAAATGTATTCTCAGTTGAAGGGAGGAGGTGATCTTCAATGTGGTCTTTAAACTGATTCCTAGAAAAGGCCCTGATTCTAAGGTGTAGAAAAATACTTTCTCACTGAGTGGCTAACAGATGGAAAAAATCTAAATCATAATCACTTCGTACATGCAGCTGGTCTGACTCAGAAAATTTAATGTACTTTAGACTTAACTGCCTTAAATAAAACTTTACACTTTGCAAAGCTCTTTCCTACAGTAGAATCCCATCTCATTTCTGTGAGGTAGGGAGAGAAGATCCCCATTTTACATCCAAGGATACCAGTTCAGAGAGAGTAAAGAATTTACCCATTTACATACGCTGCAAGTGCCAGTGCTAGGATAAGATCTTTAGTATCTTAACTCCTAGTGTAGGCTTCTTTCCCACCACATCAGGAATTATTTGATAAGCGTTTCCAAGATTATCCAGTCCATAACTTGACAAAAAACACAGGTTAACAACTATTAAGAAATGAACTGTTAGGGTTCTGTCTATCCTGTAACTTACTGTGTTGATGCTCTAAGAGAATCTTCATTAATAGGAGGATGAACTTGGTCCAACAACATGCTGGTGTCTGGGCTTGATTTCATTGCAGAAATCACCATGGCATTACGCAGTTTATTGCCTTGTTCTAACAGAGCTGAAGAGGGTAAATGTAGAAAACAGAAAAACCCAAAATGCAGCAGAAACATTTGGAATATTCAGGGCATTTCCTTTTATCACAGGACTCACCAGTATGTACTGTAATAGTTTACTCATCTGCCTTTCCCATTAGCTTGAGAATTCCTTGAGGACATTTATTCAAAAGAGATGTTTACTGAGCTTCCACTGTGCACTGTTTTAGATGCTGGCATTATAACAATGAATGAAGTCTCCATTCCAGAGACTGACCTCTTGTGGGGTTGTTATATCCATGTACTGACTCTTCCGACTGGTGTTTGTATCTAATAAGGTTAGTAATGTTTATATATTTTTTGTATCCAGATACCAAATTTATACTTCTACGGATGAAGAAAAGAGTGCTAAAAAGCTTCCATGACTCAAACAGCAGGTTAATGGAAAAGTCAGAATAAAACCTGAGTTTTCAGACTTTCTGATAGGTAAAATTTACCCCATTCCTTAAGGGGTCCCACAACAATAGCAGCACCAGAAATGAGAGAAAACATTTATTGAATGTTTACCACATGCAAGGCACTATTCTAAATATTTTAACATGTATTACTCATTTAATCCTCCCAATAGTCCTCTGAGATATGTAGTACGACTTCTTTTGTTTTCCAGATAAAAAACTGAGGCAGACATAAAAAAGGATGAGTTCATGTCTTTTGTAGGGAACATGGATGAAGCTGGAAACCATCATTCTCAGCAAACTATCGCAAGGACAAAAAACCAAACACCGTATGTTCTCACTCATAGGTGGGAATTGAACAATGAGAACACTTGGACACAGGAAGGGGAACATCACATACCGGGGCCTGTCGTGGGGTGGGGGGAGGGGGGAGGGATAGCATTAGGAGATATACCTAATGTAAATGACGAGTTAATGGGTGTAGCACACCAACATGGCACACGTAACAAACCTGCACATTGTGCACATGTACCCTAGAACTTAAAATATAATAAAAAAAAGAAAAAAAAATTGAGGCAGAGAGTAGGTAACTTGACCAAGATGCACACATAATACATCTATAACCAGATGATTCCACATCCTATGTTTTTAACCACTATACTATCTATGACCCTACTTAGTTCTTAGGTTTCTTTTTAAAAGCTGAGTGCTAGCTGGGCAGGGTAGCATGTGCCCATGGTCCCAGCGACTTGGGAGGCTGAGGCAGGAGGATTGCTTGAGTCAGGAAGACTGCTTGAGTCCATGAGTTTGAGGGGATAGTGTGCTATGATCACACTTATGAATAGTCACAGTGTTCCAGCCTGGGCAACATAGTGAGACCCTGTTTCTAAATAAAAACAAATACAATAAAAAAGCTCAGGCCCAATAGTATTATTCCAACATATACAGGAGGTATTATTATTTTCTTGAGGTTCCACAGGCACTTAGAAAGTGCCTAACTCCTAGTCTAATTTTATAATTTCTAAAAATAAAATATGATGGTTAGGCCAAGAAAAAAAAAAGTCAAAAATATCCATAGTCTTATTCATTATTTATGTATTTTTAGAGACAGGGTCTTGCTCTGTTGCCCTAGCTGAAATGTAGTGGTGCAATCATAGTTCACTAAAGCCTCGAACTTCCAGGCTCAAGCAATCCTCCCACCTCAGCCTCCCAAGTAGCTAGGACTATAAGTGCATACCACCATGCCTGGCTTGTTTTTAATTTTTTAATTTTTTTGTACAGATGGTATCTTGCTATGTTGCCCAGGCTGGTCTTGAACTCTTGGCCTCAAGCTATCCTCCTGCCCTTGCCTCCCAAAGTCCATATACATCAAAACATCTAATATTTGTTACTATAAAGAAGTCAAGGCCAGGCGCGGTGGCTCAAGCCTGTAATCCCAGCACTTTGGGAGGCCGAGACGGGTGGATCACGAGGTCAGCAGATCGAGACCATCCTGGTCTACACAGTGAAACCCCGTCTCTACTAAAAAATACAAAAAACTAGCTGGGCGAGATGGCAGGCGCCTGTAGTCCCAGCTACTCGAGAGGCTGAGGCAGGAGAATGGCGTAAACCCGGGAGGCGGAGCTTGCAGTGAGCCGAGATCGCGCCACTGCACTCCAGCCTGGGCGACAGAGCGAGACTCCGTCTCAAAATTAAAAAAAAAAAAAAAAGAAGTCAAAATATACCTTAAAAACTTAAAAAAAAATCAAAAATCTTAAATATCATATGTTCAATGTATGATGTGGCAATACAACTAAACTAAAAAATAAAGATCACTCACTGTGATAGACAGAATTCTAAGATGGCTACCCCAAGGTCCCCAGTGCCTCATATACTCATACCTTGTCCTAGTGATTCAAACACTTGTCTAGGTATTACTGTGAAAGGATTCTGCAGATGTAATTATTTAAAACAATTTTTTTTTTTTTTTTTTGAGACAAGGTCTCCCTCTGTTACCCAGGCTGGAGTGCAGTAGCATGATCACGACTCACTGGAGCCTCGACCTCCCAAGCTCAAGTGATCCTCCTACCACAACCTCCCAAAGTGCTGGGATTACAGGCATGAGCCGGCTTGCCCGGACTTGCAGATATAACCAGTGCTTACCTTAAGACAGGAAGATTATCTTGGTAGGCAGAACCTAATCATATTAACCTTTTAAAGTAGATTTTTCTCTGGCTGGTTAAAGGATATGATAGTCAGAGATGTGAAGTAGGAGAAGAATCTAATGTATCATTACTATTTTGAAAATGGAGAAGGACAGTATCCTGCTGTGTAGTTAGTGTTTCATAAATAATAGCTGGTTGACTGATACAGCTTTGTCCCCTCGTTTCTGGTAGCGTATTAGCACATTAAAGACCAGAAAAATCATTAGGTTGATGTATTTGTTGTGTCCCTCCCACGACCTCAGTTCTATGCTTACTAAAGTGGCCCACTTAATCTTGTGGTTGGAAGGGACCTTTGAAGATCTTATCCAGTGCAACCGGAGTCCACTTTCCCAGGGGAATTACACCAGGAACAGGAAACTCAAGACTGCATGCTCTCACTTATAAATGGGAGCTAAAAGCTGGATCAGGGATAAAAAGACGGCAACAATAGAAACTGGAGACCACTAGAGGGGGAGAGAAGACAGGGGCAAGGGCTGAAAAACTATTGGGTGCTATGCACAGTACCTGGGTGATAGGATCATTCATACCCCAATTCTTGGCATCATGCAATATAAACAGGTAACAAAACTGTACATATACCCTCTGAATCTAAAATGAAATTGAAAAATAAAAAAGATCTTATCCAGCTATGTACCTGATAATTTAACCCCATCTGTAAAAGTCACATCAGAAGGTTATCCAGCCCACACTTGACCATTTACAGAGATGTGGTCCCTCTTTCATTTGTGCACAAGTCAGACTACTAACTCAGACTGAGTCAAAATCTATCTTGTTTTATCTTTAAATCCACAGATCCTAGTAACTCTTATTGAAGAGACTGCACATTGACAGCCCATGGGTTGTGCATGGCATATTCTGCTTGGCTTGAACAGCTGGCCAGCAAAGTCTTGATTTAAAAAGCAAAAGCAAAACAAAACAAAACAGGCCTAGGTAAACAATGAAACTAGAGTAAGAAGAAGCATAGGACTTTGCCTTAAAGTCTGAGACAATAATGAGAGCTGCTCCCTTTGATAGCACAGGAGCTTCCTAAGTCTGAGCTTGTGTCTTCATTTTAAAATGGGGATAATACCTATCTCACATGTTTTATAAGATTATGCATATAAAACACTTGGCATAGTAGCTAGTGCATAATTAGTGCTCAATAAGTAGCAGCTGTTTTCTCCAGGCTCTCTCTTGCTGGTCCTTTTACCAGTCTGGTTACTCTCCTTAGAAGGAACACGTCTCCTGGCCGGGCGCGGTGGCTCAAGCCTGTAATCCCAGCAGCACTTTGGGAGGCCGAGACGGGCAGATCGCGAGGTCAGGAGATCGAGACCATCCTGGCTAATACGGTGAAACCCCGTCTCTACTAAAAAATACAAAAAACTAGCCGGGCGAGGTAGCGGGCGCCTGTGGTCCCAGCTGCTCAGGAGGCTGAGGCAGGAGAATGGCGTAAACCCGGGAGGCGGAGCTTGCAGTGAGCTCAGATCCGGCCACTGCACCCCAGCCTGGGCGACAGAGCGGAACTCCGTCTCAAAAAAAGAAAAAAAAAAAAAAAGAAGGAACACATCTCCTTTCCAGAACACATGGACACAGGGAGGGGAACATCATACACCAGGGCCTGTCAGGGGGTGGGGGGCTATGGGAGAGATAGCATTAGGAGAAATACCTAATGTAGGTGACAGGTTGATGGGTGCAACAAAACTGCACATTCTGCATATGTACCCCAGAACTTAAAGTATGATAAAAAAAAATAAAAAATAAAAGTTAAAAAAAAAAAAGAAGGAACACATCTCCTTTCCTTTAGATCTTTAATGTTACCTTCTTTTTTCTCTTTGCTTTTTTTTTTTTTAGAGATGAGATCTTGCTACATTGTCCAGGCTGGACTCAGAACTCCTGGGCTCTAGTGATCCTTTTACCTCAGCCTCCTGAGTAGCTTAATGTTACCTTGTTAATGAGGTCTTCCTTTGCCAACCTATGTAAAACTAACATCCCCTTCTCTCACCTTCCTGGCTTGATATATCGCCATTGCCATGATCACCAAGTAACACACGGTTATTTATTTAGTCTATCATTTGTCTTCCAATCAATATAAAACCCATACAGCGGGAGTTTATATCTTTTTTCTTTTTAACTACTGTAGCCCTGATACCTAGAAGAGTACCAGTCATCTGGTAGTGCTGAATAGATAACTGTTTATTGAGTCAACAAATATCTTTCTTAAAGTCTGAGCTGACAAGTACTGAGTACAGTGGGTTCATTTTCCTTCTTGTTAATGCAGTCTTTGCATTAAAGACTAAAATTAATAGTTTATAATCTTGGAGTATACATATATATACACATATATATATATTTAAATATATATATTTTTTCTTTCTTTTTTTTTTTTTTTTTTGAGACAGAGTCTCGCTCTGTTGCCCAGGCTGGAGTGCAGTGGTGTGATCGTGGGTCACAGGAACCTCTGCCTCCTGGGTTCAAGCGATTTTCCTGCCTCAGCCTCTCGAGTAGCTGGGACTATAGGCGCCTACCATCACACCCGGCTAAGTTTTGTATTTTTAGTAGAGACAGGGTTTCACCATGTTGGCCAGGCTAGTTTCGAACTACTGACTTCAAGTGATCTGCCTGCCTCGGCCTCCCAAAGTGTTGGGATTATAGGTGTGAGCCAACATGCTCGGCCTGTATATTTTTTAGAGTAGGGAATCTAAGATATTTCAGTTGAAAAAATATAAACAAAATGTTTTTGTTCTTTTACAAAATGTGCTTAAGAATGTAAATTATGTAATCAAATAGTTCTGATGCTACAGATATTTTAATTTTGGAAATTTTACTTGTAGGGATGTAGACAAATTCCTGTTATGATCATGAGGTCAAAGAGATACATGGTTGAACATTACAGTGTAATGTTAAGTCAAGTGCTTTTATTATACCACTCCTTAACATAAGGTAATCTAATTCTGTTCCTGTTTGCTTTTTTATTTCTGTCTAAGCCCTTATAAGGGTAAACTGTCTCCTTTCTTCTTCTATTTGGCCACAAGTCATTATTTAATTCCCAGGATGAAGATTAGCAGTTGTATACTGAATGTTCTCACTAAGACTTAAGAGTTTTCAGAATGTGAAATGGATTTGGTACTAGTCTCCGTACAGTGGGATAAATAAATGCTGATGATGAGACAAAAACCTTACTTGCCTTGAATTATTTGGGACAAAATAAGGACTAACCCTTTTCTATGATAAAGGTTTTCCCCTCATATCCAATTTCTTTTAAATGATTCCTTTCCCAAACCTGCAATTTTATGCATCGAGTAATTATTTAAAATACCCTGGTGGTTTAATATGGCTGTCTTTAAATGGTGCAAGATGCTGGACTCTAGCAAGACTGCCTGTTTTTATTTGACTTAGTTCAAACAAGAGTCTTGGTTCTCTTTGTAGGCTGGCTAACAAGTAGAGCAATCCCAATAAACGTAGTTTAGTCTGACTCAGTTCACAAATAAATACATACCTGAAAGAAGATCCTTGGTTGGGGGGTTGTTTGAAGAAAGAATGCATGAGTCACTGTGACTCTTGGCAACTGTTCTAATTTGAGGCTGGAATTCAGAACTGTTCAGAAGGGACATCTGCTTCCGTGGAGCTCTGCCTTTCAGAGTTACAGACTCTAAACTCTGTCCTGAATTAAGATGGTGCTGTAGTCCAAAGGAAGAATCCTTTATTGTATCAGGGTTCTCTGCAAAGTATACATGGTCTTTTCCCCTGTTTTTTTTTTAAAAAAGGAGAACATCAGCAATATATAATCTATTATGGCAATATTCTATTTTGTCAGAGACAGAAAGTAGACCAGCGGTTTTGGCAAGGTAGTTTGGAACACAAAAGGGGTGATTTATTTGCAATGCAACTTTGTAAATCTCTTTTTCATCTTCCAAATTATAGAAGTAATAGATGCTTTATCTACAGTTAGGGAGTCATAGCTTAAGCGAGACAATAAAACGAAGAGCTCAGCAGAGCCTGACACAAAGCAAATGCTTCATAAATAATTACTTAAAACAAAAACCTGATTCTTATTTCATTCTCTTTCACAGAATAGCTCCCTTTCCCTCTTTTCCCTCACGAACATCTGTCCTGCATCTGGATATCATTTAGTCATTTATTTGTATGTTGGCTTCATTGTGAGTGGCTTCACTGTGAGATTGTGAGTAGTCCTCAAAAACAGAAATTATGTCTTACTTATTTCTAGGCCCAGCACCTAGTATCAAACCAGGACCAGAGCGAGTGCTTCACAGTTATCGGCTAAATGAGGACTGTGCCTCTCTCTGTTGTTAATCTTTTACTCAACCATAAATGAAAGACAGAAATCACAAGTACAGTGGAGTTAACTGACAGACTGACTGGTATTAGGTGTGGTAGTTACCTTGGAGTGGTTGATCTACTGCTGTTGGCTCCTAACTCTTTTCCACCAATTTTGATGGTATGTATGTCGCGAGGCCTTGATGGAACCTGAAACTGGGTACTGCTGGGTTCAGTATTCTCTCTGAATCCCTGCTTAGATAAAAGCACATTTTCTGTCATGTCAGTGGTAGGAAGTGGATGGTAGCTGTCGTAAGTTTCTGACAGAGGCTCCAGAGCAAGTGAGACCTAAGAGAGACACGCAGTATACAAGAAATTTTCTTCAGCATTAATTAACTAATTTTAAGACTCCCCTGCTTAATATTAATTAATGTCCCCCATTCCTTACAAGATTAATGTCCCCCATTAATTATCTAAATTCCTGCCTACCTCAGAAGCCTCATCTCTTGCTAAGCTTCCTTCCTTCATCCCTCTGTTCCAATAGACCAATTACTTACTTATGGTTCTCTAAATGTACCTTATATTTCATTGCTTTATGCCTTTGTACATACAATTTTCCCCAGCATTCCTTCTTTGTGTCTAAGTAGAGATGCCATGTCCACTGCCTTCTTCATGTTTCTACTTACTCTGTATCTATCCATTAGTATAATCACCATTTACTGAACCTTTTACTATAGGCCAGGAACTATGCTAAGTTCCCCATATAGAGAAGCTAATGTGATTATATAACGCCATCAGGAAAGTATATTACCTTAATTCGAAGATTTTTTTTTTCAATCAAAGATTTAGAGAAGGTACTTGCAACTTTTCGTTCATCATCCTGATTAGATTATGCATTCCTTGAAGGCACTGGCTATCTTCTTCATTTTTCTATCGACTAATTAGCATAGTGCCTGTATACATAGTATGCAAGTCTAATATGCCTCATAATGCCTAATGGTCTGATGAATAAAAGAAGGACATAACATTTTCTGCATTCTTATTATTGGTTGCTTGGGAAAAATAAGGTCTAGTTCTATGCTGGAGATGAAGAGGGGTGAGGAGGGAGGACAACTAAGATGCAAAGGTAATTCCTTTAAGTTTCCTTATCATTCCTTCCTGTGAGTTCAAGTTCTTTGTGAAAAGGCTTTCTAGTCCTCTGAAAAGCCCAATGGAGAAACGTCTAATGGAGGAATGAAAAGTAAAATGAAGTTTTAAAGCAAAACCTTAAGGAAGAAAGTGAAGGATATACTCCAAAAGAAAAGAATAGCAACATTGAAAGTTCAGTTTCAATGACAAAGAAAGCAGAAGGAATTGTTTAAGCAGCCAAAGACTGTCAAATAATGAATGCCCTAACACAAAAATGAAAAATTGCAGTTAGATGTTTTACGATGTCTCTGGGAAGGTCAATGAAATATTTTATCCAGAAGAACTGCCAAGGCACAAACTCAATAAAACATGCCTGGGTCTTGATGAGAATTCTGTTCATGAACCATAACATAAAGTCCTTCAAATCTATTCATCACGAAGATCTTTGTACAAAGACAAACGACAGCAATGCACCAGGACGAATACTCTGTGCAGCGATCACCGTAACAGCATCACATAAAATTCTGGTTGCTCAAACATAAATGTCAGGAAGTGTTCCCTTACCATTCATCACTTGCCAAAGACTGCCTCTGCATTCTAGAAACAAAGGAGACGCTGAGGATAAAGGTAGTGTTCCTGGCCTTAATAATGAGCTGCTAACTGGCCACAGAGTTTGCTTTAACTCATTGGCCTGCACTACCATTGGACCTTGAATAAAGAGTCAGAGAAAGTCCAGGCACTTGCCATGCTCATCTTACAATCAAAACACAGGGGCCTAACTTCTTCGTTCAGTTAAACAAATAATTGTTGATACCAGCTCTGTTCCAGGCTCTGTGCTACCTCCCTGAGGAAAAGAGAGGACTAAAACATGGACTTACAACTATAATCCCAGCCAGTTGGGAGGCAGGGGTAGGAGGATTGCTTGAGCCCAGGAGTTTGAGACTGGCCTGGGCAACATAGTGAGACCCTGTCACTACAAAAAATTAAAAAAAAAAAAAATTAGCTGCACATAGTGGCATGGACCTTGAAGTCTTAGCTACTTGCTAGGCTGAGGCAGGAGGATTGCTCGAGCCCCAGAGATTGAGGCTGCAGTGAGCTATGATTGTGCCACTGTACTACAGCCTGGGCAACAGAGCAAGACTGTCTCAAAACAATGACCCCCTCCTCCCCCACAAACAAACCTTCTGCCTCAGAGGATCATAGTATTTTGTAGGGGAAGTTAAAAAAAAAAAAAAGTAATTTTTCCACTTCTCTGTCGGCCAGGAAGGGCAGTGGTGACATATCTATCAAGTACAACCACCACGGCTTCTGTGCTTTGGACAAAACCTTAGATATGTGGCCTTCTGGCCAAGTGCCTGAAATTTCATGTTGTTGGAACATTTGCTGTATCCCTGGGGGTTGCAGATCTCTCTCTGTTTGCTGTGGCTAAACCAAGAAAGAAGGCACACACAGATTTCTTCAGAAATTATGATTCTATCAAAGATTTTGAGGAGATGAAGAAGACTGGTATCTTTTGGAACACAAAGTGATTTTGAAATACAAAGAATTTCTTTGGGCTAAATTACGCAGAAGTTTGTCACTGACTTGTGTTCCTGAACTATGAAACATGAATATGTGGGCTAAGAAAGAGTTTCTACTGATAAATAAACAATTAACAAAAAAGTAATTTTAATATAAAATAGTAAGTTTTAAGATAAGGAAGTGTACTAGGTGGTATGGGAATGCTAAGAAGGGGTCTGAGGCTGGGGAAGAGGTGAGGAAGGAGTGCCAGGGATGATTTCCAGGAATGAAATACAAACATTTGAGCTTAGAATCTTAAATCTGAATGAGGCAGAAAACGCTGAGTGGGATGGAAGTAGAACATCAGAAGCAGACGGAAAAGTATTGGTCAAACTTTGGAGGTATAAAACAGAAGAATGTTCTGTCAATTCCTAGCAGTCCAAGAGACCATCTACTCTAACCCTCCGGTTGCATTTAGCTCCCAGATCTTCATTCCTGTCCACCTCAATCATTCACCTCCCCAGTCATGATTCATCTTGGTGCTTACTCCTCTGCCAATCCCTTGAGTCCTGTAGAATTTCTATTTTATACAAATTACCACTTTAATGAAACATTTCTTTCTTTAAATGTCCCCATTTACTCAAAGTCTCTTCCAATAGAAAACACCTACACTTGCCAGGCTAAAGGAAGTTAACTTTTGCCTTTCTGGTGCTAAGTCTAGACCATCATTCTGTCACTTAAATACATCACCCCTCTTCCAAAGCCCACGCCATCCACATATACCATGAATGTACCACATGCTTCTCACATCCATAAGAGAACAACTTTTTAAAAAAATTTTTTGTATTTTGAAATTTGCTTATATTGTTGAGTGATACATGCACATAGCTTAATGAAATGTCATTTACTCCAAAGAAGAATTTTCTTTTTTATTATACTTTAAGTTCTAGGGTACATGTGTACAACATGCAGGTTTGTTACATATGTATACTTGTGCCATGTTGGTGTGCTGCACCCATCAACTCATCAGCACCCATCAACTCATCATTTACATCAGGTATAACTCCCAATGCCATCCCTCCCCCTGCCCACTCCCCATAATAGGCCCTGGTGTGTGATGTTCCCCTTCTTGTGTCCAAGTGATCTCATTGTTCAATTCCCACCTATGAGTGAGAACATGCGGTGTTTGGTTTTCTGCTCTTGCGATAGTTTGCTGAGAATGATGGTTTCCAGCTGCATCCATGTCCCTACAAAGGACACAAACTCATCCTTTTTTATGGCTGCATAGTATTCCATGGTGTATATGTGCCACATTTTCTTAATCCAGTCTGTCACTGATGGACATCTGGGTTGATTCCAAGTCTTTGCTATTGTGAATAGTGCCGCAATAAACATACGTGTGCATGTGTCTTTATAGCAGCATGATTTATAATCCTTTGGGTATATACCCAGTAATGGGATGGCTGGGTCATATGGTATTTCTAGTTCTAGATCCTTGAGGAATCGCCATACTGTTTTCCACAATGGTAGAACCAGTTTACAATCCCACCAACAGTGTAAAAGTGTTCCTATTTCTCCACATCCTTTCCAGCACCTGTTGTTTCCTGACTTTTTAATGATCGTGATTCTAACTTGTGTGAGATGGTATCTCATTGTGGTTTTGATTTGCATTTCTCTGATGGCCAGTGATGATGAGCATTTTCTCATGTGTCTGTTGGCTGTATGAATGTCTTCTTTTGAGAAATGTCTGTTCATATCCTTTCCCCATTTTTGATGGGGTTGTTTGTTTTTTTCTCGTAAATTTGTTTGAGTTCTTTGTAGGTTCTGGATATTAGCCCTTTGTCAGATGAGTAGATTGCAAAAAATTTTCTCCCATTCTGTAGGTTGCCTGTTCACTCTGATGGTAGTTTCTTTTGCTGTGCAGAAGCTCTTTAGTTTAATTAGATCCCATTTGTCAATTCTGGCTTTTGTTGCCGTTGCTTTTGGTGTTTTAGACATGAAGTCCTTGCCCACGCCTATGTGGGATGGTATTACCTAGGTTTGCTTCTAGGGTTTTTATGGTTTTAGGTCTAACATTTAAGTCTCTAATCCATCTTGAATTAATTTTCGTATAAGGAGTAAGGAAAGAATTCAGTTTCAGCTTTCTACTTATGGCTAGCCAATTTTCCCAGCACCATTTATTAAATAGGGAATCCTTTCCCCATTTCTTGTTTTTCTCAGGTTTGTCAAAGATCAGATGGCTGTAGATGTGTGGTATTATTTCTGAGGGCTCTGTTCTGTTGCATTGGTCTATATCTCTGTTTTGGTACCAGTACTATGCTGTTTTGGTTACTCTAGGATTATAGTATAGTTTGAAGTCAGGTAGCGTGATGCCTCCAGCTTTGTTCTTTTGACTTAGGATTGTCTTGGCAATGTGGGCTCTTTTTTAGTTCCATATGAACTTTAAAGCAGTTTTTTCCAATTCTGTGAAGAAAGTCATGGGTAGCTTGATGGGAATGCCATGGAATCTATAAATTACCTTGGGCAGTATGGCCATTTTCATGATATTGATTTTTCCTATCCATGAGCATGGTATGTTCTTCCATTTGTTTGTGTCCTCTTTCATTTCACTGAGCAGTGGTTTGTAGTTCTCCTTGAAGAGGTCCTTTACATCCCTTGTAAGTTGGATTCCTAGGTATTTTATTCTCTTTGAAGCAGTTGTGAATGGAAGTTCATTCATGATTTGGCTCTCTGTTTGTCTGTTACTGGTGTATAAGAATGCTTGTGATTTTTGCACATTAATTTTGTATCCTGAGACTTTGCTGAAGTTGCTTATCAGCTTAAGGAGATTTTGGGCTGAGATGACGGGGTTTTCTAAATATACAATCATGTCATCTGCAAACAGGGACAATTTGACTTCTTCTTTTCCTAACTGAATACCCTTTATTTCTTCATAAGAGAACAACCTTAAGGACACTCATCAATCTTCCAGCAATGACTCAAGGTTCGCTTTAACAATAAGTTGCCTGCAATTATCTACTATATCTACAACATCTATCAGTATCAGAGAGAGCAAATTAGTAAGTATAATTTTCAGAATCATGTTGGTCAATGCAGCATTTTTTAAAAAGCCAACTATTTAACAATGCTTACTATTATTTTTTTTAATTTAGAGCCAGGGTCTTGCTCTGTCACCCAGGCTGGACTGCAGTTGTGTGATCATAGGTCACTGTAATCTTGAACTCCTGGGCTCAAGCGATCCTCTTGTCTCAGCCTCCAAAGTAGCTGGGATTACTGGTGTGCACCATCAACCACATCAGGCTAATTTTATTTATTTTATATATATTTTATATATTTATATTTTATATATTTTAGGGGTCTTGCTCTGTTTCCCAGTCTCGAACTGCTGACCTTAAGTGATTCTCCCACGTCAGCTTCCTGAGTAGCTGAGATTATGGGCACACGCCACCATGCCTGGCTCAATTTGCTAAAATTGTGTTGAAAAATTTTAAGTCTAGGTTCATTAAGGATATTGTTCTATACTTTTCTTATATTGCTCTCTGGTTTTGGTATTAAGGTGGCGTAGGCTTTAAAATAAGTGTTTTCTCCTTTTCTATTTTCTGGAAGAGACTGTATTATTGGTGTTATTTCTTCTTTATGGTTGGAAGAATTGGCCAGTAAAGTGATCTGGGCCTGGAGATTTCTTTTTCAGGTTTTAAGCTAAAAATTAAATTTAAAAATAATTATTGCTTTATTCAGGTAATCTGTTTGATCTTCAGTGAGTTTTGGTAGTTTACAGTTTTCAAATAATTGGCTCATTTCATCTAAATTGTCAAATTTATATGTGGAGAGTTGTTCATAGTATTTCCTTAATATCTATGGGTGCTATAGGCTGTTGTCTTTCTTACAGTAGAATCAAAAGGAAAGTGAAATATTTGTGTTCGTGAAAGAGAACAAGAGACTTACGAATTTCAAAACAAATGAAAGAAAAAACCATATTTATTTGTGGAAGAGAATGTGAAAGTTGATTATACAAATTGGGTCCTTCTTGTCATATCCAACTAAATCAGTTGAGGGGCCAGGGGAAAAAAAGCACTCAGGGGTATATAGATTGCTCCAAGAATGCAATTCTCTGCAAACCTGGCTGCAGAAATGGCCTGCTATTACTCTCAGACCAGTTTCACCTACCAATGAGAGGGTCACCCATCCAAAAGAGCTTGCCAGCTCCCCCAAAGCTTCTCTAGTGCCAATAAGCTTTTTTGGAACACAATATGTACAGTTTTTCTTTTTTAAAAAAGTGTTCAATTTTTATTTTAGGTTTAGGGGTACATGTGCAGATTTGTTATACACGTAAACTCATGACTTGGGGGTCTGGTGTACAGATTATTCCATTACCCAGGTACTAAGCACAGTACCCGACAGGGTTTTTGTTCTCAACCTCTCCATCTTCCCACTCTCCTCCTTCAAGTAGGTCCCAGTGTCTACTATTCCTCTATTTCTGTTAATCTGTTCTCATTATTTAGCTCCCACTTGTGAGACTATGTGGTGCTTGGTTTTCTGTTCCTGAGTTAGTTTGCTAAGGATAATGGCCTCCAGTTCCATCCATGTCCTGCAAAGGACATGATCTCATTCTTTTTCATGGTTGCATAGTTTTCCATAGTGTGTATGTACCACATTTTCTTAATGGTCTACCACTGATGGGCACTCAGCTTGATTCTATGTTTTTGCTATTATGAATAGTGCTGCAATGAACATAACATGTGCATGTGTCTTTGTGATAGAACAGCTTACAGTCCTTTGAGTATGTACCCAAAAAGTATAATTATTTAAAGCTATAATTATTTTTTAAATTTAATTTTTAGCTTAAAATCTTCTGAAAAAGAAATCTTCAGGTCCAGATCACTTTACCGGCAAATTCTTACAATACCCAGCAGTGGGACTGCTGGGTCAAATGGTAGTTCTGTTTTTAGATCTTTGATGAATTGCCACACTGCTTTCCACAACGGTTGAACTGATTTATGCTCCCACCAGCAGTGTATAAGCATTCACTTTTCTCTGCAATCTTGTCAGCATATGTTATTTTTTGACTTTTTAATAATAGCTATTCTGACTGGTGTAAGTCATTCTCACTGTGGTTTTGATTTTTACTTCCCTAATGATTAGTGATATAGGGCATTTTTTCATATGCTTGTCGGCTGCATGTATGTCTTCTTTTAAAAAGTGTCTGTTTATGTCCTTTGCCCACTTTTTAATGGGGTTGTTTTTTGCTTGTACATTTGTTTAAGTTCCTTATAGATTCTGGATGTTAGACCTTTGTCAGATGTATAGCTTGGAAATATTTTCTCCTATTCTGTAGGTTGCCTCTGTTGATAGTTTCTTTTGCTGTGCAGAGCGCTTTAGTTTAATTGTCCCAGTTATTTTTGCTTTTGTTGCAATTACTTTTGTTTTCATCATGAAATCTTGCCAGTTCCTACGTTGAAAATGGTATTTCCTAGTTTACAGGGTCTTTATAGTTTTAGGTTTTACACTGAGGTCTTCAGTCCATCTTGAGTTGATTTTTGTATATGGTGTAAGGGGTCCAGTTTCAATGTTCTGCATATAGCTAGCCAGATATCTCAGTACCACTTATCGAACAGGAAGTCCTTTCCCCAAAATTTTTCTTTCTAATAAAACTCCCAACCTTCTCTTTGTTCTTTGAACGTACTGAAGACCATCACCTCTCTATATGTCCTGAATTGCAATTCTTGCTTCCCAAATAAAATGTTTTAAATTTGGAAATTTGTCTTTTTATTTTAACTACAACAAGAATATTTCTAATGGTAAAATACACAAACAAGATATGACTGTGTCAAAATATAGCATCAGGAAACAAACTATAGTAAGAATTATGATGGGCCTGTAGAACAGACAAATAATGAAAACTGAATAAACAGAAGGTACATATTTAAACAGGATTTTTTTTAAAGTAGATAATGAGTGGTATTCCTGTGAAATGCAGTTGCATATTAAGATTAAAAGCTTTAGGGTGTCAAAGTTTCTTATCAATGGTAAAATTTATAAAAGAATGTTTTGTGAATGCAGCAGAATTTGTGTATAATAGCATGATTTGCATATATATGTCTAACCAAAATTAGTTATTCAGCATGTTAGTGGTATGGCTGCAAACTTAAAAGGTGAACTGAGTGAAAATGTTAAATAATTTGTGGCATTCTTCTTTGTAGCTGAGAACACAGATAAAAATAACTTCCCAAGAGTTGTATCCATTTAAAGTATCAATGAGAACTTTATGCAAGCAAAAAATTTTTGGATGTGATACTCATGACACATATTATCAAGAAAATACAGTTCTCTAAACTGGAAAAAGTCTTGAAAACGTTATTAAAGACTGACGACAAAGGATGATGATCCTGAAATGGTCTTTGTTGACAATGAAGTTGTTTCAAAATCTAAATCCAAGGTGGCAACACTTTGCAAAGACAGATAACCATAAAGCTACTTACTGTCTTATTTACTTTGTCTACAAGGCTAAAAGTCAAACCACACACACACACACACACACACACACACGCACACACACACATATATATAACTAACATGTGAATTAAATAAATTCCTGCTGGGCGTGGTGGCTCACGCCTGTAATCCCAGCACTTTGGGAGGCCGAGGTGGGTGGATCACTTGAGGTCAGGAGCTTGAGACCAGCCTGGCCAACATGGTGAAACTCTGCCTAAAAATACAAAAATTAGCCAGGCATGGTGACAGACGCCTGCAATCCCGGCTACTTGGGAGGCTGAGGCAGGAGAATCGCTTGAACCTGGGGCGGAGGTCACAGTGAGCCAAGATCATGCCACTGTGCTCCAGCCTGGGTGACAGAGCGAGACTCTGTCTCAAAAAAATAAATAAATAAGTAAAATTAAAAATAAATAAATAAATAAATAATAAAATAAAATAAATAAATTCCTTTGGTCAATATTTTGCTTGATAACTGGAAAGCAGGTCAGGCGCAGTGGTTCACACATATAATCCCAGATTTGTGTATAATCCTGTATAATCCCAGATTTGTTTGTATATAATTCCAACACTTTGAGAGGCTGAGGCAGGAGGATCACTTAACCCCAGAGTTCAAGACCAGCTTGGGCAACACCTCAAGGCCTTGTCTCTACAAAAAAATACAAAAATTAGCCAGGTGTCGTGGTGTGCGCCTGTAGTCCCAGCTACTAGACTAAGGCTGTGGTGGGAGGATCATTTGAGCCCAGGAGGTCAAGGCTGCAGTGAGTCACAATCTAACCACTGCACTCCAGCTTGGGCAACAAAGTAAGATCCCGTCTTAAACAACAACAACAACGATCACAACCCCTGAAAAACTGGATAAGCAGTATGTAGCCTGTCATCAGTACATGGATATTACGTGACTTAGTATAAGGTATGGTGCTAAAAAAATGTTTTCGAGCTTGAGTTTAAAGAAGTCTCCTGGTTTATGTTACAGTCCAAGGAGACATCCCAGCCTCAGATCACTAGCACAGACTGGTCAAATACAGGGCCATTTTAAGTGACATTACTGCCTATGTAAAAAACCTGATGGCTTATCTGCAAGGGCATTAACAAAGAACCATATGTCATTCAATTTACTCATTACTTGATGACTGTATCTTTGGAAAGTTTTATTGGCAAGGAACTATCTGTCCTACTTTTTTGTATTTTTCCATGCTGAAACAGGATTTCCAGAAATGCAACTGATAGCATGAAATACATTCCTAAAATTGTAGAGCTGAAGACTGATATCCCAGAAAGATTTTTTTGGTTTCAAGCTTTATAAAAACTAACACTGTTCAACTTACCTTTCTCAATTTATACTGGAAGTGTAACATATGGAGGTTAATAAAGTACAGTACAATATTTAAGATTAACTGTGATGTTGAAATCTTAAATTTTACAAATGTCTTAGTAGTAGTACCCTAACTATCAAAACTATTTTGCCAAGATTCTACCTTTGTTTGGAAATACTCATGTTTGTGAATGGTTACGATCTGTTATGGAACTGAATAAAAACTAAATCTTGTAATTAAATGGTTTAAAAATGAATGATGTAATGCCCATCATATACATAATACTTGGTACTAACTTAGTATAGAAGTAAAAGTATCACATTTCTAGCCAGATTAAACGAATGACTTCAAAAGAAAAAAGCTATGGTCAAGTATTCCTGTTTCCCAATTTCAAACTTTAAATAATCATATGTTCGTGTATATATATACATACATATCTTACATAAATATACACACACATATAAGATATATGTGTGTGATATGTGTGTATATATTTATATATGTGTATATACTATGTTACATGCTTATATGATAGCATAAGTTTGATACTTTCGACACTTTTCAAAAGTCTGAATATATTTTTGGCAGTTGATTTCTTTTACAGCCAGTCTGCTTGACTCACTTATTTTTTTTGACATCTGATCTATACCAATAATGGAATACAACAAAGCTTTCTCTCTCAATCAGCTTGATTGTAATGAACTATATCTGCCTTCTTTGCAGTCCCTCACTCCCTAGTCTGACCAAACCTGATCTTTCCCTCCAGAGCAACACTGTAAAGCCACCTTTCTTCCTTCATCTTCCATTCTATCAGCTCCTTACTGGCTACACTTACCCCTCTTGTTGGGAGAGATCCCATGCTTAGTCAACTCAATACTGTCCTTGGGGACAGCAAAGCAGTAGTATAACAAGAATTCAAGCTCCATCATTCACTGCATGCTTTTCTTTTTAAAGTATCTTAAAATATAACACATGCACATTTAGATTCAAACAGTTCTATAATTTTGTTACATAAAACAAGTCCCTTACATAGACACCGTTTCTCTTTCTTCACAAGCAGCCACTTTCAATTTCTATACCTGATTCTTGTGGTATTTACCTCTACAGCTCCAAATAACATGATAATGTTACCTTGACTTAGTTTCCAGGCATGACCTTTTGACTTCCTAATACAGGAGATAAGAATTTAGCTCTATCCCACATCCACTTATTTCCTCCATCCTCCCAATATGTCAATATAGTAAACACTGATTATTGATCTAACTACAATTATAGTATGAGCATGTATTCCATTTATAGCTGAACAATTAGATGTACTGATTACTTTTCCTTTCCTGCACAACATTTTCCCAAAATGCTGTCTTGTTTTCTCATTTGCTTAGCTAAAAAAATTTTTTTTTTTCTTTTTAGAGATTGGGTCTTGCCATGTTGCCCAGGCTGAACATGAACTCCTGGGCTCAAGTGATTCTACTGCTTCAGCTTCCTGAGTAGCTGGGACTATAGGTGCATGCTAACATTTGCTTTCTTTTTATTGTTCTTATTGTTAATTCAATTCTGAACTTTTTGCCAGTTGTTGAATTCTCCTCTTAAGATTTTCAGACACATGAGGTGTTTCGTAACATTTTTTTTTTTTTGAGAAATCTCTCCCAGAGCCTTAGCACATACTACAATTTGGAACAGCTGCCATCTATACCTGTGTACAGTTGCTTCACCTCAAATCAAGGGATTTTCTTCGGCTCTCTCCTGTGTTGTATCTCTTGTTTGCAATATCCCACCTTGTCTTCTTTTTAAGTTTACTCCCTCATTTTGGCAGAGAAAGTCCTTCAGCTGCTTTGTCAGGAAGAGTGTCGGAGAGGTACAAATTTTTGAGACTTTGTATATACAAAAACTTCATTCTACTCTCACACTAGATAGTTTGCCTAGAGAGAGAGAATTCTAGGCCATTTTCATTCAACATTCTAGAGGCATTATTGAATTGTCTTCTGGACCCTAATGTTGCTACTGAGAAGTCTGAAGCCACTCTACTTCTTAATTCTTTCTGTGTGACTGTTTCTCCTGTTATCTGGAAGTTTATAGAATCTTGTTTTTGTTTTCAATGTTCTAAAATGTCACAATGATATTACTTGCTGAAAGTCAGCTTTCACTCACTATGTTGTACTTAATGGATACTTTTGTAAAAAAAAAAAAAAATTGATATCAAGAAAAATGTTTCTGTGGATGGGTGTGGTGACTCATGCTTGTAATCCTAGCACTTTGGGAGGTGAGGTAGCTGGATCACTTCAAGCCAGGAGTTTGAAACCAGCCTGGCCAACATGGTGAAACCCTGTCTCTACTTAAAAAAAAAAAAAAAAAATTAGCTGGATGTGGTGGTACATGCCTCTCATCCCAGCTATGTGGGAGGCTGAGGCAGGAAAATCACTTGAACCCGGGAAGCAGAGGTTGCAGTGAGCTGAGATCATACCATTGCACTCAAGCCTGGGCTACAGAGTAAGGCTCTGTCTCAAAACATAAAACAAAAAACAAAAAACAAAAAAAACCCAACAATAAAAACAAATTTCTAAGCTTTTTACTATGAAAAATTTTAAACAAATACAAAATTAGAAAAAAATAAATAATGACTACAGGTACTTATTATCCAGTTTCAACAATTATCCACATCTGGCTAATCATGTTTCATTTATACCTTCTCCAAGCCCTGCTTCGTTACTGGATTATTGTGAACCAAGTTCCAGATATCATACCATTTCTGTAAATATAGTTTAAATAATATGAGGGCTCATTAACAAAAATAAACACCATACCATTATCACATTTTAAAAATTAATAACAATTCTTCAAAATTATCAAAAATTGAGTCAACATTCTAATTCCCCTGATTGTTTCAGATTTTTTACAATTGGTTTCTATGAATCAGGATCCAAATGAATTCCACAGGAGACTTTTTCTTTCTTTCTTTTTTTTTTTTTGAGATGGAGTCTCACTCTGTCACCCAGGCTGGAGTAGTGCAATGGCGCAATCTCTGCTCACTGCAACCTCCACCTCCCAGGTTCAAGCGATTCTCCTGCCTTAGACTCCTGAGTAGCTGGGATTACAGGCATCCACCATCATTCCCAGCTAATTTTTGTATTTTTAGTAGAGACGGGGTTTCACTATGTTGGGCAGGCTGGTCTTGAAGTCCTGACCTGGTGATCCGCCTGTCTTGGCCTCCCAAAGTGCTGGGATTACAGGCATTAGCCACAGTGCCTGGCACACAGGAGGCTTTTTCAATCTGGCAACTCATGTATTTAGTACTGAGAAGTCTTCCTGAATTCCTGAATTGCGTCCAACACTATTTATTTATTTATTTATTTATTTTTTTAGACAGGGTCTCACTCCATCACCCAGGCTGGAGTGCAGTGGCATGATCTTGGCTCACTGCAACCTCTGCCTCCCAGGTTGGTGATTCTCCTGCCTCAGCCTTCTCAGCCTCTCTAGTAGCTGGGATTACAGGCACGTGCCACCATGTTCAGCTAATTTTTGCTTTTTTAGTAGAGATGGAGTTTTGTCATGTTGGCCAGGCTGCTCTCAAACTCCTGGCCTCAGGCGATCCAACTGCCTCGGCCTCCCAAAGTGCTAGAATTACAGGCATGAGCCGCCACACCTGGCTGACAACATTCATTAAAGAGGGATAAAAACCAAGTGCACAATATATAACATTTACAACGTTCAGTATTCAATAAAAATTTAACAGAAGTAGGAAAACATGCCCTATAACCACAGAACAATTAATCAATAGAAACAGACCCCAAATGATAGGTGATAAAATTGATAGGACCTTAAAACAGCTATCACATAGATGCTCCTAATGCTTAAGGATGTAAAAGAAAATGTGACTGCAAAGAAAAAAGAAAATGTACATTAAAAAAGGAAATGTAACTTTTAGAGATGAAAATATTTGAAATGAAAATAAGACTGATGGGATTAGAAGCAGGTTAGAAACTGTACAAGATGATTAATGAATTTGAATATAGAGTAATAGAAACTATAAAATGAAATACACAGAGGATGAAAAGACCGGAAAAAACCAAACTCAGTCACTGGTAGAAAAATGTCAAGCAGTCTAAGATGCTTTGAAGTCTCATGAAATCACATGCTGGCTCCTTGAAAAGATTAATAAAATTGTTAAACTTCTATCCAGCCTGATCCAGAAAAAAAATGAGAAAACAAATTACTAATATTAGGCATGAAAGAGGAGATATAATCACAATTGCTTTAGACGTTTAAAGACAGAAAAGGGATGTTATAAACAACTCTGTACCAATAAATTCAACAACTTCAATGAAATGGATGAGTTATTTGAAAAACTACCAAAGCTCACTCAAAAAGAAAGATTACCTACACAAGCCCTGAATCTACTATAGAAATTAAAGTGGTAGTTAAAAACCTTCCCCATAAGGAAAAATCCAGAAACCAGTTAACTCCACTGGTAAACTCTACTAGACATTTAATCAATTCTACGTTAACTCTTCCAATAAACAGAGGAGGAACTCTTCTAAAATCATTTTATGCCAGCATTACCCTCACATCTAAATAAAAGACAATGCAACAAAACAATACTACAGATTAATATCCCTCGTGAACAAAAATGTAATGTTTCATTTCATCCTCACTGAAACATTAAATCACAATAATATATAAAATGGCTAATACCACATGACTCCATAGTGTTCATCATAAGACTGATAGTCTGGTTTTGTTTTTAGAAATGAATCAATAAAATAGGTCATACTAACAGACCAAAATAAAAAAATCCAAATGACTATCCTAACACATACAGGAAAAACATTTGATAAAGTTCAACACCCATGATGAAATCTCTCAGAAAATTTGGGAAAAGTGTTGTTAAAACTTGGTACTTTTCTAATTGATAAAGGACAAATATGAAAAACCTATATCTAACATCACATTTAATAGTGAAAGATACCAGACATGATGACTCTCCTGTAATTCCAGCACTTTGAGAGGCTGAGGAAGGAGGATTGCTTGAGGCCAGGAGTTTGAGACCAGCCCACCAACATAGCGAAACCCTGTCTCTACAAAAAAACTTTAAAAAACAGTATGCACCTGTAGTCTTAGTTACTCAGAAGGCTGAGGCAGGAGGACTGCTTGAGTCCAGAAGTTTCAAATTGCAATGAGCTATGATCATGCCAGCCTGGGTGACAGAGTGAGACTTGGTCTCTTAAAAACAAAGCAAAGCAAAACAAACAAACAAAAACAAGTGAAAGACCAAATGTTTTCCTATGAAAAGAAAGAATGAGGGAAGAATATGTTCTCTATTCAACATTATACTGGATATCTTAGTGTGATAAGGCAAGAAAATAGAAATAAAAGGCATATAGATTAGAAAAGAAGTAAACCTGTCTTTATCCACAGATGACATCATTGTCTATACAGAAAATTCTCAAGAATCAACAAAAAGCATAAATACTTTGGGATAAATCAAAATATATGCAAGCCTGCATGATGCTAAGTATAAAAGATTGTAGAAAAACATTAAAGAGCTAAACAAATGGAGAAATATACCATGTTCATGGAAGACTCAATATGGCTAAGAACTTAATTCTCTTAATTTTATCTGAATATTCTACAGTATCAACAAAAATCCCAGCAGACATTTTTTGTGGAAATTAACAAGCTGATTCTAATATTTATAAGGAGATACAAAGAACTTAAAATAGACAAATATTTTCAAAAAGAACAAAATTAGATGGCTCAGAGTATCTTATTTCAAGGTTTACAATAAAGCTGCAGTAATACAGTGTTACTATCCTAAGGACAGAAATACTCACCTGCAACAAGGATTCCATTAAAAACAAAAAGAAATACAGATCAATGCAACAGAATAGAGTCCAGAAATAGACTCACACATATATAATCAATTGATCATATTCAAACAAAATTTAATGGGGTGGGAAAAGACAATTTTTTCAATACATAGTGGCACAACAAGCAGATACAATCATAAAAAAAAAAATCCTGACCTTATTTCACATTACAGGTATACCCAAAAATTAATCAGACACGAATTACACCTAAAAGTAAAAGCCAAAACTATACAAATCTTAGGGGAAAACAGTGGAGAAAATCTTTGCAACCTTCCCCTAATCAGGGGAAGATTTCTTAGGTAGGCCTAAGTTTATAAAAAACATAAACTATAGGGCCGGGCGCGGTGGCTCAAGCCTGTAATCCCAGCACTTTGGGAGGCCGAGACGGGCGGATCACGAGGTCAGGAGATCGAGACCATCCTGGCTAACACTGTGAAACCCCGTCTCTACTAAAAAAATACAAAAAAAAAACTAGCCGGGCGAGGTGGCGGGCGCCTGTAGTCCCAGCTACTTGGGAGGCTGAGGCAGGAGAATGGCGTAAACCCGGGAGGCGGAGCCTGCAGTGAGCTGAGATCCGGCCACGGCACTCCAGGCCGGGCGACAGAGCAAGACTCCGTCTCAAAAAAAAAAAAAAAAAAAAAAACAAAAACATAAACTATAAAAGGTAAGATTGATGGCTGGGCATGGTGGCTCACACCTGTAATCCTAGCACTTTGGGAGGCCAAGGTGGGTGGATCACCTGAGGTCAGGAGTTCCAGACCAGCCTGGCCAACATCGCGAAACCCCATCTCTACTAAAAATGAAAAAATTAGCCAGGCATGGTGGTGGGCTCCTGTAATCCCAGCTACTTGGCAGGTTGAAGCAGGAGAACTGCTTGAACCTGGAGGGCAGAGGTTGCAGTCAGCCGAGATAGTGCCAGTTCACTCCAGTCTGGGCAAAAGAGTGAGACTTTGCCTCAAAAAAAAAAAAAGTAAGATCGATAAACCTGATTTCATTGAAAGAAAAACTTCTGTTCTTCAAAAGACACAATCATGAAAATAAAGGAAGAACAAAAGAAAACAAAGGAAGTATATATTCAGGGCAACTTGCATTTATGCTTCTGAGTTGCAGTCCTCAAGTTTGGCCCAAATAAAGTCTCTACTTATTAAAAAAGAAAAGAAAAAGAGAAGCCAAAGGCTGGGAATATACATACATACATACATATATACATACATACATACATACATACTTATAGGCCTAATGTTAAAAAAGTTCTCAAAACTAAAAAAGATAAACTTCTTTTTTAAATGGGCAAAAACCTTGAACAAACAATCCACAGAAAGTATCAGGGATTGATACGTTTTCCTATGAATAGGCCAAAGAGCTAATATATTACGCTTTGCATGCCATATGGTCTCATTACTCAACTCTGCTGTTAGGCATAAAAGCCACATAGACCATATATAAATGAATGGGTGTGACTGTGTCCTAATGAAACTATTTACAAATATAGGTGATGAGCCAGATTTGGCTTGGGGGTTGTAGTCTGTGAACTCCTGAAGACGATAAAAGAATAGCCAAAAAGCCCATGAAAAAATACTCAACATGTTAGTCATCAGGAAACACAAATGAAAATCTCAATTAGATATTAGTACATACTCATTAGAATGGTAAAAATGTAAAAGAGTGATCAAAAACTTAAAAGGCTGGTGAAGCATAAACACCTTCAATTTTAAGAAGAGCTGGGGTTCCTATCGGTTCCAGAGACCCTGCTTATAGCCAGCAAAAATGGTCTTTGACAACAGCCTTCTAGACATATTTGCCTTTAAGGCCTGTTCCTGGTAGGCCTCCATAGGCTCCAAGATAATGGAACAAGAGAGGAAACAAATCTTTAATTATAGCTTCTGTTTCTTCACTGTAACCACGACTTATTTCTGTACTCCTCAGTCATTCAAAATTTGACAAAAGTCTCCACTGCTCTATTAAAAACAATTCTTCAACAAACCCAATGACTGCAAATAAAAAAGTACACAAATATTATTGTATGAATTGACATTTAAATTGAACAAAAAAATGGTGCAGGCATTCTGGAAAATAGTCTGGCAGTTCCTTAAAAAGTTAAAAACAGAGTTACCATATGGCCCAGCAATTCTACTTTCAGGCATATACCCAAGAGAACTGAAAGCATATGTTCACAAAAGAACTTATATATGAACGCTAATAGCAACATTATTAATAACAGTCAAAAAGTCAAAACAATCCAAATGTCTATCAATTTTAGAATGGGATATATCCATATCATCAAGTATTATTCATCCACAAAAAGGAATGCACTTCTGATACATGCTACAACATGGATGAAGCTTAGAAACATTATGTTAAATGAAAAAAGCCAGTCGCAAAAGGCCACAAATATTATTCCATTTGTATAAAATGTCCGGAATAGGCAAATACATAGAGACAGAAAACAGGTTAGTCGTTGTCAAGGGAGGGGGAAGAGAGAAACAAGGAGTAGCTGTATTGGGTACAGTGTTTCTTCTTGGGGTGATAAAATGTTCTAGATTTAATAGTAGTGATGATTGTAAAAACTACTGAATTGTATACTTTAAATGGGTGAATTGGCTGGGTGTGGTGGCTCACAGCTCTAATTCTAGCACTTTGGGAAGCTGACATGGACAGAACTTTGGGAAGGTGACTGCTGGAGCTCAGAAGTTCCAGACCAGCCTGGACAACGTAGCAAAACCCTGTCTCTACAAAAAATACAAAAACTGGCCGGGTGCGGTGGCTCACGCCTGTAATCTCAGCACTTTGGGAGGCCGAGGTGGGCAGATCACGAGGTCAGGAAATCGAGACCATCCTGGCCAACACAGTGAAACCCTGTCTCTACTAAAATACAAAAAATTAGCTGGGCATGGTGGCACATGCCTGTAGTCCCAACTACTTAGGAGGTTGAGGCAGGAGAATCACTTGAACCCAGGAGGTGGAGGTTGCAGTGAGCTGAGATCGTGCCACTGCACTCCAGCTTGGTGACGGAGCAAGACTCCGTCTCAAAAAACAAACAAACAAAAACAACAAAAACTTAACTGGGGTGGTGGTGTGTGCCTGTAGTCCCAACTACTAGGGAGGCTGAGATAGGAGGATCGCTGGAGCCCAGGAGGTCAAGGCAGAGTCAGTCAAGATTGCATCACTGTACTCCAGCCTGGGCTCAGAGTAAGATCCTGTCTCAAAAAAAAAAAAAAAAAAAAAAAAAGGTAAATTTTATGGTATGTGGATTATATCTTAATTTTTTTAAAAAAACTAGGTTCTATGGAGCACACCTATAGTCCCAGCTACTCAGGAGGCTGAGGCAGGAGAACCGCTGAAGCCCAAAAGCTTGAATCTAGCCTGGGAAACATAGTGAGATCCCTTCCCTTTAAAGGAAGAAAGAGAAAGAAAAACATAAAACCTTACCTAGTGGCCGGGCACAGTGGCTCATGCCTATGATTCCAGCACTTTGGAAGGCCAAGGCAGGCAGATCACTTGAAGTCAAGAGTTCGAGACCAGCCTGGCCAAGAGGGCGAAACCCCGTCTCTACCAAAAAATACAAAAATTAGCCAGGCATGGTGGTGTGCGCCTGTAGTCCCAGCTACTTGAGAGGCTATGGTGGCAGACTTGCTTGAATTCAAGAGGGCGAAACCCCGTCTCTACCAAAAAATACAAAAATTAGCCAGGCATGGTGGTGTGCGCCTGTAGTCCCAGCTACTTGAGAGGCTGTGGTGGCAGACTTGCTTGAATTCAGAAGGCAGAGATTGCAGTGAGCGGAGATAGTGCCACCGCACTACAGCTTGGGTGACAGGGCAAGACTCTGTCTCAAAAAAAACCCCAAAGAAAACCCACCTTACCAAAACCCTGTACTACTCCCGATTTCATTTTTCCTTGTTTTTTCCCTAGTCATCGATCATATGCACATATGTAAATTTGAATTTCCCTTTGTCATCAATCCAAAATCATTTTTCCAGCTGGTACACAATCATAACTATGTAATTTTATCTTCTATGGATATAAAAGGTTCCACAAATAGATATAATTTTAATATTGTTGAATAAATTGTTTTCATTTTCCCAATATTAAAAATGTATTTCCATTACTAGACTGAAGCATATAACTTCCTTCTCTTTTCATAGTATTTACTTAAGGTAAATTCCCAGGGGTGGAATTACTGAGATAAATGATATACAATAATTCATGTAGCTTTTGAAACATAATGTCAAACTGTTTGGCAGTCCTGATGCAAATTTATATCATCAACAGAAAAGCATGACTAAACCAGACTCACTTCACCATTAAGTCATCAATATAAAGTGTCACTATTTTAACATTTAATATATTACAAATGAGAATAGGATAAATACAATAAATGTTAAGTTTTTTTTCAGTTAGATGAATCTATTTCTGGAATCTGTTCCACTGACAAAATTACATGCTTATGATTTTATAATATTAATAAATGCTTACATTTGGTAATGTTAGATGTTCTTTCCTTATCTTTTTTAGGCTATTTTCTTATTTAGTATTTCATTTTCTCTATACATTTTAGAATACAATTGACAAGGTATAACCCCCCTGGAATTTCTAAGGGGTTTGAATGTTCAGAATTTTCTAGAAAGCGCTCCCAATGAGTTCCCCACAGAAGAGGGACCATTCTATGTTCTTTCCCAGTATCTCATGCATATCTATCACATAATATGTATCACACAGGCTTCTGGAAAATTAAATGAAAGGGCCATCTCTTATCTCTGTATATCCTAAGTTATGGCATGTAACAGTGTATGAAAAAAACATAAGTTGATTTCTTCAATAAATAGTGCTGGAAAACTGAATACCCACATGCAAGAGAATAAGACTAGACTCCTCTCATCATACCGCCCCAAAAAAAGCTAAAAATGGAGTAGACTTAAATATAAGATCTAGGACTATAAAATGACTAGAAGAAAACAGGGGAAATGCTTCATGACATTGGTTCAGGCAAGGATTTTTTGGGTAAGACCTTAAAAGCACAAGCAACAAAAGCAAAAACAGACAAATGGGAGTACATCAAACTAAAAAGCTCTGCACAACAAAGGAAACAATCAACACAGCAAAGGGACAACCCACTGAGTGGGAGAAAATATTTGCAAACTTGGCTTCTGACAAGAGTTAATATCCAGAATATATAAGAAACTCTAACAATTTAACAGCAACAAAACATTTTTTTCTGATTAAATAATGAACAGAAAACTTGAATACACATTTCTCAAAAGAAGACATACGAATGGTCAATAGGCATATGAAAAAATGCTCAACAGGGCCAGGTGTGGTGGCTCACGTCTATAATCCCAGCACTTTGGAACGCCAAAGGTCAGGAGTTCGAGACCAGCCTAGCCAACATGGTGAAACCCTGCCTCTACTAAAAATACAAAATTAGCCAGGTGTGTTGGTATGTGCCTGTAATCCTAGCTACTCAGGAGGCTGAGACAGGAGAATCACTTGAACCCGGGAGGTGGAGGTTGCGGTGAGCTGAGATGGCGCCACTGCACTCCAACCTGGACAACAAGAGCAAAACTTCATCTCAAAAAAAAAAAAAAAGAAAAGAAAAAAGAAAAAATGCTCAACATCACTATGATTATGGAAAGGCCAATCAAAACGACAATGAGATAATCATCTCACTCCAGTTAGAATAGCTACTATCAAAAAAGACAAAAAGTAACAAATGATGGTGAGGACGTGGAGAAAGGGATACTCATGTATTGTTGGTGGGAATGTAAATTAGTACAATCATTATGGTCAATAGGATGAAGGTTCCTCACAAAAATTAAAAGTAGAACTACCATATGATCCAGCAATCTCACTACTTGTTATATAGTCATGCACCAGGTAACAACATTTCCATCAATGACAGACTGCATATACAACAGTGGTCCCATAAGATTATAATAAGATTGAAAAATTCCTATCGCCTAGTGACTGTAGTGTTGTAATGTGGTAGTGCAATGCATTATTCTATGTTTGTGGCGATGCTGATGTAAACAAACCTGCACCGCCAGTACAGCACATACAATCACGCATGATACATAATACTTGAAAATGATAATAAACAACTATGTTACTGGTTTACAATTTACTATATTATACTTTTTCTTTTTATTTTAGAGTGTAGTCTTTCTACTTATTAAAACAAAGTTAACTGTACAACAGCCTCAGGCAGGTCCTCAGGAGGTATTCCAGAAGGTACTGTTATCATAGGAGGTGACAGCTCCATGTGTGTGACTGACCCTAAGATCTTCCAGTGGGACAACATGTGGAGGTGGAAGACAGTGATAGTGATGATCCTGACCCCGTGTAGGCTTAGGTTAATGTGTGTGTTTGTGTCTCAGTTTTTAACAAAAATGTTTAAAAAGTTAAAAACATTTGAAAATGGAAAAAAGCTTATAGAATCGGGATACAAAAAATATTTTTGCATACCTGTAAAATGTGTTTGTGTTTTAAGTGTTATTACAAAAGATTCAAAAAGTTAAAAAAACTAAAAGTTTATAAAGTAAAAAAAGTTAAAGTAAGCTAAGGTTAATTTATTATTAAAGAACAACATTGTTTTGTAAATTTAGCATAGTCTTCTAAGTGTACAGTGTTTATAAAGTCTACAGTAGTATATGGTAATGTCCTAGGCCTTCACATTCACTCACCACTTACTCACTGACTTACCCAGAGCAACTTCAAGTCCTGTAAGCTCTATCCATAACTGCTCTATATAGGTATATATCTTTTATCTTTTATACTGTTATTTCATCTTTTATACTGCTATCTTTTAACTTTTACACTGTTATTTTTATGTACTTTTTCTATGTTTAGATATGCTTAGATATGCAAATTCTTACCATTGTGTTATAACCGTCTTCATTGTGTTACAACAGTATTCAGTATAGTAACATGCTATATAGGTTTGTAGCCTAGAAGCAATAGGCTATACCCTAAGCCTACGTGTATAGTAGGCTATACCATTTAGGCTTGTGTCATTACACTCTATGATGTTTGCACAAGGATGAAATTGCCTGAGGACACATTTCTCAAAATACATCCCCATCATTAGTAGTAATGCATGACTGTATATTCAAAGGAAATAAAATCAGTATGTCAATGAGATACCGATACTCTGTTTATCACAGCACTATTCACAATAGCCAAGACGTGGAATCAACCTAAGCATTCATCGACCAATCAATGAATTTTTAAAAATGTATATATACACAATGGAATACTATTTACAATAAAAAAGAATGAAATCCTGCCATTTGTGACAACATGGATGAACCTGGAAGACATTATGTTAAATGAAATAAGCCAGGCACAGAAGGACAAATATTATACTGCATGATCTCACTCATATAGAATCTAAAGAAAGTAGATCTCATACAAGCAGAGAATAGTGGTTAACAAAGATTAGGGAAGGTAGCAGGGAGGGAGGATGGGGAGAGGTTGGTCAATGGGTACTATGGTACAGACAGGAGGAATAAATTCTGGTGTTCTATTGTATAGTTGGGTGAATAGAGTTAACACCAATGAATTGTATATTTCAAAACAGCCAGAAGAGAGGACTCACCACAAAGAAAAATAATACAAGTTTGAGATGATGGATATGCTAATTACCCTGATTTGATCCTTACACAATGTATACATGTATATAAACATCACACTGTACTCTAAAAATATGTGCATTATGTGTTAATTAGAAATAAAATTTACAAAGTAAGCTGAATCAATAAATGAATACATCAAAGATACCACTTACATGAGTCAAACAAGCAATTATTTTTGGTACTATATTATGAGCTATGGGAAAAACAAAGAAAGCAGAAAACAAAGGCTTGCCTCTCGGGGAATCTACAAACTAAAAGTAAGAGGAATTAAAGAGAGCCTACTAATAAACAATTGTGAAAACTATGTAGAATTATAACTGAACAAGGATTATATAATTAATGCTTTTATGAATGTAAAAAAGAGCACAAGAAGAATGAATGCAGTAGGAGGTGTGAAGGTCTCTCGGAACTTGAGATGGCACTAAGGCACTAGAGGATTTGGATAAGTGGGAAACAAAAGTAGGTCTACTGGGTAAAAACATGAGCAAAGGCATGAGGTGGAAACTAGCATGATATATAGGAGCCATGGACCTATCTATTCTACAAATAGACTCAACTATTTCTGCCCAAAAAGTTTATTCTATGCAGCAAATAATTAAAATATATTTTTACCTTGAGTTCTCCAAGTTTCTTAGATGTTGATGAAACAATGGTAAAAAATCCATTGATTTGATGGGTTGGAGAAAGCTGAGATAGTCCATTGATCTGAACTCTACCAATTGGAAGATGGTCAAGTTTGGTGATTACTTCCAGCACCAGCACAGCCATATCTAATCAGAAACAATTACAACACGGATATTTTTCATTTACTTTTATTTTCTTTTTTAAGAAGTGCGTAGAGGGGTATATGCAGAAAAGCTTTTTAACTTGAAAAAAATATTTTATGTTGGGTAACACCATTGCATTGGTGAAAGTGAGGGAAATTAGGTACTTTAATATGTTGCTAATAGGATGGCTAACCAGAAAGCAATTCAGTAATAACATAAAAAAGTAGAAAAGCACATATCCTTTTTCCATGCAATTCTACACTCTGGTTTTTTTTTTTTTTTTTTCTTGAGACAGGGTCCCTCTGTCACCCAGGCTGGAGTACACTGGCACAATCATAGTTCACTGCAACCTCGAACTCCTGGACTCAAGCGATCCTCCTGTCCTAGTCTCACAAGTAGCTGAGACTAGAGGCACACACCACCATACTGGGTAATTTTTTAAATTTTTATAGAGACAAGGTCTCACTGTGTTGCCCAGGCTGATCTCAAACTCCTGGCCTCAAGTGATCCCTCTGACCTTGGCCTCCCAAAGTGCTGGGATTACAAGTATGAGCCACCAAAGCAAGCCTACTCCTTAAACTTTATTTTACAAATTGTAAATTGATCTATGTACCAGGATATTAAATAAACTGCATTTTTTTTTACAACAGCAAAATGGTGAAAAATAAAGTAATAAAAAGAATATAAGTAGCTCTATCTATACTGATAACGGAACAACATCCAAGATGAATTGCTAAGTAGAAAAAAAGTGCTAACTCTATATATATATAATTTGTGTAAATAAAAAGAATTATGCAACGAAGCTTTTATTAGTATAGAATATATTTTATAAGTAAATATATTCTTGTGTAAAGACACACAAGAGACTAGTAACCTTTCATACCTTTAAAATGTTTTACTACGTGCATATATTTCCTAATAAAAAAAGTGATACAACTGATAGAAAATACAACTGATTTAAAAACTACAACAGAGATAACAATTAACGATCTGGGCAAAGTAATTTAACTTAAGAAATTATTTTAATTTCAAATAATCACTTATCATACCATTCTGGGCGTAGAGGAGTATGAACCCAAGATCAAAAGAACAATAAAGATTTTGAGAAGAATGACAAATACCACACACTGAGGAAAAAATAAATCAACTGAACAAAAATATTTAGCATAGCAAGTATTTGATAAGAAAAATACTCTTAAAAGAGTATTGATAAATGTATTTGCCGAGAACTCAGGCTTTGGTTTTGACACACAGAGCAACAAATCTCAGTTTTCATTCCCATCATTTCTAGTTTTGAATTGGACAAAGGATTGCCCTTGCATAGCTGCAAGGGTTGGTCCCTGCCTCCCAGGAGTATCTAATTGCATACTCTTGGGTTATATCTGGAGCACTGAGCTATTGAGAGCACTTGGAACCAAGAGAAATGAAAATAAACTTCTCGACTATAGTCTTTAACTGGTCACTTAAGACTAATA
This sequence comes from Colobus angolensis palliatus, assembly GCF_000951035.1. NCBI lineage: Eukaryota > Metazoa > Chordata > Mammalia > Primates > Cercopithecidae > Colobus > Colobus angolensis. Next base: position 2,329,732 of record NW_012115211.1, on the reverse strand, counting down.
CCTTCATGTCTAGAGGAGAAGAAATATAATGTATGCATATGGAATCTAAGATCATTTCAGAACAGTTTAACTTCTGAGTATTTTCTTAACCAAAGTTGAGAAAATGGTTCGTTTTCACCATTTGTTCAATACTGTAGTGAAAAGCATGTAGGAATTATTATTAGAAGACCTGTGATTGTGCTCTGACTGCAATATTCACAAGCTATTTCTGTATAAGCCATCGTTGTCTGTAAAGTAGGCTCATAACATTTACATCACTGCTGTGTGAGGAACTGGGGCTACTGCAAGCAGAACACTAGTACAGCGTCTTCCCACATGGTAGTTGCTGAATGGTTGTTAAATGACTTTAGGCAAATTACTTGACATATCATAGTCTCTGTGGAACAACTTGATATGGTTTGGCTGTGTCCCCACCCAAATCTCATCTTGAATTGTAACTCCCATAATCCCCACGTCATGGGAGACCAGGGGGAGATAACTGCATCACAGGGGCGGTTCTCCCCATCCTGTTTTCATGATAGTGGGTTAGTTCTCATGAGCTCTGATGGTTTTATAAGGGGCTTCCCGCTTTGCTGGGCACTCATTTTTCTCTCCTGCTGCCATGTGAAGGACGTGTTTGCTTCCCCTTCTGCCATGATTGTAAGTTTCCTGAGGCCTCCCTAGCCATGTGGACCTGTGAGTCAATTAAACATCTTTCTTTTACAAATTACCCAGTTTCAGGTAAGTCTTTATAGCAGCATGAGAATGGACTAATACACTACTCATGGGGTTATCTGAAAGTCATATGAGCAAATAAATATAAAAGTGCTTTGTAGACTATAAAATGGTATACACATATAGAATAAGGGAAATGGACTAACATTTATTCATTGGGTATTTACTAACAGCCAGGCTCTTCCACGTCTTGTTAATTCTCTTAACAACCCTATGATACAGGTGTTTCTGTCTTCATTTGGGGATAAAAGAGGCTCTGCAACGTCATGTATATTCCTAAGTTCACCCAGCTTTAAATTGACAGAACTGGGCTAAAACTCATTTCTATCCAACTATAAGTCCACTATGCTTAATTATAAGTCCACTACACACTATTCATCACTTCTAGGACAAAAAGCTTAATTCTTAATAGACTTCTGACCTTTATACTTCATTTGTTGTGGAATTAGAACCCCTATTGTTCAGCACTATTCCTACTCCCATTTGTCTTTCACATTCCAACTAACTGAATCCTATCTGATCAAAGAGAGGTAAAAATCATGTAGTGCAGCCATAATTTTCTCAGTTTCTACTCTAGTTGTTCCATGCTCCAAACATTTTCATGGCTGCTATTTTCTGCAACAGAACAAAGGGTAAAGGAAGAAAGATGTAAGAGTATGAGGCATATCTCAGAATCCTATAATCCTTCTATTTTCTAAGGCAGTATAATATAATAGAAGTATTGATAATTTTGGAGTTAAGTGCCTCCCTGAATTTAGGGTTGGTGCCAGGGTAACCTTGGGTTAGTCACTTTTAACTCTTTGAACCTCAAATTCATCACTCAGAAAATCAGGATAATACCCACTGCAAATGTACAGGGCCTCAGAGCATGCTTTCTAGCACTCTGCAGAGGCTTCATCTTATTTCTCCTATTGTATTTTCACTTTCTGTAAACAAAAAGTTATGAAGATTTAAAATGTAAAGATTTTCTCATTAATTAAACAGAAATCTGTACTTAACATGTTTTTGTAGTTGCCTTAACTTCTGTTTAGAACAAGGTAAAATAGATATGAAGAAAGTGGTCAGGCATGGTGGCTTGCCTGTAATCCCAGCACTTTGGGAAGCCAAGGCAGGAGGACTGCTTGAGTAGAGAAATTTGACACCAGCCTGGGCAACAACAGTGAGACCTCATCTCCACAAAAAATACAAAAATTAGCTGAATGTCGTGGCATCTGCTTATATTCCCAGCCACTCAGGAGACTGAGGTGGGATGATTGCTTGAACCCAGGAGGTTGAGGCTACAGTGAACTGTGCTCGCATCACTGCACTCCAGCCTGGCTGATGGAGAGAGACCTTTTCTCAAAAATAAAATAAAATAGATACGAAGAAATAAATAAAATGATCTATACATCAAATAAGATGATAGACTTGAAAGTATTTCAAACAGTGTAAGATGCGATACATTTCCCCTTCTTTTTTTATATGCTATTTTTATCTGAGGAACTCACATAATCGTTCTTACCACCTCTCTCCAGCCTAGAAAAAAACAGCAACCCCATTTCATTTCAAATGTTAATACTGATACAGCCTATATATTTCACTCATTTGTAAATCTCTTCATACAGTAGGGACTTCTCCTTTTTTGACTCATACAGTATCCTAATTACAAGGTTATTTTGTACTTGTCTTAATATCTTGAGTGTAATAAAAATGGCTTGAGAAAAAAATATGGTTCATGCTAATATGTGACAACATATTCATTACTTTACTTTTTGCATTTTATATTATTTTAAGTTAAATATGTACACAAAAGAGTAAATAAAACAATAATAATAACGTGAATACCTACCACACAGGTTAAGAAATAGCACACTTTTTCCAAGTTTTTGGTTAGAGCACACACTTTTGTGAACTGATGTCTTATCTCTTCATTTTCTGTTGTTTTCTTTCTTTTTTAGAAACAGGGTCTCACTCTGTCACCCAGGCTGGAGTACAGCGGCACGAACATGGCTCACCACAGCCTTGACTTCCTGGGCTCAAGTGATTTCTCTCACCTCAGCCTCCCAAGTAGCTGGGCCTACAGGTGTGCACCACCATGCCCAGCTAATTAAAAAAAATTTTTTTTTTTGTAGAAACAGGGTTTTGCTATGCATGTGGAATGTAATTTTTTTGTAGAAACAGGGTTTTGCCCAGGCCGGTCTCGAACTCTTGGCCTCAAGTGATCTTCCTGCCTCAGCCTCCCAAAGTGTTGAGATTACAGGCGTGAGCCACCACATTCAGTCTCTTATCGCTTCATTTTCTAAAAAACATGTCATGTCAGCCAGGTGTGGTGGCTTACGCCTGTAATCCCAGAATTTCGGGAGGCCAACGCGAGCAGATCATGAGGTCAGGAGATCGAGACCATCCTGGCTAACACGGTGAAACCCCATCTCTACTAAAAATACAAAAAAATTAGCTGGGTGTGGTGGCAGGAGCCTGTAGTCCCAGCTACTCGGGAGGCTGAGGCAGGAGAATGGCCTGAACCCAGGAGGCGGAGCTTGCAGTGAGACAAGATTGCACCACTGCACTCCAGCCTGGGCAACAGAGCAAGACTCCGTTTCAAAACAACAACAACAACAACAACAACAAAAAACCATGTCATGTTTACAGTTGGACTGCCACTTATAAGGTTCACCTCATGTGTCTCCTGTTGAAATTCTACCTTTTCCATGGCCTTCTTTCTTAACTAGAATCATGAAATTTGGGTGCTGGCACATTTGATGTTTAACTCTTTCAATTTACTGGTGGGAAAATTAAGGCCCAAGAAGATGAAATGGCTTGCTCCAAGTCAAACAGCAAGAGCATAGAGTATAAGCAGGATTCTGGCTTCCTAATAAGATTAGTCCTTATTAACTTCCTAGAATATTCATATGATATGTATCAAGTAATCAGACACTGTCTGGCATTGCTCACTACTGTTTCATGTATGTCAGTTTTGTTTTCAACTAATCTTTAAGTTCCTTTTGGGCAGGGAATACATCTTAAATCTCTGTACACACTGCCTGAGTCTTAATATTTTTGTAAGACTTGTACCTACAATGTGTCAGCTACTAGATCAATCACTTTACAAACATTTTTTTCATTTAGTATTCACAATAATTCCTGACAAATAAGTGCCATTTTTCCCAATTAACTAATAGGAAACTGGGGCCCCAAGATGCTAAGGAACCTCTCAGCATCACCTAACAATCTAGTCCTGAAACCAGAGTTCAAACTCTAGACTGTCTAGACTTCAACCCGTTCAACCGGGTTGCTTCTTTGTGAAAATACCTAGAAAATGGAAGGGCAACTACATGATCCCATTTTACAGATGGGGAAACAGGAATCAGAAATGGGAAGAGACTTTCCCAAAATCACATAGTTGGTAACACCAACGTAAATGTTCGAATGCCAAATCCAGTGCACCAGTATACCATAAGATGTTCAAATAAATGTCTGACCTGTTGATTACCATGTTAATAAATTCCTTGTCTCTTATTAAATTTCTAATCACTCCTCATTTGTTACATTACATAAAAATACTACCTGAGGATTTAAGTTTTAAGTTTACAGTACCAAGATTATTTATGAGTATCTTTTAATCGCATTTATTGCATTTAACCTACTATTAATAACTAAACTTTTTTGTGAAGTTAGAGTTCTGTATCATTCTGATTAATTTTTTGGATTTTTTGTAAACCCCACAGTGCCTTAAACAATGCATAGCATGTGCTAAATATATTTTTTGAATGATTGAATTACAGCATTTGTTCTTTACATGTTGATGTTTCAAAAATTTTTTCTCGAGGGAATGTAAGTTACTCAAGAACAAGTTAATCTTTAACTCACCCCTGGCTCTCCAATATTCTGAGCCCAACAATGTTTACATGATAAATACTCAAATTTTATTGACTTGAACTGAATTGATTTGATAAATAACCCCATCACCCAAAACGTATTTATGTGAAAGCTTGACCTGAATGAAGAAGTAACATAGTACACTCAGAATACTTTCCTTGTACAAAAATGAAGACATCTTGGCTTCTGGTTCCCTACAGAGGGATGCTTTCCATCTCTGAACATCTGTAATACTAACTCCCTAAACCATTCATTTGGCATTTAGTATGTATTATCTTATACTATTGGTAAATTTTACATCTATATCCTCTTTCCTTGAGTATAACGTAAACCTCAGAGTTGAAACTACAGTTATTACCTAAAAGAGCATGGTGTAGTGAAAAGAGCATGAGTTTTGGTGACAGACAGAAGTGGGTTCAAATCCTAATTCAGTCATTTATCAACTTGGTGACCTCAGAAAGTATTCATTTCATCCCTCCAAACTTGTTTCATTGTCTGTAAAACAGAGACAATACCTATCTTTCAGGGTTATTGTAGGGATTAGAAGTAATACATTTCAAAACTGCTGGCACACAGTAACACTCAATAAATTTACAAAGAAAAATCTCTACAATAAAAACTCTTTGACTCTTCAATAATTAAGAATGCCCATATATGCTAGGTACACAATAACACTTATTGCTGACAATATAACCACATGCTTTGTATTATGTCTGCAGGTGCAATGATAAAACAATAACATACCTGTTAGATAAGAGGTAAACTGTTTTGGACCACAACGAATAGCATAACGTGTAGTTGTTCTCACAGCTTTTGGTTCAGTCTGCAATGCATCCCTGGGACAAAAGAGGGTTCCATCTGATGTTTCTCCCCACCATCTCACTCGGACCAGTACACAAGTGGGAGGCTTTGCAATCTTCCATATGACTCTATTAATAGTAAGTTTTAGAAAGCAGCGTAGCTGGCCTTCAACCAGAGGTGGCAGGCTTGTAGACGGAGAAATGTCACTTAAACCTGTAGAGGAGTCCAAGAAAATGGAATCAAAATTTAGACTAAATATAGAAAACATATAATACGCTTTTTGAATGAAAACAAACAAAACATTTCAGTCTTAAGTTCAGCAATTTATCATCATTTAGAAAAAAGGTTTATCCTACCCATTATTCTAACACATGAGAAATAACTATCAAATCAGACCATGGAATAATCTACCTGATCATGTAAGTCACCCTGATAACTAATTAGTATTTAAGGTTTGATTTGAGTTACTCTAAGTAAAGAACATACCAACAAAGACACACTAATATAAACTTTTCTTTAGAGTTACTATTTGAAAAATACAAATATCAGAAGTAGCTGAAATTTTTCTAAGTATGGTTCAAATTTTTACAAGTACAGTTGTTTTAAATATTGCAACATCTATGGTTTTTAAGATATGTAACCTTTAACTCTTTTTTTTTTAAAAAAATCACTAACTATAAAACAGTAACAACTCCCTTCACTCACAAACGATTTAGACTATATCATACAACTCAGCATTTCAATGAAGAACATCTTAAATTGTCTGTAACTTTTCTTTCCTGCCAAGATCATACAGTCAGTGAGGACACAGACTATCTAATCTTCAGATTCTGCCACTGTTTTCAACACAGTGCTGGGTTCATATATTTATTGGCTTTAGTATTTATTGGATTTCATAAAGACATTAAAGTGTAAACAAAGCAATTAATCATGACTTTCTATAAAATTTTCCTTTAATGACCCTGATTGTCTTCCATTCATAGTACATTTTCAAGAAGACTTAGAGGAAATTTAAGAAACCATTCATACATTATGTATACCTTTTTTTTCCTCTGACTTTTCTTTGAGGAGTGGTTATGCGTCAAAGAAGGAAATATATGGAATGTATCAGGACTAATTATTTGGACTTCTAAGGCAAACACCCCCTCTGCCCTCCATAGTGGAGAAAAAACCCACCATAATCCTTACGGATAGTTTCAACATAAAAATTATACACGATTGTGTATATATTTCTACTATGGAAATGGTATAGCAAAAAAAGTCTATTCTGTTCTATACTATATTATTTCTACTTTGATTTTCCGCTTATCAACCAAACATGCTTAACTGGTTTGACACAGGGAGCACTAGTATGCTTCAGTCTCAGATCCTCCCATCTTTCGTGGCAGGAAAGTCACTACCTCAAAACTGCCTTAGTAATCTTTAAACAGCTTGGATAAGAGTAATTCCCAGATTGTAGCTTCAGTCCTCAACCCAATGGCCTAATGTCCTATCACTGCTCCGAACCAATACTTCTTTTCTCACTAAACTGCCTACGATGCAAAAAGGCAGGTTCACCCACTGTCCTTTTTCCTTCGAGGCAGTCTTGTTGAGATTCAATATCCAGTTTCCTGATCTGCCCTCGGTTCCCAGTTTGCCTGTTCTCACTGCAGCTAACATCCCCTACTCGGTGAGCCTGTGTCTCCTCGAGCTGCTAACCTGATAAGGACTCTCTGCTGTACACTCAGGTCCTTTCACGATCTCAGGTCCTTCAGGAGAACCTCATGCCCTTATCCCCACTTCAATCCTATCACACCTGTCATTCCCCACTCTATACTCCACAATTATTTTTTCCCAACTCCTACTCATAGCCAGCGCTTCATGCTTCATTCATTCAACAAACATTTACCAAGTCCTGCTTTGTACTAATTCAGTAACGTATAAAACGGGATTCTTGTCCACAATCACACAAGAAATGATATCATCCCTTTGCCAATTTATGTTTCTTCCTGTCCCTGCGGACCTCTAAAGCTACACGCACACATACATTTCACTTCGTTATCAAAACCAATCCTATTATTGTTTGTTCTTCTCCTCTACAGTCATCCCACCGGTAACCTTCATCTCATTAATCACCACTTTGTGGCCCCTACCCCAGCCCCTAATTCCTTTCTATTCTCTGGAGGGCCAACTGCCCTTCCTTTTAACCTTCTGGTCCCCTGGCTATTTCCCTTCTTACGTCCCTTTTCTTGTTTATCCAGCGGGGGTGGGGGTCTCCCTAAAATTCCTTACACCCTGCTTCCCTGTTAACGCTTTCCTCATCGCTCGGGTTACCTCTTTTTTTGCGCCCACGGCTGCCCCCAGGCCCTTGGCCTTTTCGTTGCTTCATGATGAGACTGAGTTCTTCTTCATCAGCGCAACTCTGTCTCCAGCACCTAAGCAGTAGCCTCCCGCCATCCCTCCCCACGGCGCCTGCGTTCCCCGGCAACCGGCGCCGCTGGGCAGCCTGGGAGGCAGGAAAAAGCCACTCTTCCTCTAACAGTCTCCGGAAAACAGTGCGAAGAGAAGGCGCCAAGACGCCTTCCCGCCAATAGACTACAATACCCAGGATGCTTTGCTACAATACCTCTGCGGGGTTGGCTGGGGTCGCCTCCAGCTGCGCAAGCGCATAGGGATACGCCCGTTGAGGACTCCATTGCCCAGGGTGCATTGCCCTGAAGATCGCTCCTCTTTCCGGTGAAAGTTGTCGGGTTTCCAGTTGGGAGACTGCGGAGTTCGCAGACTCTGTTACCCAGCTTCCTTTGTGTGAGGGCTGTTGCGCACTTCCGGTGGAAGCGCTTGAAGCGAGTGGGTGGAGTTTGCAGAGCCGGTGGGCGGTCGGCTGTGCTACCGGTAGCTGGGTGCTGTCCAAAGGCGACAGGGCGTCGTTAGGGGAGCGAGTCGTGACCGGTTGGGCCACACTCAACGTGGGACGAAGGTTCGCCTACTGTTTGACTACGTGCGTGCAGCCTTTCCTTGATGTCGGCCCTCGAAAAGAGCATGCACCTCGGCCGCCTTCCCTCTCGCCCACCTCTACCCGGCAGTGGGGGCAGTCAGAGTGGAGCCAAGATGCGAATGGGGTACGTGACCCATACCCCTTCTACCTAGGGGCCAGGCCCCGGCCATTGGAGAATGGTGGCTCTGGGCGTTCAGAGAGGCACGGGGAAGGAGTCTACCGATAGGAGAAAATGTTGGCGGCGGCCTGGAGATATTTAGATGGAGTAGAAGGCAGATTGGGGACCTAGGGGAGGCGCCAAGTCAATAGAAATTGGAGGAAAAATAATGTTGTTGGAGGGACAGGGGAATGAGGCAAAGGTTGGGGAAGCTGAGAGACTAACATAACTGAGAATCACCTCCAGAATGAAGGAGGTTTAGAAAAGGGAGTAGAACGGTGACAAAGGTGGAGGAAAATCGGCCAGGGAAGGTGGAGGGAAATGGGGAATGACTGAGAGAAAAGATGAGGGGAATTGAGGCAACAACTAAGGAAAGGTTTGAGAGGAGTGGATATTGTAAAAGTGCTAGTATCTATACTGTGAGAACTAGATACTAGAAAAGCGGAGGAAGTTGGACAGGGTTGGAGTACCAAAGAGGAGCACTAGGAAGCAGACGATTCTAGATAATTCCCAGAGGTCTAAAGACAGATTCAGGGAATGAGAGGTGAGATTAGGCCTCTTAAGGGAGAATGAGAAAGTTTGGGGAGTAGGCCTAAGGTAAGGTGGAGAACGTAGCCAGGAAGATTTTTAAGAGTAATAGGAATGTGCTGAGAAGCTGGACAGGATAAGGGAGAGAGAAGAAGGAGAGGACTGAAGAATTTACAAAGTGACCATAGGCTCTAAAGATTGAGAAATGACTATAAATACGGTTTGGTGAATTGAAGTGCTGCAGTTGTAAGGTCTGGGAAGCTTAGAGGAAGATTTGGGCAATCAGGTTTTGCTGGGCTAATAGATCTGAGGGAAGCGATGTACTGGCCTAAGATTTTGAATTAGTGAAGCATTGGGAATTAGGGAAATAGTTTGCTGGAAAGAGAGGAGAGCCATGTTGAAGAGATAGGCTTTGGAATTTTAGATCATTAAATGGCTTGTGCCAGGTTAGGGGATACTTGGGCCGAGGACAAAGAATGAGGTGAACATGGGATAATTGTTGGAAAGTGGAGACAATTGAATAGGCATTTGGTTTTGAGGGGATATTTGTAGTTTCAGACAGGATTCTGGGAATTAGTGACTGTAAAGAGAAAAGGAGTAGGAAGGATACTTAGGTATGAAGACTCAAGAGTATATTTGGGATTCTAGAGATGAATTGATAGATATTCTTTGAAAAAGGACTACAGAAGAGAAACCTTAGGTTCTGAAGAAGTAATATGTGTAAAAACTTATCAAAAAAAGCGAGAATAGGAGATGCAGTCCTGTGACAGTAAGTCCTAGGGATGAAAAGAAAGGAGAATCCTATAAAACAGTGGGGTAAAGGAATGGGAAGAACAATTGGAAAAACCAGGGAAGGAAGCTAAGAATTGAAGTGGAGACCTGCTATGATATACAGTAGAAAAAGGAGAAAACCTTAGCAGGGGAGATAGGAGAGATGGACTCACAATAGAGGAGGTAGAAGGCTACATAGAACGTAAAATGAAGATTATTTTGACTTTGGAAGATCGAAAAGTTGGACTATAACATGAATAAAGAGAATTTGGAAACTGACCCATAACATTATTTGGGAAAATTAACCTGGAGTTTCATATTAATGTAACATCAATTGTTGTTATATATCTTCATTGCTGCCTTTCTTAAACTACAATTTGATCTTTCAGTATACCAGCACTCTTCTATACAAATACATAAGAAAATCAGATTTTTAATAATTATACATTCTTTAGATAAGATTGAAGAACTGGGTGAAAATACTGAGAGAAAATAAAAGGAAAATCTGCTGATTAGAAGATTGTATAATTGTTAGTAATTCATCGTTTTTATTTTGTATTACTTTTCATTTTATTTTTTTAGAGACAGAGTCTCGCTGTGTTGCCCAGGCTGGAGTGCAGTGGCACAATCTTGGCTCACTGCAACTTCCCCCTCCCGTTTTCAAGTAATTCATGTGCCTCAGCCTCCCAGGTAGCTGGGATTACCGGTGTGCACCACCATGCCTGGCTAATTTTTGTATTTTTAGTAGAGATGGGATTTCACCATGTTGGCCAGGCTGGTCTTGAACTCCTGGCCTCAAGTGATTTGCCCCACTTGGCTTCCCAAAGTACTGGGATTATAGGATTGAGCTACCATACGTGGACAACTTATCCTTTTTAAATAGATGCTTTGGTCTTCTTGGGTTAGGGTAACTGCTTATCCTGCAAAAGAAAGTTCTTTAGAAAGGTCTTTCTGTATGATAGTATTATGAAGAGAAGAGCATATATTGGTGAATATTTGTGTGGTCCTCAAATGGCTTATTTTCCCGTATTTTTCTTTTCTACTTTATTGGTACATAAGCAGGCTTCATCTAAGTCTCATGGTAGTAATAATACAGATTCTCTTTCTCCTTAGAATCATAAAGCTGAAAGAGCATAGACATGGTCTCATTTCACCACTCCATCATGTAGTTGAGGAACCGAATATTCAGAGAGTCCTGTATTCTGTAAGGGAATGTATTAATAAATGAGGGAACTGAGACTCAAATATTCCTAAAGCACCCTAGAAACTTAGCGGTGGGGCTGTTAAGGACTAGGACTTGGGTCTCTTGACTGTGAGACCCATTGTGTATTTTGAAGTCATAATTGTCATCTGGGAATACTTAATTTGAGTTGTGTATCTTACTCCTTTGCATATAATACAGGATTCAGTCTTTTTCTTCAGTAAGTTGTAATTTATGAAGTCTCACACCAATTTCAAAGCATTCTTTATGTCTCCTTATACTTACTTCCTTTTTTCTTAACTTCTGTTCTTCCACTCTATCTGTTACTCACAGGTGAGTCCTGTTCCCTTGATAGTCTCTTGTGTGGCTTACTCTTTCAACTATTTTTCATGATCTCTTGTCTTCAATTTCACTAAACATTATTTAGGCATGTTTGCATATTCAGGGTGCATATTCTGAGTTGGTGAGTTTGTTTTTTTTGAGACAGAGGTTTGCTCTGTCACCCAGGCTGGAGTGCAGTGGCCGGATCTTGGCTCACTGCAAGCTCCGCCTCCTGGGTTTACACCACTGTCCTGCCTCAGCCTCCCGAGTAGGTGGGACTACAGGCGCCCGCCACCTTGCCCGGCTAGTTTTTTGTATTTTTTAGCAGAGACGGGGTTTCACTGTGTTAGCCAGGATGATCTCGATCTCCTGACCTCGTGATCCGCCCGTCTCGGCCTCCCAAAGTGCTGGGATTACAGGCTTGAGCCACCGTGCCTGGCCATGTGAGTTTTCATAATTCAGTTTTTCAGATTAGATTTAGTAATCCAAAGTATCGTTGGATAATTTAATAATAGCATTTTTTAAAGTAAGTACTGTGTGCCAGACATTGTAATGGTAACTTTATGTCATTTAATGTGTGCACAGACCTGCAAGGTGAATATTTTCCTGCATTATGGGTAAAGACATTCAGATTCAGAGATTAAAAGTCACCCAACTAGTATGTAGCAGAATCAGGATTCAATCTAAGTTTAGTCTCTAGAATCCATTCGCTTTTCAGTACACCAATATTTTCTCCTGGGTAAGGCCTGAAATCCTGGTGTCACTGTTCCTTTTAATAGATGCCAATGGATGTTGCCAAAAACGTAGTGGTTTTGAACTTCTTTATTCAAGCTTTTAGAGCTACTCTGACTAAAGTAGATTTGAGATCCCTATTTGCTTTGCACCCCTGGTGTGCTTGAGAGAAGTATCTTTTGAAAGTCACTGCTTTCGTATATACTATTACTATTAGAGGAACTATAAAATATTAAATCCATTCATTATTCAACATGTTTTTGGTTTATCAGTAGTTGTACTTTTCGGCCAGGTGTGGTGGCTCATGCCTGTAATCCCATCACTTTGGGAGGCCAAGGCAGGCGGATCACCTGCGGTTGGGAGTTCAAGACCAGCCTGACCAACATAGAGAAACGCTGTCTCTACTAAAAATACAAAATTAGCTGGTGTAGTGGCACATGCCTGTAATCCCAGCTACTTGGGAGGCTGAGGCAGGAAAATCGCTTGAACCCAGGAGGCGGAGGTTGTGGTGAGCCGAGATCGCGCCATTGCACTCCAGCCTGGGCAACAAGAGCCAAACTCCATCTCAAAAAAAACAAAAAACAAAAAAACAGCTTTTCTATATCTCTTACATTCCTTTTTCTTTTGTAAGAGATAGGGTCTTGCTGTGTTGCCCAAGCTGAAGTACAGTGGCTTTTCATAGGTGTGATCTTGGTGCATTACAGCCTCAAACTCGGGGGCTCAAGCAGTCTTCCCACCTCATCCTCTTGAGTAGGTAGGACTGAGGATGTATGCTAGCATACCCACTTCTGTAGTGATTCAACTGACATATATATAGTCGTCCCTTTTTATATTCTATGAGGTAAACTAGGGCAGGAGTTAATATTTTAATAAATGAGAAAACAAATGTTCACTGACTTGCCTAAGATCACAGAATCATTACATGGCAGGAGCAGCATTCAAACCCAGGACTTCATATTTTTGGTCTATTATTATTTTTATGGCATGCATTGAAGGGTTTGGTATTTGAAGTGACATAGATCTAGGTTTGAAGCCCAACTTAGGTGTTTACATTGGTCAAGTCATTTAACTTCTCATCATCTGTTTTCTTATCTCTAAAATGAGAATACTTCTGCTTACCTTAGAGTGCTGTGAGAATAAGATAATACATAAAAAGCACTTATAGTTCCTGACACATAAGCTCTTAAGGAATGATAGCTAGTAGATAATTATAGATTGAGAACTGTGAAGAAGGTTCACAGTTTATGTGGAAGCTCTCCTTTCAATTTCTTGTTATCAGTTTTTTTGTCCCCATGAGCTGTATGTTTATTCATATCTGATTAGATAGTCTTTCATCCATCTTCTTAAATTTATTATGGTTATCGGGCCTCTTAGGAAGGCTTTAATGAGCTATTCACACAGATGGGGAAGTAAAGGGCAAAGTGAAGTGATTTGCTCAAGGTCACAGATTGAGTTACTAAAATAATCAAATCCCAGTATTTCTGGGTTTTTTAATTTTTTCATTAGATTTTTAAAAAATTAAGTTACAATTTATATGCTATAGAATTCATTCTTTTAAAAGTACAATTCAGTGATTTTTAGTATGTTCACTGGGTTGTACAGTTGTCACCACTAATTGCAGAACATTTTCATCCTCCCATAAACTCCTTACTCATTAGCATTCTCCCTTCCCCCCAGCATGTATTGCTTCTGGCTCTTGAGTCACAGAGAGGCTTTTCCTTTTTTCAGGTTATAAAGGAATCATTTATATTTTTTCCTGGTGCCTGTATGGTGTCCTTTTTTATTTTTTTGAGATAGAGTCTTGCTCTGTCACCCAGACTAGAGTGCAGTGGCGTGATTTCGGCCTGCTGCAACCTCCACTTCCTGGGTTCAGGCAATTCTCCTGCTTCAGCCTCCTGAGTAGCTGGGATTACAGGCATGCACCACTACACCCAGCTAATTTTTGTATTTTTAGTTGAGATGGGGTTTCATTATTTTGGCCAGGCTGGTCTTGAACTTCTGGCCTCAGGTAATCCAGCCACCTCAGCCTCCCAAAATGCTGGAATTATAGGCGTAAGCCACCGCGCCTGGCCATTTTTTAAAAATTCATTTGAAGTTTATCTTGATATGCAAAGTGAGGAACAGAAGAAATTTTATTTTTATGCAAAGGCTATCTAGTTGTTTTAACATCATTTATTAAATTTTTTAGTCCTTTACCCATTATGTAAATTTCACTATAATAAAGAAATAATCGTGGCCAGGCTCAGTAGTCCATGCCTGTAATCCCAGCACTTTGGGAGGCCGAGGTGTGTGGACCGCTTGAGCTTGGGAGTTGGAGACCAGCCTGGACAACATGGTGAAACCCCTTCTCTACAAAAATCACAAAAATTTAGCTGGGTGTGGTGGTGTGTGCCTGTAGTCCCAGCTACGCGGGAGGATCATTTGAGTCCGGGAAGCAAAGGTTGCAGTAAGCCAAGATCATGCCACTGCACTACAGCCTGGGATGCAGAGTGAGACTTGGTCTCAAAAAAAAAAAAAAAAAATTCTTCCTCAGTAATTAAAATGACACCTTTGTCATATGCCAAATTTCTATATAGATCTGGGTCTGTGAAGTTTCTTTCATGTGCCACTACTGTACTTTTAATTAGAGGCTTTATTATTATGTTTTGATGGATGGTAGAGGTTGTTTCCCCCCATTCATTTTTAGGATTTTCCTCGTTCCTCTTGTTTCTTTCCTCACAAATAAACTTTCTAATCCCATAGACTAGTGCCAGAAAATAATTCTGACAGCATTTTTATTGGGATTACTAAATACAAACATTAATTTAGAATTAACATTTTTATGATGTCGAATGTTCCTTTAAGAAATATGGTATCTTTCAATTTGTGTGAATCCCTTTTGAAGGAAATATATTTCAGATTCCAAGTATTGACCTAAATTATATTCAATCTAATGTTACTTAAATTCCATAGTACTCTTCAATAATTGTAAAATTCAATAGATTTACTGTTTAAATACAATTAAATCTGCAAAAAGCCCCCAAATCAGCAACATTATATTGATGTGAAATAATCTAATTTGCTATTATCAGTTTACTGTAGTTTAAACTACAAGGACATTTATTATTGATAGGATGTTCCAGGGTTCATTCAATTGCTAAACAATTTCATTCAGGACCCAGGCTTTTTGCATCCTTTCTTTTGCCATCCTTAGAATGGTGGCTTTTCCTTCTCTTGTCATCTTACGGTTGCAGGATGGCTGCTGCCACTCTGCTTCTATCTTATCTTTACAAATAAAAAGAAACAGGGGCCAAAGTCCTTTCCTAGCTAAGCTTGTCTTTTAATTTTTTCCCAGAAATGCAAGCTCCCCAGCAGATTTTTTCCTTAAGTCTTTTTGTCCAGAACTGTTTGCATAACCATCCTAAAAGCAATCACTGGCAGTAGGGAATGGGATTAACTATGACTGGTTTAGACCAATTTTGATTCATTCCCTTGGACTGTAGGAGAGACAACAAGAGATCTCCACTAGCTGCTTAAACAAAAGCATCACAATTTTGTTAGGGAAGAAAGAGTGGGAAGTGGGCAGGTAATGTCTGGAATGGAGAATAAACAGCATCTGCCCCAAATCCTGAGGTTAACAAGTAGAGAAGCCTAATCTTCTGATTTCAACTTCCCTACTGTTTTCATTGCAGTGTAAGTATAGGAAGTAATAATCCCACCCCCAACTCCCCTGCCCCTTATTGCCAGATTTGAGCCCCTTGACATTCATTTCAGAATTTCTGAGTAAAAGTCCATTTTTCCACTGTTGCTTATTGCCAGCAGATCCATTTCTTCTTGTATCTTCAAAATTGGGTTGTTTGCTCTTTTGTTTTATTTTAAAGCTAATGAACCTTCCTTGTTATGCTACTTGATGTCAGATTTGAGAAAACATCTCTAGTTGTTTGGAAAAGACTTTTTCCTTCAAACTATGAAATAGTTTTTTGTTTTGTTTTGTTTTTATTTTATTTTTTTAAGAGAAGAAACGTTTAATTAATAGTTCCATTAAGAGGGTGGCCACACACTTAGATATTCTTCAAATACAACATTGATTACCAGTTTAAGGTACATTCTACCAATATATTTTGAAGATTGAATAAGAGATTATATTGAAAATTCCAATCATTTCAAACCACACCAGAAGACTGAAGTTGTTTACTTATCAGTCCTTTTCCTATATGCTTCTGTGTGTGTTTCTGGCTATGGACTTTTTCCAGGTTTAAGTAGACATCCTCTCTCTGCCACTAACAAGTTGTATGACTCTGGTCAGTTATTTTTCTCTTCCTGGGCCTCATTATCACGGAAAGAAAGAACACTTCGGCACCTGACATGCTTGTTTAAATCCAAGCTCCCCAGCTTGGGCAACATAGCAAAAACTTGTCTCCACTAAAACAAAACAAAACAATCAGGCATGGTGGTGCACACCTGTTAGTCCCAGCTACTTAAGAGACTGAGGTGGGAGAATCACTTGAGCCTGGGAGTTTGAGGTTGCAGTGTGCTGTGATCGTGCCACTGCACTCCAGCCTGGGAGACAGAATGAGAGCCTATCTCTAAAAATAATAATTATAAAATAAAAAGTAAAATCCAAGCTCCAGTGCTACCAAAAATGGCCCTGGGGAAGTTGTTTAGTATTTCTGAGTAACCTTAAAATGAGAATACTTCAGTGGTACTGTTCAAAACCCTGCTTGGTACGTAATGAACACCTCGTTGTTTCCTTTCGTAAAGTAAGATTTGAGTAGATGCTCTCTAACAGCATGATTCATGATGTAGTTTTTAGAATCCTGAAGTCTGCTGCTTAATGGCATGCCTTGGAGTAAGGATCACTTCAGACCTACCACAACCCTCAGCCAGCCATCTGGTTGCTTTCTTTCCATTCTCTTCAAAGTACTGCTAATAAGGACATTTTAAGAACAGTGGTGCCTTGATTTAAATAGCTGACTGCAATTAAACTTCAGTATTTAGCCTCCACTACCAGACTCCTAGACTTTGACAGAATTTGTGACAACAGTGATTAAGACTGCTACTGTGCCCATTCATGACTCATCAATAACTCTCTTAACAGACTTAAGCAGCCTAGATGTTGATGTATTATTCCTATTTAGATTTGAGAGAGTCATGTAAAAACATACAACTTACATTTCTTGTTCCTTGTTCTCTAGGCAAGGAAGGTTTTTCCTCCTTCCCTTTCTCCCCTTTCTCTCCTTTCTCCTGGCTTTCCTTGGGATTTGATATATAATTTTGTTGGTTTTGGTCATTATCTCTTAGTAGGCATATCACATTGTAGACAAGAAGAACATTCTCTATTCTGCTTAGTTCTCTGAATTGTAATTATTGGTCAACTGTCTATTCCTCAAAACTGTTGAGGTTCATATGGGTAGGAATTTTGTCTGAATTTTGTTGGTGCCTAGAATGCTGTCTACTTTAGTAATAACTGAACGAGAAACCCAAATCCTGGCCCATTTAACCCCATTCTGTAAGAAAAACATTATTTCCCCACCAGTTGCCTTAAGGTGGTATAACTAGGGCTATACTCCCTTTTTCCTAAAATTGGTTATACTTCATAGAATAATAGAATCTCTATTTCAATACCAGCTTTTAGGTAAAATGTATTGTGTTTACAATATGTTACTTTGAGATTTAAAATAATTATGTGGTTGAAACTCTTCTAATACCTCTTGTAATAGGCTTGTAATAGGTCCCATGTTATATACAGATTCAGGCTTGTTACTTTTATTTTATCAAAATTTGACAATTTGTGTCTTCCTCTTTGATTCCTCAAACCTGAAAGCAAGTTCATTATTATAAGAGAGCAAATGTCAATTGGCCATTATTTTCACACTAGTCTTATTTTATAGTATTCAGTTTTTCTGCCCTTGCCCAATTATCACTTATTCTCTAAGAGTGAAGACTATTTTCCAAGTACCTTCACCAAGTTTAGGGACCAGAGCAAGCAGTCTACCATTAAAGGCTAGTGTTAATAGCGCTCCAAAGTCATGTCCTAAGCAGTGTTAATTTCCTAAGTATTTCTTGCACTTAACAATTGCCAAGTTTATTTTTCTGGCAGTGCCTTCCATTTTCTTCACTTTTGCAAGTCCTACCCATCCTTTAAAACTCATGAAGCACTTTCAGACTACTTTAGCTCATTCATTTGCTCTCTCTTCTCTGAGCACGTATAACAATTTTGGCATCTCCACTCATCAGTTTTTGTGCATTGGTATTGTGCTTTTTCACTGTTTACTGTGTCAGACTTATCGAAGATAATTTTATGCAGATTTTGTGTGTTTCCTCAGTAAACTTTGGAGCTCCTGTACTACAAGGACCTTTGTTTCTTTGTGCTTTCTATTGTAACACAGTTAAATGTTTTTGTAAAATTTAATTTAATGGACACGTAGCACACATTCATTTAAAATAAAGTCCTGAAGCTTTTTCTGGTCAGTCCAGCTTGCACTGATTTTTCTATTTTGTGTCCTTTGGTGGCACCTGTCATTGTACCAGGAATCAGCAAACATTTTCTGTTAAAAGCCAGATAATATTTTAGACTTTGAGGGCCATGTTAGTCTCTGTTGCAGCTACTCAGCTCTGCTGTTGTAGAGTGAAAGCAGCCACAGACAATATATAACTGAATGTGTCTGTGTTCTAACAACAGTTTATGGACACTGAAATTTGAATTTCACTTAATTTTCGCATATTATTAGTCTCTCTCCTCATCCTACCCTCCACCTTTTAGAAATGTAAAGATCATTCTCTGATCCTGAGCCATGCAAAAATAGGTGGTGGGCTGGATTTCCCATAGACTGTAGTTTGCCAACCCAGTATCAATACTGTTAGTTCTGTACTTCTACTGTCTTATAGTAGAAAGAAGGTAGGTTTTAAAATCAACAAACTAGGCTTGTTTTCCTGGCTTTACTACTTACCGCTTAACTGGTGCAAACTTGACTTTATTTTTTTTTTAATGTAGATAATAATGCTAGCCTCATAGAGTTTTTGAGGAGAAAATGAGGTGATATATGTGTAGAAATATTATTTAAATTGGAAAACTGTCTAATGGAAACTTACTGTATTTCCTGAAATCTAAGATACATTTCTTTTTTACATTTAAAATAATAATGTCTTTTTTTTTTTGAGATAGAGTTCTCACTCTGTCACCCAGGCTGGAGTGCAGTGGCACGATCTCGGTTCACTGCAGCCTCCGCCTCACAGGTTCAAGCAACCCTTCTGCCTCAGCCTCCCGAGTAGCTAGGATTACAGGTGTGCGCCACCACGCCCAGCTAATTTTTGTATTTTTAGTGGAGACAGGGTTTTACCATGTTGGTCAGGCTGGTCTCAAACTCTTGACCTCAAGGAATCTGCCCACCTTAGCCTCCTAAAGCGTTGGGAGATAGTGTCTTAACAATGTTGTTGGTCAGATAACAATTCTAACTTGGTTCTCATTGGCTGAACATAAGTGAACACCAAAACCAGGATCAAAATTTACAAAACATATAGGTGTTGAGAACTTCTTAGAGATATAACTGGAGTGCTCTTTTAACCACTAAGAACTGAATGCTTGTGAGGAGGCATGGGTGTTCAATCGGGTGGGTTAAGCAGTATTGCTAAAGTGAGAGTCAAAAGTAAGGCTGAGGCCAGGCACCATGGTTCATGCCTGTAATCCCAACACTTTGGGAGGCTGAGGTGGGAGGATTGCTTGAGCTCAGGAGTTCAAGACCAGCCTGGGCAACATAGCTAGACCTTGTCTCTACAAAAAATAAAGGTAAGGGCTGGTGTAGTGGCTCACACTTGTAATCCCAGCACTTTTGGAGTTCAAGGTGGGAGGATTGCTTGAGCCCAGGAATTTGAGACCAGCCTGGGCAACATAGTGAGACCGCATCTCTACAAAAAGTTAAAAGATTAGCCAAGCATGGTAGCGTGTACCTATTGTCACAACTACTCGAGAGGCTGAGGTGGGAGGATCAGTTGAGCCTAGGAGGTTGAGGTTGCAGTGAGCCATTATCGTGACACTGTACTCCAGCCTGGATGACAGAGGGAGACCCTGTCTCAAAACAATAAAAAAAGTCAGATAGCTCTAAATAATTGAAAGCTGGCATATGAACTGGTGTTTAGTTATATGAAACATTCCATCACCAATATTCTTGTGAGGCACAGAAAACTGTTTTAGTCCGAGTGATTCGAAAGAGAGTAGAACTATGAAGAAATGGTCAGGAATACCTTAAGTTTTTTATTCTGCTTTCATTTATGTATGTTATATATATGTCTCCATAAGTAATATATAAGGAATCTATATAAGTATAAAAGAGCTGTTTCTTCTGTAGAAACACAAAATGAATTCTTTTTTATATAAAAAATGTAAAATGAATTCTAAGTGATAAAGTATTGTGTCATACTTGATAATTCTTTTTCTTAGTTTTTCATCTTACAAATTCTTTTTCTTAGCTTTTCATCTTACAAATTGATGGTGCCTTGTACATACTGTATTTCGTCTATTCTAGCAACAAGATTGTGATCTGCTTGTTTAGTTTTCTTTTTTTTTTTTTTTTGAGACAGAGTCTCGCTCTGTCAGTGCAGTGGCGGGATCTCAGCTCACTGCAAGCTCCGCCTCCCGGGCTTTCACCATTCTCCTGCCTCAGCCTCCCGAGTAGGTGGGACTACAAGCGCCCGCCACCTCGCCCGGCTAGTTTTTTGTATTTTTTTTTTTAGTAGAGACGGGGTTTCACCGTGTTAGCCAGGATGGTCTCGATCTCCTGACCTCGTGATCCGCCCTTCTCGGCCTCCCGAAGTGCTGGGATTACAGGCTTGAGCCACTGCACCCGGCCCATCCTGAATTTAATAGGGAAGTAAATGGGAGGGAGGAGCCATAGACTTAGAGTAAAATTTTAAAAATATGATTATTGAAAGCTTGCAAAAATGAACTTGTGCCCTATTTATATTCTTCTGTGATTCCATATTTGTATCTCTCTGTCTTTATTCTTTTAAGAAATGTATCTTAGGTGGTTGTGAGGATTAAATTTGTATAATGCTTATAAAGGGCCTAGTTCATATACATGTCTAGCTTGTTTCATTTAATCCTTTTCATTCCTTTAATTAAACAGCTTTTCCTTAAGCATAAGAACCATTGTTCATTATATATAAAAACCACTTTTAATTGAGTCTTTCTGTGTTAATCAACTGAACTATATTATTAGCTGGGTTTCATAAAAAATGGCATTTTAGCATATTGTGGATAAGTAGGCTTCGGGAGTGGAGCTACCCACAGAATTTACCAATGTTTTATAATACTCTTGGGAGAAATGTGTCTTGGTACTCCCAATGAACTCATTTTAAGTTGGAAAATCTCTATACTAACATTTTTTCACTGATTATTGGGAATTCTAATCTTTTGTAGCTAATTAGAGGATTTGTATTTTTGCCTCTTCCCTCACCAGATTAATGTTTAGTAAGGGTGGTACTTTAAATTTTTATAGCGTTTGAGTTAACAAAATCTTCATGCCAGATATCATCCTTGTGAATCCTTTTCCCTTCTGATTATGTTAACATGTGTTCCACAAGAAAGACTGGATGTCCCATTTATGAGCTCTCATGGATTATTTCATAGCCGTAGTGTGCAGTGACTGTTTCCCTACTTCCCCCCTGCGTGAGCTCTTTGAAGGAAAGAAGTAAATTTTAATCAACGGGAACTTCTAGTCTGCTTATTTCCCTAGTGCCTAGGAAGTATATCAGGGCCTGCCATGCAGGACAAACTCAAATGTCTCTTCAATTGAATTGAGATTAAATTAGCTGCTTATATAAGCAAATTGTGACTGGAAAGAAGCTCTGAAATGATTGCCCTAATGATATTTACTATTTGCCTATGAAGTATTTTTTTTTTTTTTTTTTTGAGATGGAGTCTCACTCTGTCACCCAGGCTGGAGTGCAGTGGCGCAGTCTTGTCTCACTGCAACCTCCGCCTCCCAGGTTCAAGCGATTCTCCTGCCTCAGGCTCCCGAGTAGCTGGGATTACAGGCGCGTGTCACCACCACCAGCTAATTTTTGTATTTTTAGTAGAGACGAGGTTTCACCATGTTGGTCAGGCTGGTCTCGAACTCCTGACCTCGTGATCCACGCACCTTGACCTCCCAAAGTGCTGGGATTAGAGTTGTGAGCCACCGCGCCCGGCCTGAAGTATGTCTTTTATTCTAGATCATCATGACATTCAGATGAGTCTGGGGAGGGGATCGTATGGTCTGAAATATACTTCATTAGAGGCTTCTATATGAACCTGATTGGTTTTCAAACTTCAAACCTGTTTGCTTTCTTCTTGTTGTGGCAGAATAGGAGCTTACATAAATGCTGATTATTGAGTAATGCCACACATGTTGATTTTGAGGGTAAGCAACTGCATTAGCCTTTGCAAAACATCAAAAAGGCTATATTCTGTCTGTTCTCTTGCTTTCATTAATGGTGTTTCAGTGGCTTTTTTTGTTTGTTTGAGCCCAGATCGTTTTAAAAAAGTTGTCATTATATCCTTTTTTTTTTTTTTTTTTTAACTTTTCAAGTTGTAGAAAAAGAAGTTAATAATTACGTTGTTTTTCCTGTTGGGCGAAAGGTGGAAATAAAATTTAGAAAATTTATTTTCTAATTTAGGCAAAGTACAATTCTTTATTATCAAAGGTATAAGATTACACCTGTTCTCCCTGTGCTACAGCAGTCTGTGTTTATCCATGCACTTTAAGCAAAGTATATTTTTATGTGGTCTGACTCAGCAGGTTGGAAGTTCCTATGGCTTAAATATCTTATCTGAAGATGGTTTTAAGTGAGGTAAGGTTTCATTTATTTGCTTGAAAGCACATCATATATTGGGCTGTAACTGTCCTGTTCTGCTTAATGCAAGAGATTTTGTGAAATGCTTCTGTTTCCATTTTTGGATTCCATGATGTTCAACACAGAAAAGTAATAGTAATGAGAGCTAGGATTTTTAACCACATGGCAAATCAGTATTTAATAAATTAAAACTCTTTAAGAAGGCCTTCTGTATTCTCTCTCTGTGAATGGCATTGGGAAAACTTGAGAGTTTTCCTTGATTCTTCCTTCTCACTTCACTCTTCAGCTCCCTCCAATCATGATCATAACAGTTCTAAACCTTGACTTTGTTCTTAGTCTACATGGTGCTCAACCTTGCTACAAGGTTCTTCTACCAATCGTTACTATCCCTACAGCAGGAACCAGTCCTCTTCCTAGGGATTTCAGGGTGTTCATTGCCAGCTTTGATGATTTCAAGAAGGGGGAAGTTAATATTATTTCGAGGATAGTATTGAAAACTGATAGGGAAATGGCCCTGAGAGTCAGATTCTAGCTCAGCTACTTCCCATGGTCTTAGACAAGTTATTTAAACTCCATTGGCCTTAGTTTTCTCGTTTGGAAAATGGGGATAATAATAGCTACCCCAGAAGCTTGGTGTAGAAATTAATTCCTGTGTTTATCTCCATTATCTCCTCAAATTTCATTAAGTTATAGTAATTTGGAAAAAGGAATAAAGCTAAAGGACAAAGAACAGTAGGGATATAAGATGCTTACAAAATTTAGAAGATAGAAAGCAAGTTGATAAATATTTAGAAGAGAAAACTGAAAACTACTTGTAGAAAGGGAATGAAAGTTCAAGCTAATCCATATCACTATCGTATAAAGGTTCAAGAATTCCAGGTACTAGGTGCCTGTAAAAAGGGACTTAGAGTTTTCTTCTAAGAGTTTACCAGTTTTGGCTCATACGTGCAAGTCTGTGATCCGTTTTGAGTTAATTTTTATGTATGATATGAGGAATGAGTCCAATTTCATTCTTTTGCATGTAGATACCCAGTTATCCCAGCATGATTCAACTGAAAAGGTTTCTTTTGCTATTAAATTATCTTGGCACCCTTGTCAAAAGTCAATTGACCATAAATGTATATGTTTGTTTTTGAGCCATCAATTCTGTGTCATTGATTTATATAGCAATCTATATATTGGTGCTACACTGTCTTTTGATTACTGTAGCTTTTTGTAGTAAGTTTCGAAATCAGGAAGCGTATTGTTTCCAACTTTGTTCTTTTTTAAAAAACTTATTTTGGGTCCCTTGAATTTCCATATGAATTTTAGGATGAGTTTGTCAACTTCTGCAGAGAAGCCAGGTGTAATTTTGTTAGGCATTGCTTTGAATCGGTAGATCAATTTGAGAAGTATTGCCAACTTAATAATACTCAGTCTTCCAATCCATCAACACTGGATGTCTTTCTTTTTGTTTATGTCTTCTTTAATTTCTTCAACAGTACTATATAGTTTTCAGTGTTTAAGTCTTGCATTTATTTGGCTGTATTTATTCCTGCATATTTTATTCTTATCAGTGGTATTGTAAATGGAATTGTCCTCTTGATTTTATTTTTGGAGTGTTAATTGCAAATTACAGAAATACAATTGATTTTTATATATTGGTCTTATTTTCTGAAACCCTGCTGAATTTGTTCCTGTAGTTTTTTAATGGATTCCTAAGGATTTTGCTCTACACATTTTAACATGTATAGGTAATGTAAAAGTCCAAGTTTAATCAATATCTCTGCTGTTCTTCTGAAGTAATACAATGACTTCAGCAACCTGTGGCAGGTGGAATAACAACATCCCAAGGATGCTAAAGTCTGAATCCCTGGAACCTGTGAATATGTTATTTTACATGGCAGAGAGGAATTAAGGTTGCTAATCAGCTGACCTTAAAATAAAGAGATTATCATGGATTATCTGAGTGGGCCCAGTGTGATCGTTGGTGTCTTTTAAAGAGAAGAAAACAGAAGAGCAAGTCAGAGCCTGAGAGATTTGAAGATGCTGTGTTACTTGCTGGCTTTAAAATGGAGGAAGAACTTGTAAGCCAAGGAATACAGGCTGCCTCCAGAAGCTGGAGATGGTATTTAGACCTCTCAATCTGGGCACTAGACTAACTCATTGCTACTATTCTGGTTATTGCTTATAGGCCTTTGTAGTAGTCATAGCTAGAATTGTGAGTTCATACTGATACTTCTTTCTTTCTTTTTTTTTTTTCTTTTTTGAGATGGAGTCTTGCTCTGTCGCCCAGGCTGGAGTGAAAGTGGCACTATCTCAGCTCACTGCAACCTTCGCCTCCCGGGTTGAAGCAGTTATTTGCTTCAACCTTCCGAGTAGCTGGGATTACGGGCACCTGCCACCACACCTGGCTAATTTGTGTATTTTTAGTAAAGATGGGGTTTCACCATCTTGGTCAGACTGGTCTTGAACTCCTGACCTCGTGATCTACCTGCCTCAACCTCCTAAAGTGCTGGGATTACAGGGGTGAGCCACTGTGCCCGGCCCATACTGATATTTCAAAAGGAAGGACAAAAAGAATCAAGAGTTCACCCTGACATTTTCATTTCAAAACTAAGATTACAGGGTTTTTTACTTTTCTGATTTTTATCTAATTATCTCTTCCCTTACAATGAAAGTCTTGGTTCCTAATGACATTAACCTAACTACCTATTTGCTTTATCCAAATATGTATGCATATGATGTTCAAAATAACAAACTGTGCTACCATTAAAAATAACCAACAGTATGATTACTGAATACTGTTTAAAATTTGTTTAAAAATAAATAAATAAATGAATAAAATTTATTTTCAGTTCTTTTTTTTCCTTGAAGTATATTTATCCCACCAGAGATGTGCAGTCAAATAATTGTTTTTAAAGCCATTTGGAATAATTCTTAATACACCATTAAGTTAATTTGTTCTCTTTTATGTTAATTGTGGTAATTGGTTTGTACAAAGTGTTAACATGCTTGTAAAACAAAAATTATGTACATGACTACAGTGTTGAGGTATAAAACAATATATATTCAGAAAATTATAGCTTTTTTCCCTTGTATCCTACAAGTAACTCTTTTTCATTAGTTTTTGCTTTTATCAATGCACTTCAAAATATGTAAACATATATTCATACTTCCCCCTTATATGAAAGATAATATTGGCCAGGCGCAGTGGCTCACACCTCTAATTCCAACACTTTGGTAGGTCAAAGCAGGCAGATCACTTGAGCTCAGGAGTTTGAGACCAGCCTGGGCAATGTGGTGAGACCCTGTCTCTATTTAAAATTAAAAAATAATGATAAATAAATAAAATAACATACATATGATTCCACATATTGCTTTATTTATTTATTTATTGAGTCAAGGTCTCACTCTGTCACCTAGGCTGGTATGCAGTGGCATGATCATGGCTCACTGCAGCCTTGACTCCCTGGGCTCAAGCTATTCTTCCACCTCAGCTTCCCTAATAGTTGGGACTTTAGGTGTGCTCCACCGTGCCCCCTAAGTTTTGTATTTTTCATAGAGACAGTGTTTCGCCATGTTGCCCAGGCTGGTCTCAAACCCCTAGGCTTAAGCAGTCCACCCACCTCGGCCTCCCAAAGTGCCAGGATTGCAGGCATGAGCCACTGCACCTAGCTTGCCTATTGGTTTTTAAATTTAAGATATTCTGATCACTTCTTATTAGTACACAGAAATCTTTTCCATTATTTTCCCTGCAGTTGTGTGGACATAACCCGGTGTATTCAACCAGTCCCCTATTGATAGCCATTGGATTTTTTTCATCCTTTTCTGTTTCAAATAGTGCTGAAATGAGCAAATTTACTCATATGTCATTTAGTATTTTGGGGGTTAGGTCCACTTTTAAGATAGTTGTCTTTAATGTTCTACAGTTTTACTATAATGTGTTACTTCTCTTTAAATCTTGTGGTCCACTGGGCTTCATAAATCTGTAGTTTGATGTTTCCTTAGTTCTGAAAACTTCAGCCACAGGTTAAACATTCCTAATCTGAAAATCTGCAGTACTCCAAAATCTGAAACTTTTTGAGTGCTGACATGACACAAGTCAAAACAGAGCAAGAAATGTCAGTTTATAAAATCAGAGACAGACTTTCAAGACAAAAACCATTGTTAATGAGGCAGATGACTGGAAAAAAAATATTAAGCCACCTAGCAGCATGCATTCTCATCCCTGGAGGACCCACAGTCTGGTCTCTTGACAGGGTTAGAATGTTTATCTCCTCCAAATCTTATGTTGAAATGTAGTCACCAATGCTGGAGGTAGGGCCCAGTGGAAAGTATTGGATCATGGGGGCAGATCCCTTATGAATGGCTTAGTGCTATCCCCTTGGTAATGAGTGAATTCTGGTTCTGAGTTCAGTCGAGATCAGGTTGTTAAAAGAGAGTGGTGCACATCCCTGCCATCAGCTCCCACTCTTGCCATGTGATGTAGCTGCTCCAGCTTTACCTTCTACCATGATTGTAAGCTTCTGAAGCCCTCATCAGAAACAGATACTGGTAGCATGCTTCTTGTACAGCCTGCAGAACCCAAGCCAAAATAAACCTGTTTTCTTTATCAATTATCCAGCCTCAGGTATTTCTTTATAGCAGTGCAAGAATGGACAACACAGAAAATTGATACTGAAGAGTAGGACGTTGCTATAAAGATAACTGAAAATGTGGAAGCAGTTTTGGAACTGGATAACGGGCGGAGGTTGGAAGAGTTTGGAGGACTTTTCAGAAGAAGACAGGAAAGCAGGAAAAGTTTGGAACTTCTTAAAGACTTCGTTAAATAATTTTGACCAAAAGGCTGATAGAAATACGGACAATGAAAGCCAGGCTAATGAGGTCTCAGATGGAAATGAGGAGTTTATTGGGAACTGGAGTAAAAGGCACCATGTTATGCCCTAGCAAAGAGTTTGCCTGCATTGTGTTGTTCATGCCATAGGAACCTGTAGAAAGTTGAACTTGAGAGTGATCAGGAGTATCTGGCAGAAGAAATTTCTAAGCAGCAAAGCATTCAAGAGGTGGCCTGGTTGCTTCTTATAGCCTGGTATCAGACACAGGAGCAAAGGAATGACTTAAAGTTGGACTTTATAGGCCAGGTGCACTGGGAGGCCAAAGTGGGAGGATTGTTTGAGTTCAGGAGTTCGAGACCAGCTTGGGCAACATAGTGAGCCTTTGTCTCTACTAAAAATAAAAAAAGTTATCAGCTGGATGTGGTGGTATATGCCAGTAGTCCCAGATAGTCCAGAGGCTGAGGCAGGAGGATCACTCAAGTCTGGGAGATTGAGGCTGCAGTGAGCTGTGATCATGCCACTGCACTCTAGCCAGGACAACAGAGTGAAACCCTGTCTGAAGAAAAAACAAAGTTGGAACTTGTTTTAAAATTGGAGCAGACTGTAAAAGTTTGGAAAACTTGCAACCTGGCCCTCTGGTAGAAGAGGAATCCAGGAGAGCTTTGGAGTAACCACTTACTAGAGAGATTTGCATGACTAAAAGGGAACCAATCGTCCCCTAAAACAATGGGGAAAAGGTTTCAAAGTTGTTTCACATGTCTTTGGGAAGATCCCTCTCATCACAGGTCTAGAGACCTAGGAGGAAAGAATGGTTTCAGGGCCCAGGCCCAGGGCACTGCTGCCCTGCTCAGCCTCAGGACACTGCACCTTGTATCCTGGCTACTCATGCTCCAGCCAGGGCTCAAAATGCCCCAGGCACAGCTTGGGCTCCTGCTCTAGAGGGCATAAGAACTGTAAGCCTTGACCACTTCCATGTGGTTGGTAAGCCTGCATGCACATAGAATGCGAGAGTGAAGAATGCTAGGCAACTTCTGCCTAGATTTCAGAGCATATATGAGAAAGCCAGGGTGCTGCAAGGGCAGAGCCCCTGCAGAGAAACTTTGCTAGGGCAATGCTGAAGGGAAATGGGGGGTTGGAGCCCCCTTCAAAGACCCCACTGGAGCATCACCTAGTGGAATTCAAAGACCCCACTGGAGCATCACCTAGTGGAATTGTGGGAAAGGAGCTGCCACACTTCAGACCTTAGAATGGTAGAGCCACCGACAGCTTGCATCCTGAGCATGGAAAAGCTGCAGGCACTCAACTCTAACCTCTGAGATAAGCTGGCAGGGCTATACCCTACAAGCAATAGGTGGAGCTGCCCAAGGCCTTGGGAGCCCACCCTTTGCACCAGAGTGCCCTGGACGAGGGACATGGAGTCAAAAGAGATTATTTTTGGAGCTTTAAGATTTAATGACTACCCCGCTGGGTTTCAGACTTTGATAGGGCTTGTCGCCCCTTTCTTTTGGCCACTTTCTCCATTTTGGAATGGGAATGTTTACCCAATGCATGTACCACCATTGTGTCTTGGAAGTAAAAAATTTGTTTTGGTTTTACGGGCTCGTAGGTACATCTCGGGCTGCTTCCACATCATAGGTGGAAGGAGATGAGTCTTAGATGAGACTTAGGACTTTGGACTTGATGCTGAAACAAGTTAAGACTTTGGGGGAACTATTGAGAAGAGGTGATGGTATTTTGCAATGTGAGAAGGAGATGAAATTTGAGGGACCAAGGGCAGAATGATATGGTTTGGATGTTTGTCCCCTCCAAATCTCATGTTGAAATGTAATCCCCAGTACTGGAGGTGGGGCCTAGTGGGAGGTGTTGGATCATGGATACAGATCCCTCGTGAATGGTTTATTGCCATCACCTTGGTAATGAGTGAGTTCTTGCCCTGAGTTCTCTCCAGATCTAGTTGTTTAAAAGAGTGTGGCACCTCCCCTTTCTCTTGCTTCTGCTCTCGCCATGTGACACAGATGCTCCCACTTCACCTTCCACCATGATTGTAAGCTTCCTGTGGCCCTTACCAGGAACAGATGCTGGTACCATGCAGAACCATTAGCCACTTAAACCTTTTTATAAATTACCCAGTCTCAGGTGTTATGTTACAGCAATGCAAGAACAGACTTAACACATCCCTCAACTGTTTCTGATGTTTCTTCTCACCTAAAAAATAAAATACCGTGTTTGGTAACCTTTTAATCAAACACAACATTGTAGGTAGGAGACTGAATGCCTGCCATTGTTGGTTGTTGCTTTTATTTAATAACCAATAGAGGTGTTCTGTGATGTTACTATGCTGGTTGGTTACCCTGAGTACATTATGTTTTTTCACTGTATTAATGATGTGTTGTATCTTTTACTGTTAAGTACTTATATGTGAATAAGTGTAAGAAAAATGATTATCAGTAACATGTAAGTTCAATCAGGAATGATGGTGATGCCAAACAACCATAGATTTTCCACATGGGTGACACCATTGCTTTCTGATGCTTCAGTTTACACAAACTTTGT
The DNA here is from genome assembly GCF_000951035.1 of Colobus angolensis palliatus. Lineage (NCBI taxonomy): Eukaryota > Metazoa > Chordata > Mammalia > Primates > Cercopithecidae > Colobus > Colobus angolensis. Next base: position 2,299,499 of record NW_012115211.1, on the reverse strand, counting down.
TTTGTGCACAAAATTATTAAAAACATTGTTTAAAATTACCTCTAGGCCATGTGTATAAGGTCTATATGAAACATAAATGAATTGTGTGTTTAGACTTGGGTTCCATCCCCAGGATATCTCATTGTGTATATGCAGATATTCCAAAGTAAAAAAAAAAAAAAAAGGAAACAATAAACTGAAATTTGAAACACTTCTGGTCCCACGCAGTTTGGACAAGGGGTACTCAACCTGTAGGGCTTCTTCAAATACTGCTTTTATTCCACTCTCTTATTTCCTTTCAGAACTTCAGTTTGACATATTTAAGACTGACTTACTCTTCCCTTCATATGTCTTAACTTTTATATTTTCCATCTTCTCTTTGTATTTTGGATTCTAGATGTATCTAGATGTATCTGAACAAATTCACTACTAGTTTACCCTTCTCCTTAACTGTGTCTAATCAGTTAAACTCGACTGTTTTTTAATTTTAATTCTTTTCATTCTAGAAGCTTGTTTCAAGTTTCTGTTCATTTAAATGTATTAAGCAGTTATTTTATATTGTATTTGATAATTTCTTTATGTGAACTCTTTATAGGTCTGTTTCCTCACATATTTTATGCTTTTTGATTGTGAGATGGTCATTTGCCTTGGAACTTTGTGAAAGTTCTTAGTCCTAGAATGAAGATTGACTCTTCAAGGAGGATTTGCCTTTGTTTCTCTTGGGTGTCCTGAGGGCACTACCAGTTGGATCCACTTTACATTCTCATCTTGAAACTTCTTGGGATATGTAAATGATATGTATTTAGCTCCATATCAGTTTGAGAGCCATGTTTGTTTTTTCTTGCATCTCTCTTCTCAACGCCAAGTTTTAAGACAGGCTTTTTTGTTGTTGTTGTTATTAAATTTAATCCTGAGATTGTGGTAAGGAGCAGAAAGTTAATTCTGTTTCAACCTTTCACTGATCTTATGATCCTTTGAGATCCCAGCTTGATAGGAGAAAGGTTTTCTGCTGGGCTCCTCAGCAAGGCTTCCTACCTTGGGCTTTGTGTCCTGTTCTGTGTGCCCCAGGAAACCGCAGAACTTCAAGTTCGGACAGTTGGCAAATGCCATCAAGATAAAAGCCAGATTTAATGGTCTAAGTGCCTCTCTGGGTTTCCACCCTAATTAACTTTTGGCCTGGGTCTTCCCTGTTCCTTACTTTCTTGCCAGCTCATTCTATGCATTTAAAAGAATGAATGACTATATAATTACAATGTATAAGATTGTTATATATAATTAATAATTATACACTATGATTGTATAAATGTAACATCTATATATTTTTTACACACACACTTACATATAATTTTAGCCAGTATTTCTCAAGTTGGATCTATTAATTACCATAGACAGAAACAGTTCCTAACATAAGAAGTCTATACTCAGGCAGACTGTCAGTCATTGTGTGAAAATGGGGAACACTATTTTCTAACATACAAAGTTTCAAAATTAATGTCCCTTTCTCATGAAGCTGATGGAGGATGTGTTTCATCAAAATAAGAGAGTATAACAAGAAAAATATTGGATATGGGATTAGGGATTTAACACAGGTGAAAGGCAAGAAGAATTCCGGAGATGATAGTAAAATGTTATCAGTTCATCATATCAAACAGCAGGCAGTCCCATTTGGAGCAGATGAATGGAGGGTGCCAGAAATGGAAATTTGAGTGAAAAATAGACCTGGTAGATTATTTAATGTGAATGACCAAATATTAAGAGAAGTTTTACAGAATTCAAAGGCTTTCTTTGTTTAAAATTGTGAAATACTCATACAGAAAAGTAAAGTATAAATGTACAGTTCAAAAAATAATAAATTCTCATATGTCCATCACCTAGCTTATGAAGTAAAACGTTATCAGCACCTTAGAAACCTGTTTGTCTCTCCTCGATAGCATCTCTGTTTCCCAAACTGGTATTGAATTCCATGATAATCAGTGCCTGGCTTTTCTTTATTGTTTTACCATTTGTGCATGTGTATATTAAAAATACATTATTTAGCTTTGCCTGTTTTTGAACATTATTATTAATGGAATTATACAGGATTTATTCTTCTGTGCTTATTTCTTTCTCTAAATATTTTTCAAATTCATGTAACTTTTAAATTTATTTTCACTGCTATGCTATATTCTATTATCCAGATACATCACAGTTTGTGTATTCTATTGGTGATGCATATTTAGCTTGCTTGTTTTCTTTGCTTTTATAGACATGTGTCTACAAACATTCTTATATGTGTGTTTTGATGCCTGTGTGCAGGAGGTTCTTTGTAAAGTAAAATTACCAAGTTGAAGGACACTTGTCTAATTTTATTAGGTGATGCTTTACTGTTTTCCAAATAGCCTTCCCTGTTTCCTTGTTAATACCTGTTAATGTCTGGCTTCCTGTATTTTGTGAACATGATGGATGTGAAATAGGATACTTTACTGTAATTTTAAATTTATGTCTCTTAAATTGGAAACCTTTTTGTATGTTTATGGGCTGTTTGTGTTTCCTCTTTAGGGAAAAGCCTATTAATGTCTTTTGCCTATCAAAAGGTTTTGGGAAACAATTAGTGACACTGTAATAGAAAACTAAGCAAACAAAATTAAAAAGACAATTATTCTGGAAAAAACCAAAAGTTGTACAAGGAGTACAATTGGTCTACCATGTGGCTCAACTATAAACCATGTTTCTATAATAACTGACAGGAAGTACTTACTAATAATCACTTTTCAAAGCTTACAATTGAAGAAATGCCAACAGTCACATAACTCATAGTTATTGGAAATGAAATTTAGACTAAAAGAATCTGACTTCAGAGCCCATGTTCTTATCCGTGAAACTATGCTTACTGCTCTCTGTATGTAGCCATAGTATGAAAATGGTGTATAGTTTAATGAAAAGGTATTTATTTTAATGAAGTTCAAGTCCTGTATCTTTTTTATCACTTCTGCTTTGGGTGTTGTATCTGAGAAACTGTTGCCTAATCCAACATCACAGAGTTTTACTTGTTTTTTTCTTCCCAGAGTTTTATAGTTTTAGCTCTTCTATTTAGGTTTATGATACACTTTGAGTTAATTATGTATATGGTGTGAGGAAGGGGTCTGGATTTGTACGTTTGCATGTGGATATCCAGTTGTCCCAATATCATTTCCCCCATTGAATTGATCTTGGCCCCTTTGTTGAAAATCAGTTTGTTACAGGAAAGAGGTCCCGATCCAGACCCCAAGAGAGGGTTGGTTCTTGGATCTTGCTCAAGAAAGAATTCAAGGCAAGTCCACAGTGCAAAGTAAAAGCAAGTTTATTGAGAAAGTAAAGTGGTGAAAGAACAGCTACTCCATAGAGAGAGTAGACGTTCCTGAAAGTAAGAGGAGGAACGCATCCACTCCAGATATAATGCTTGTATATATGGAGAGATGTGTTCTGCTACAAGGGTTTGTGATAAAGGATTAATTTCTTAATTACTATATTTTTGCAAGAATCGATATTATTAACTTTAAAGCAAAATTAGGAATGCCTTTGTTCTCTAGATATCAGGATAGGTGGAAGCTCCCACGTGTGGGTCTGTTTAGTAAATGTTATTAATTTGTTCCCTTAACCACAAACACCTAGAGGCTAGGAATGCCTAACTTTCTGAGAATGCAGCCCAGCAAGTTCCAGCCTCATTTTCCTAGCCCTCACTCAAAATGGAGTCACCGTGGTTCAAATGCCTCTGACAAATTGACTATAAATACTAGTTTATTTCTGGACTTTTGATTCTATTTAGATGATCTCTATGTCTGTTCTTATACCTGTACCACAGTCTTGATTGATGTAGTATCCCATTTGCTTTTACTAGAAAGTTTATAAGGATTAAGTAAGGATTATTAACCTCAAAGCTATTTAATAATGGTAATAAATATTGAGAAACCAAGCTAAGTGCTTTATGCACATTAATTAGTTTCAGACTGTCAACAGATATTAGTCATTGATGTGTATCAGACTGTGGGCTGGGAATACATCAGTGAAGTAATGGAGAACCTTCTTGTTCTAATGGATCTCACATTAGTGGTGAATTAGTTGGGGTGACTGGAGGATAATAACAAATATGGGAATAAGATAATTTTAGAAAATGATTAGTTTTATGATAAATAGAACAGACTAATTTGAGAGTAACCAAGAGATGAAAGGGCATCTTTGATCCTCATAATAACACCTATAAAGTGGGTACTATAATCCCCTGACATGAAGAAACTCAGGCTTACAGAAGTAAAGTGACTGCCCAGGGTCCCATAGTTTAATAAAGGCAGAACTGGGTTGTGAAAATAAACCTTTAGTTGGTAGCAAATGGAAAATGAATTCAGATTTAGGAACTAATAAGAATGCAGTATCTCCTTATTCTTTTTCTTTTTCTTCTGGAAATAGGTTGTTAAGGTCAAATTATAGGCTAAGCGTTCTTAATTTGGGATTCATAGATAGGTTTCTTGAAGCCAGTGGAATTATATGCAAAATATATGTGCATGCATTTTTTTCTGGATTGAGGGTTCATAGCTTTCATTAAATTCTGAACATGGTCTGTGACAATAGCAAAAGATCCATAAACACATTTGATTCATGTGACTCAGGCAAACACCATATTTCTTTTGTGTCTTTCAACAGCACCACTTTGTCTCCTCTGCAAACTTCTTCCTTTGGCAATAGGAGGTGGGAAGAAATTATTTATTTTGTTAGGTTTGAAATAAATCCTATTCTAATGTAAAAAAAATTATACAGTTACCTACCAGAGTAGATTTTTATTTATAAATTGTATGGACTTAATTATTCGTTTCTCTATTCAAAAGTTTAAAATTGACTTTGATTCTGCTGTCAATCATCTTTCATGTCTTGAACATTCCCAAGATTTGTTCCTTGCCTTTGAAAGGTCATTCTGTGTTTTCTTACTTTTAATTCCATTGCCAGTTAAGTCTCCCATTCTTTTCTCTTTTTCCTTTGTCAACCCTATTAACTGATCCCATCCTTTTCTAGCCAGGTTATTGCAGCATATTTTTTCCCAAAATCAAGTCCATCTTGTGCCTGTAACCAGATTGATCTTTCTGAAAGACTTTTGTCTCTACATTTTATTGACTCTTCATTTTCTTTTTTTGTTTGTTTGCTTTTTGGAGACAGGGTTTCACCCTGTCACCCAGGCTGGAATGCAGTGGTGTGATCACAGCTCACTGCATCCTTGATCTCCTGGGCTCAAATCATCTTCCTGCCTCAGCCTCCTGAGTAGCTAGAACCACAGGCGCGCACCACCATGCCTACCTAATTTTTTTTGGTTTTAGTAGAGACGAGGTCTTGTTGTGTTGTCCAGGCTGGCCTCGGTCTCCTGAGCTCAAGTGATCCTCCCCCCTTGACCTCCAAAGTGCTGGGATTACAGGCATGAGCCACCGTGTCCAGCCTGGCTCTTCATTTTCTCCCATCCAAGTACTAACCAGGCCCGACCCTGCTTAGCTTCTGAGATCAGATGAGATCGGGCGCATTCAGGGTGTTATGGCTATAGACTGGCTCTTCATTTTCTATGATATCATCCATGACTGTTGGGCCCCTCCAAAAAAATCACACACATACAAATAACCGGTAAAAGAACATATATCCCCCATTTTATTAAGCTAACATTCTTTTTCCACTATCTAATTGTGTCACCTTCTTTTGGCATTTCAAAAATGCTGTATTATTCCCACCTCATTCTGTTGTTGTTTTCAGTGTTCCTTCTGACAGGCAGCAGGCTGGCTCCTTATCTGCCTGAAATGTCTTATCCCTTTCTCCCTCCCTATTTCCATCAGCGCAGATTCTTTCTGTCCTTCAGTGCCTAGCTTAAGTGTGTCTGTGTGCTTTTCTTAAAGCCTGTCTTTATTCTCCAAGCTGGAAGTAATCTTTCTCTCCTCCTTTGAACATTCAGCGCACTTTAGCTATACTTCTTAGGGTATTTAACTCTTTGTACATTTTGTTAGATATTTACGTACTTAATACTAACTTCTTGACAGCAGATGCGTTGTCTCTCTAGTTTTATAATTATCCCAGCATCTCCCATTATCCTATGTCAGTTCCAGCCTTATACATTTAATAGGTTCTTAGTAAATATTTTTTGAATGAATTAATCCTTTTTTTGAGAGAGAGAAAGACAGGGTCTCACGGTTTTGCCCGGATTAGAGTACAGTGGCTATTCACGAGTGTGATAGTAGTGCACTACAGCCTTGAACTCCACAGCTTAAGTGATCATCCTGTCTCAGTCTCCCAAGTAGCTGGGACTACAGGGGTGCACCACCACACCCAGCAATAAATTCTTCCTTTTAAAATGTAACTGTATCAGTCTGTTTTACGCTGCTGATAAAGACATATCCAAGACTGGGTAATTTATAAAGAGAAAGAGGTTTAATGGACTCACAGTTCCATGTGACTGGGGAGGCGTCACAATCATGGTGGAAGGAAATAGGCATGTCTTACATGGTGGCAGACAAGAGAGAATTGAGAACCAAGTGAAAGGGGTTTCCCCTTATAAAGCCATCAGAGGTCGTGAGGCTCATTCACTACCATGACAACAGTATAGGGGAAACTGCCCCCATGATTCAGTTATCTCCCACCAGGTCCCTTCCACAACACATGGAATTATGGGAGCTACAACTCAACATGAGATTAGGTAAGGACATAGCCAAACCATATGAGTAACTTAACCTTGGTATGCTTTTGAAAGTTCTTTCACTACTTTAAAATTCTTTCATTATGACCCCATGGGAGGAAAAAGTTAGTAATTAATCTAAAAATTATAATTTAAAAAAACCTATGCAAACTATAATGACTATAAAGTATCTAGGCATAAAATAAGAATCTAAAGCTATTTTTTAAAATCAATCTAAACTATATCCCTAAAATTCACAATATTCTATTCTGACTAAAATACAAAAATAATGTAAGATTCTTGCCACCTATGTAATGTCTAATATTAGTTACAAAATTAATTGAAATCTTCTAGTTTATAAACAATCATGTTTTTTTTTTGTGTGTGTGTGTGTGTGTGTGTGTGTATAGACGAAGTCTGGCTGTGTCACCCAGGCTGGAGTGCAGTGGCACGATTTTGGCTCACTGCAACCTCCGCCTCCCGGGTTCAAGTGATTCCCCTGCTTCACCCTTCCTGAGTAGCTGAGACTACAGGCATGTGCCACCATGCCCAGCTAATTTTTGTATTTTTAGTAGAGACGGGGTTTTGCCACATTGGCCAGGCTGGTCTCGAACTCCTGACATCAGGTAATCTGCCCACCTCAGCCCCTCAAAGTGCTGGGATTACAGGTGTGAGCCACCATGCCTGGCCCAATTATGTGTTTAAAAGAAGTTGTTAGGGATGTGCTAGAAAATCTCTGTAGGAGTAGGAGCAACCTTTGGAGATGGAGAATTATTGATTCCTTAAATAAATGGGAATTACTCGTTTGGTAGAAATAAGTTAGGTAGTCCCTGGAACCTGTTTTTTTTTTATTATTATTATTTATTATTTTTTTTTAAGAGATGAGGCCTCACTTGTTGCCCAGGCTGGATTAGAACTCCTGGGCTCAAGTTATCTTCCCACCCTAGTCTCTCCTGAGTAGCAGGGACTACAGGCCTTTTTTGTTTTTTGGTTTTTTAAATGAAGGAAATTAGGAGTGAAGGGTGTTCTCCTGTGAATAATTTCTATTTATAGGAAGTAATTTTTCTTTAACTGGTACCTGGCTAACTTGTAAAGGTTCTTTGGCATTGGCAGAGTCAGCTATATTTAGACTACAAAAAGAAAACCTCTAATAATGTGCACTTAAGCCTTATTACTTTTCAGAAGCATAAATGACAGCATGAGAAGATAAAAGGATGAAAGAAGTGATACAGCATTGGAGTAAAGAGCAGAGGCTTTGGAGAGAGAGTGGTAGAACTGGATTTGAATTTTGTCACTACCATATAATAGTTTTGTGGCCTTGGCAAGTTACCTTCATGTCTAAATCTGTTTTTTTGTCTGTTAAATGGGCGTAAAAAGTTTTGCAAGGGTCAAATGGAATCATGTCTGTGAAGTATTTGGCACAGTGACTTGTTTGTGCATAGTGAATATTATGTACTATTACTATGATGATTTCCTAGGTCCAGATATCAGAATTCATCCATGGATCCTTAGAATCCATTATAACATGTTTGACATGCCATGTTATCATTATAATCAAATTATTGTAGGATAGTTAGATTTGTGAGTAACTTGTGAGTAAGTAGAATTATAAATTCTGCTTTTAGTTTTCCCATAGGATTTCAAGTGCAACCAGAAAAGGAAAAAATCCAGGTCCAGGCTGAAGTTGCTGTTTACTTCACAATGTCATTTTTATTTCAGAAGATAGGATTATCCATCTACTGAGCAATTATCCAACGCTAGATGTATTAGATTCTTTAAAAGTAATTTTATTCAGTCTCTGCAATCCAAGGCAGAATAATTTGACCAAGTTCATAATGTGTTAGGAACTTGTAGAGAAATGGTAGGAACTATAAGGAATTTGAACTTCTCTTTCATTCCAAATCATGTCCTCTATCGTTGTATTGATAGTGCCTCTCTCTTAAAGTGGGGAACTGTACAAATCCTCAGTGCTCAGGCCATGACACAGACCACTTAAATATGTTTCTAGAGGTGAGACCCAAGCATGGGTATAAAGTTCTCCAGGTGATTTCATTGTTAGATTCAGAAATACTGACCTGGTTCAATGCCTAGAACAGAGTAGACATTCAATAAATGTTTCACTTTTGAAAGAATAGATCCCTTGCTACCTCTCTGCTCTGTTGTAGTTTTTTTCCAGTATTATAGTCAACCAGGAGCTTTTATATTAAGTTTTTAAAAGGAGCTTTGTATTATACTTTGTAGATATTCTCCAATCAGCCCCATAGCATATTCAGGAACGTGTCTGGCAGGAGGTAATGTTTTGCTGCTGATAGAATTCTGAATTTCCTCCATTACCAGGAATAAGAATAGGTTGGAAATTGGGGACAGCTTGAAATTTCTTTCTTGTATTCCATCCAAGGTTGATGACATAAATTGTGAATAGACACTTACTGATTTATTTTTTTTTAGAATAATTTTTCGTTTTTTAATAATACATGATCAAAAATAAAAAGATAGTAAGGAACAGAGATTGAAAATTTTTCCTCTCATTTCCCAATCATACTTTCCTTTCCAAGATACCATAAATGTTATATCAATATCCTTCCAGAGATGTTGAAAACATACATAAATGGTTAACATATATTTCACAATTTTACCCAAGTGATAGCACGCATATCGTGTTCATCTTGGAGTTATATATATGAATCTTGGAATTATGTATTCATATATAAAGACTTTTATTAATATATTCATTTTTACAACTAACTAATATTTTTCTATCTACTACAATTTATTTTCATCAGTTCCCCTATTGAGGGATACTAGATTTTTTCCAACTTTTCTCTATTACAAACGATGTTGCATTGAATACTTAAGTCATTTCACTTCTGTGTGAGCAGTTCTTCAGATAAATTCCTGTAAGTTCAAGGTATTGATATTGTCAGTTTGCCTTCCATGGAGGTTGTATATTGATTGTTTGGGAATGACAAGGAAGCATGAAAGAGTATGGAGAATTAAATGTGTAAAGGAGTAATAGTGACCAAGACTATTGACTATTGACTGAGGTAGGAATGATATTAAAGTCAGCAAGGTGAGAAATGAGCAGGTTTTGTGTGTATATGAACACAGAATTTATTTGTGATTAAAATATACTAAAGAATTTTGAAAAATCCTAAAATTTTTACTCTTAAATCTATGTTTGGATTTAAATACATTTTAAAATACTTATTTAAATGCATTTACATTAGTATGTAATACAATACATTAAATACATTCTTATTTAAATGCATGTTTAATATGATAATTTGTGATGAATTCTTTATATTTTTAAGAGAAAATACCTTTGCTGTTTTCATTACCGACTTTGACCAAGATTTTATGTCTTTATGCATAATTTTTCTTGAAATGTCTCTGTCTTTTTTTTCCTCAGCCCTGGAAGAAAGCGGGACTTTTCCCCTGTTCCTTGGAGTCAGTATTTTGAGTCCATGGAAGATGTAGAAGTAGAGAATGAAACTGGCAAGGATATATCCTTTGCAAAATGGATTATTCTTTAGTGAGCTTATGATGTTATCTAAGTTAAAAGACTTGTGTAGTTTCTAAAATGTTCTTTATTTCTGCTACTTATTTCACCTTATTCCTCACTTGCTCTTTATGGAATATTGCCTGTAAGTCCATGCCAGTATCTTTCTTGGCTGTAATTGTCTAATGCATGGAGAAGGGATTAAGAATTAAATTCTTGAAACTGATAAACTGTCTTAGGGGCCCAGGGGAAGGTTTCATGAGTCAAGTGAGTTGAACTAGTTTCGTTTCTAGAATCCAGGGGCTATGTCCTCACGAGGGCAAAGGGACTATATATATATTTTTTTCATTGAACAAAATGGTCACATGGGCTTCATGCTTCAGAGGGTTGGTGTCTCAGAAATGTCTACTTACATCTCTTACATTTGGCAGTCTGCAGTTTTGCATGTAAGTTTCTAGCAGTATTACTGTGTTTAAATAATGAAAAACTTCAGTGAGCAAAAACATAGATGTTTTATCTTTAACTATTCATACACTTTTCGAGTTTACAAGAGTGGTTCAGAGGGTCCAGTCCTGCTCCTTCTGCATGGAGGAGGTCATTCTGCCCTTTCTTGGGCTGTGTTCACGGTAAGTAGGTTGTTGATAGTACAAGTTAATGTTAGCACTTTTGAAGTAATTAAAGTATAGGGACAAATCTTGGAAGTTAGCACGTTCTATTTGGGAAGCAAGAATTGCTATTCCAGGCATACACACAGACTGGGTGGTATGTTCTTCAGTACGTCTGAAGAACAAAGAGAAGGTTGGAGGTTTTATAAAAAGGAGAAATGTTATGTATTGTTCTTTGAGAAAGTTCATTGGCACTAGTAAAGGTTTGGGGAGAAAAAGAAAAGATAGGGAGTGAAGGAAAATGTGAAAGAGACATTTAAAAATGTTAAAAAAAGTTTCGGAAGCTGGCAAGTTCTGTTAGATAAGTAACTGCGATGAGTAAAACTAGTCTTAGGGTCACAGCAGGTTGTTTCAGTAGCTATTAGATAAAACTGGTTTCATATTTTAGCAGGCAGTTTCAGCAGCCAGGCTTGCAGAGAATTACTTACATTCTTGCAGCAATGTCATGTGCCCTGGGTGCTTTTTCTCCCTAGCCTCTCAACTCTGTTTTAATGGGATATGACAAGAATAACCCAATTTGTGTAAACTTCCATAGTGCAATCATTGTTTACTTCTGGATGAATTTGACTAGCCTAACTCTTCATTTTATGTAGAGAAGGAGACATTTTATTTAGGTGCTTTAGATAATGTCTATCACTTTGTCTTCCATATAGAGCCTATGTAATACTTTGCACATGGAGGTACCTCATAACAATTTGGAAAATGTTTCTTCCTTTTTGAAATGATTCTTTATATTTTAATGGTGCTTGTTAGCTACAAGGAAGTAAATAATATTTGGCTAATGATACTATGGTCTAGAGTAGAAGATACGTGTCTGTGTGAATGCTGTCAATTATAGAGCTTCCTAATACCCTTGACTCTGGGGTGGGACAGCCCATGTGCAAGGAGAGATACTGCTAAGTAAGATACTAGCAACATCTGTGTTTAAAATGAAGTTGTCATCTTGTGTGTGTGTCAAGCAGATATGCATCCTCTGGTTACCACTAGAGAGCCTGAAGGACAGAAAATGAGAGCAAGTGGGAATGCAGCATTAGACACCTGGAGCCAGATGGCTGTGGAGTTGAGGAAGTCCCTGAACATAGCACTTTGTTCCTGGCAGTGAGGATTATTGGAGTTAAGTTTAAATCTCATCTTGTCTCTTCTTTTAGACTATGAATTCCTTGAAAATAGGGATAACTTCTGTCTTTTTCTTTTTTTCCCCAAATGGCTTGAAACAGTTCTTTAAACATAGGCACATATTCAACCTCTAATTAGCTGATTTGGCCCTTGTCTTGTTTGCTACTTTTTTCTCTTACTGTAGGATAAATTGTGTGACTTGTCCATAAGTACCAGGTTCTCTCATGTCTTTGGACCAGTACTGTCCAATAGAAATACTGTGCAAACCACATATATCATTTTAAATTTCTTAGTAGACACTTTAAATAAATAAAAAGAAACAAATTCATTTTAATGTATATATATTTAACTATTGTATCCACAATATCACTTCAACGTGTGGAAGTAATTATATTGATTACCTAATCAATATAAAAATTATTACTGAGATATTTACATCTATTTTTATACTGTAAATTTGAAAATTTTATACTTATAGCACATCTCAGTTGGGGCGAGCCACATTTCAAATCATAGCTTTAGTCATTTACTTCGCAAATAGATTGCAAAGTTTTTTGGAGGCAAATTCCATGGCTTGTTATGCCCAGCACATATTGTACGCTCAAAAAATTTTATGTATGTATTTATTTTTTAAGAGACAGAATCTTGCTATGTTTCCCAGGCTGGACATGAACTTCTAGGCTTATGAGTAATTTTCTTCCATCTTTCTATTTTCTAGGTTTTCAGTTAAATGTTTATTACTTTCATAATTTAAAGATTGTTTTTTCTTTTATTGGAAACTATTTTCAAGGAAAAAGGTCATACCCACTTCTGGATCTGACAAGTTTGGCAAACTGAAACTTGTCAAGAGAGAGCAATCAAGATGAGAATACTTTAAACAATAGCATTTAAGGAACGGTTGAAGGAACTGAAAGGGGTTTGCCTGAAGAAAAGAAAGACTTGGGAGACATAACATTTGCTTTCAGTTGTACTTTTGTATGTATTTTTAAGACAGGATCTCAGTTTGTTGCCCAGGATAGTGTACAGTGGCACAATCATAGCTCACTACAGCCTCAACTCCTGGGCTCAAGTGATCCTCCCACCTCAGCCTCCCAAGTAGCTAGGACTACAGTCGTGCGCCACCATTCCCGGCTAATTTTTAATTTTTTTGTAGAGACAGGGTCTCACTGTGTTCCCCAGGGTGGTGTCAAACTCCTGGCCTCAAGCACTCTTCCTCCCTTGGCCTTGCAAAGTGCTGAGAATTACAGGCATGAGCCACCAAGCCTGCCCTTCTATAAGAAAAAAAGCAGCCACATTTTTTAAACATTTACTCTGTGCCAGGTACTATGCTAAGTGCTTAAGTGAATTATCCCATTTAATTTTTCTGTAATACTGTGAGATTAGGCAGATAAGGACTGAAATTTAGAGAAGTTACAGAGCTAGTGACAGCATGGAAACTCATACTTATTCTGACTCCAGTGTGCATATTTCTTTGAAGACTGCTTTTATGGCTGCCTAAGAGGAAAGATTCAGGGCAGAAACTATAGAGACGTATTTTTGACACACATAGGCAGAAATTCTAAAGATTAGGACTATTACAAAGCAACCCAGGTCCTCAGCAGAGGAAAAGCAAGCATCATTTCACTGAAAGGATTTAATTGTGAATGTATTCTTCCAAGTTCCTTCTTGTCCATAATTCTGTAAAATACTTGATCCTGAGTAGAACTCCTTTTCCATCTAAATGTTTTGTGGTTTGGGAGGGGAAATCCCCCAAATCCAGATTCACCAGAAGTTCTGTTATCTATCAAGAGAAAGCATTTATACCTTGGCTTTAGTAACGGAAACAAACAACCATAAAGCACTTGGGAAGCTTTTATCTATAACCACTTTTGTGGAACTATCAAAGGGATATAACTATTAGAAGAAAATTATGCTGTTTTATAGGATAGTCTTTAAATATCTAGAAGATTAATTTTTGAACCTTTTGTTCCTTATTTATATTCAATAGGTTAGTGATTGTAGTTGCTGCTTCAGTAGTCAAGTTTATCATATATAGTGAGTAATAATGTATACAAAAAATACAGCAAACATTTTAAGAAACTTTTGTCTCAGACTAGGTTTTGAATGTCAAAGCAGCTTAATCTATCTGAATTTTAGATAGATGGGTATAATACCTCCTAGTTAATAGGGTGGTTGTGAAAATTCAACAAAAGATGTAAGGTTCTTGGTGAAGTGCTTGACTCATAAGCACTCAGTTGCTAGATGAGTTTGCAGCAAGATACAAAGGTAATGCAGGGGAAGGAGTGATTAACTTGTGGTAGATGAGGGGTCTACAAGGAAACTTTCATAAGAGAGGACATCTGAAATGGTTTTTAAGACTAAATAGAAGTTGGATTAGCAGCGAAGGCATGCCAAGAAAAGGTAAGCACACAGGCATTGAAGAGTGTAACAGTGAAGTTTGTTTTGGAAATTACAAGTAGCTTGGCTATAGTTTGAGTAGAATTGAAGTTGTACTTGTATGATGAGGGTGGGGAGCAGGGAAAGAGGTGACTAGAGAGATCACTGGAGCAAAATTATATACCTATATGTATACACCTTATATACCTAGCTAGGGAATTGTACCTTTAGTTTCCTTTTACTTCTGGGTAACAGTAGAGGGAGCTATTTTTGTTTGCTTTTGTTTTTGAGACAACGTCTCACTCTGTCACCCAGGATGGAGTACAGTGACGCAATCCTGGTTCACTGCAACCTTGACCTCCTGGGCTCAAGTGATCTTCCCGCCTCAGCCTCTTGAGTAGCTGGGACCACGGGTGCGCACTGTCACACTCAGCTATTTTTATTTTTTATAGAGGGAATCCCACTATATTGCCCAGGTTGGTCTTGAACACCTGGCCTCAAGCAATCCTCCTGCCTCAGCCTCTCAAAGTGCTGGGTTTACAGGCATGAGCTACTGTGTCTGGCCATGGAAGCTATTTTTAAACACATATCCCCCATCCACATCCACATTAAGCATATTTTAGGTATATCAAAATTAGAGAGGGAGTATAGAAAGCATGTTTTGCTTGACACACATTCACACTGTAAAGTTCTGGTGAGTAAAGTATCTTGATATACGTTTACCTGACTGTAATTGAGTACTACTGTTTTAGGCAATAGGAAGCTATTGAAGAGCTTTAGAAAAATCAAAATACTAGTATAGATGATTGATTGGGCAGGAAACCACAGTGGAGGCAGGGAGACTAGTTAGAAGGCTATTCTTATATTACTCACTTCTAAATATTTGATGTCTTATGGAGTATTAATTTCTCTTGAAAAGGAGGAAATTCATTTACATTTTCCACCATGTAAAAAACTACTTAGGATAATACTGTTTTAAGCTATTTGATTTATTTATGAAGGTATTATTAGTCTAATACCAAAACCAGGCAATGATAATACAGGAAAATTAAGCCAGTCTCACTTATAAAATAGATACAGAAGTGGGGCATAGTGGCACATACCTATAGTTCCAGCTACTTGGGAAGTTCAGGTGGGAGGAGTGCTTGAGCCCAGGAGTTTGAGGTTGTAGTGAGCCAAGATCGTGCTACTGCACTCCAGCCTGGGTGACAGAGCAAGACCCCATCTCATTTATACATACATACATAAATACTCATTTACTTGCTTATTCACCTAATCCTAAGGAAAATAACAGCAGATTGATAGCATGGTAAAATAATAATACACTGTGACCAGGTAGGTTTTGTTCAAGGAATGCAAGAATGTCTCAGCATTAGAAAATCTTATCAGTATGATTCACCTCTTACTTCACTTGATGCCACAAAAGGACTTGATAAACTATAATATCCCCTCATATTGAAAACTCTTGGCAACTAGGAATAGATGAAAAACTTCCTAAAGATTATAAAATTTATACAGAAACTAGAAAAATGCATAAATATCATGCTTAGTGGTAAAACAGACACATAGACACATTCCTTTTAAACTCAGGGATAAGACGTGCTATGGTTTGGATATCAACTAAATCTTAGTTGAAATTTGATCCCTAATGTTGGAGTTGAGGCCTAAAGGGAAGTGTTTAGGTCATGGGAGTGGATCCTTCATGAATGGCTTGGTGCCATTCTCATGGTAATGAGTGAGTTCTTACTCTCCTACTTCCAAGAGTTATTTAACAAGATCTGACATCTCCCTCCCCTCTTTCTGCTTCCACTTTTTTACCACATGACCTTTGCACCTGCCAGTTCCCCTTAGCCTTCCACCATGAGTGGAAGCAACATGATGCACTCAGCAGCAGGAGCAGATGCTGATGCCGTACTTTTATACGGCTTGCAGAACTGTGACCCAAATAAACTTCTTTTCCTTATAAATTACTCAGGCTCACATTACATGATGGTAAAGGGATCAATTCAACTGGAAGAGCTAACTGTCCCAAATATATATGCGCTCAACACAGGAGCACCCAGATTCATAAAGCAAGTCCTTAGAGACTTACAAAGAGACTTAGACTCTCATACGATAATAATGGAAGACTTCAGCACCCCACTGTCAACATTAGACAGATCGAGGCAGAAAGTTAAGGATATCCAGGAATTGAACTCAACGCTGCACCAAGCAGACCTAATAGACATCTACAGAAATCTCCACCCCAAATCAACAGAATATGCATTCTTCTCAGCACCGCATCCCACTTATTCCAAAATTGACCACATAGTTGAAAGTAAAG
>NW_012115211.1:2279766-2281146 GCF_000951035.1 Colobus angolensis palliatus | reverse complement strand
ACAAGAGACGTAAAGGACCTCTTCAAGGAGAACTACAAACCACTGCTCAGTGAAATAAAAGAGGACACAAACAAATGGAAGAACATACCATAGCTCATGGATAGGAAGAATCAATATCGTGAAAATGGCCATACTGCCCAAGGTAATTTATAGATTCCATGCTATTCCCATTAAGCTACCAATGACTTTCTTCACAGAATTGGAAAAAACTGCTTTAAAGTTCATATGGAGCTAAAAAAGAGCCGGCATTGCGAAGACAATCCTAAGTCAAAAGAACAAAGCTGGAGGCATCACACTGCCTGACTTCAAACTATACTACAAGGCTACAGTAACCAAAACAGCATGGTACTGGTACCAAAACAGAGATATAGACCAATGCAACAGAACAGGGTCCTCAGAAATAATACCACACATCTACCGCCATCTGATCTTTGACAAACCTGAGAAAAACAAGAAATGGGGAAAGGATTCCCTATTTAATAAATGGTGCTGGGAAAATTGGCTAGCCGTAAGTAGAAAGCTGAAACTGGATCCTTTCCTTACTCCTTATACGAAAATTAATTCAAGATGGATTAGAGACTTAAATGTTAGACCTAAAACCATAAAAACCCTAGAAGAAAACCTAGGTAATACCATTCAGAACATAGACATGGGCAAGGACTTCATGTCTAAAACACCAAAAGCAACGGCAACAAAAGCCAAAATTGACAAATGGGATCTAATTAAACTAAAGAGCTTCTGCACAGCAAAAGAAACTACCATCAGAGTGAACAGGCAACCTACAGAATGGGAGAAAATTTTTGCAGTCTACTCATCTGACAAAGGACTAATATCCAGAACCTACAAAGAACTCAAACAAATTTACGAGAAAAAAGCAATCCCATCAAAAATGGGGAAAGGATATGAACAGACATTTCTCAAAAGAAGACAAGCATACAGCCAACAGGCACATGAAAAAATGTTCGTCGTCACTCGCCATCAGAGAAATGCAAATCAAAACCACAATGAGATACCATCTCACACCAATTAGAATGGCAGTCATTAAAAAGTCAGGAAATAACAGGTGCTGGAGAGGATGTGGAGAAACAGGAACACTTTTACAGTATTGGTGGGATTGTAAATTGGTTCAACCATTGTGGAAAACAGTATGGCGATTCCTCAAGGATCTAGAACTAGAAATACCATATGACCCAGCCATCCCATTACGGGGTATATACCCAAAGGATTATAAATCATGCTGGTGTAAAGACATATGCACACGTATGTTTATTGCGGCACTTTTCACAATAGCAAAGACTTGGAATCAACCCAGATGTCCATCAGTAACAGACTGGATTAAGAAAATGTGGCACATATACACCATGGAATACTATGCAGCCA
>NW_012115211.1:2275053-2279109 GCF_000951035.1 Colobus angolensis palliatus | reverse complement strand
GTAACAAACCTGCACGTTGTGCACATGTACCCTAGAACTTAAAGTATAATAAAAAATAAATAAAATAAGAAAATAAATTACTCAGGCTCAGATATTTCTTTATAGCAGCATAAATGGGCTAAGACAGTAAGGGTGCAATTTTCAGTGTTATATTGGAGTTTCTAGTCAATACAAAAAAGACAAGTTTTAAAGATTTGAAAAAAATTGCCAGAACAGTTATTATGTGAAGATATTCTCTCTCTAGAAAATCAAGAAAATCAACTGACAAACTACTAGTTAAGCAGTAGTTTACAAAGTTGATGTTTAAAAATCTGTTTTTTCTAAAATTAGCACTTAGGAGATCTGGAAATGTAATAGGAAAAATGATCCTATTCATAAAAGCAACAAAATGTAAAATACTTGGGAATAGACCTTATTTTTTAAATGTAAGACATTTATGAAGAAAATAAAATGTCACAGAAGGATTTAAAGGAAAATTTGAATAGAGAAGTAAGTTATGTTCCTGTATGAATCTAGCCAAACTGGCTAAGATCCCAGTGGGATTTTTTCATGAGAGTTAATTAAACAAACTGAAATTCACACAGAGTAATAAATGCCTAGGAATAACCAAGATAATTTTGAAAAAGAGCAAGAAAAAGAGCAATCTGGTCTTTCAAATATCAAAACATAAGTCTATCAGTCAATATTCTGGTATCAGCAGAAAGAATAAAGAAATAAGCCCACTTATAAAAAGGAATTTAATACACAATGAAAATGACAATACAAATGGATTAAAGGGCTGAATTTAAAAACAAATCTTAAGAAAATTCAGATACGGCCTTAAGGCAGGCCTTCTTAAACTTAGCCAAAAGAAGTAAAAGCCGTAAATAAAAGATTAATTCGACTTTACCAAAACAAAAACTTCTAGACAAAATACCTTAAAATTAAAACACAAGCTATGTGCTAGATAAAAAATATTTCATATATATGTACAATACAAACTATAAGCAAAGGGTTAATATTTTCATTATATTAAAAAGAAGAAAAAACTACAAAGCAGTAAGAAAAAAGATAATCCAGAAGAAAAATGGGCAAGAGATAAGTGTTAGTTCACAGAAGAACTATAGATAATGGATAAACTTATAAAAATGGGACTACCTTACTATTAGCAAAATATAAAGTAAAATAAAAGAATAACACTTTTGAGAGGGGAGGCAGAACAAGATGTTGAAATAGAAGCCTCCACTTACCGTCTTCCCCACAGGAACACCAAATTGAACAAATGTTCACACAAAAAATCACCTTCATAAGAACCAAAAATCAGGTCAATGATTACAGTACCTAGATCTGTCTTCATATCACTTAAAGAGACACTGAAGAGGATAGAAAAGACAGTCTTGAATTACTGACACCACCCCTTCCCCATCCGCTGGCAGTGGTTGCATGGAATGGAGAGAGAATCTGTGTGCTTGAGAGAGGGAGAGCACAGTGATTGTGTGACTTTGCATTGGAACTCAGTGCTGCCCTGTCACATCAGAAAGCAACACTGAGCAGGACTCAGTCAGTTTCCACAGAGGGAAGGTTTAGACCAGCCTGAGCCAGAGGGGAATTACCCATTCCAGTGTTCTGAATTTGAGTTCTGGAAAGCCTTGCCACTCAAGCTAAAGGGTTCTGGGGTCCTAAATAAACTTGAAGGGCAGACTAGGCCACAAGGACTGCAATTCCTGGGCAAGTCCTGGTGCTGTGCTGGTCTTGGAGCCAGTGAACTTGAGAAGCACATAACCTTGTGAGACACCAGGGGCAGCCGGGGCAGTGCTTGCGCCATCCCTCCCCCAACCTCAGGTGGAGCAGCTTGCAGCTCTGGGAGAGACTCCTTCCTTCTGCTTGAAAAGAGGAGAGGAAAGAGTAAAAAGGAGTTTGTCTTGCAGCTTGGATACCAGCTCAGCTATAGTAGGATAAGGCACCAGGCAGAGTACCAAGGCCAATTCCAGGCCCTAATTCCCAGACAGCATGACACATACTGAGCTAGAAGGGAACACCCAGTCCTGGCAGGATTCATCACCTGCTGACTAAAGAGCCCCTGAGTCCTGAATAATCAGCAACGGTATTCAGACAGTACTTGCTGTGGTCCTGAGGTAAGACTCAGAGATGTGCTGGCTTCAGGTATGACCCAACACATTCCCAGCTGTGGTGGCTATAAGAAAGGACTCTTTATGATTGAGAAAAGGAGAGGGAAGGGTAAAGAAGGCTTCATGTTGCAGTTAGTTACCAGTGGGGTAGATCTCGGACAGCATTTCTGGACCTACCCTGGGCCAGAGGGGAGCCCACTGCCCTGAAGAGCCAGTCCCAGGCCTGTCAGCATTCACCATAAGGTGACTGAAGAGCTCTTAGGCCATGAATAAACAGTGGTGGTAGCCAGCCAGTACTTGACATGGGCCTGGGGTAGTTGTAGCCATGGGGAGAGACTATGCTTGTGGAAAGGGTAGGGAAGAGTAGGAAGGACTTTGTCTTGTGACTTGGATGCCAGCTCAGCTGTAGTATAATAGAGCACCAGGTAGATTCCTAAGGTTTTCAGCTCTAAGCCCTAACTCCTGGATGGCATCTCTGGACTCACCTGGGACCAGGGGCAACCCACTGACCTGAAGGGAAGGACAGAAGCCTGGCTGGCTTTGCCACCAGCTGATTATGGAGCCCTAGGGCCTTGAGTGAACATACATAGCCAGGCAGTGGTTACTGTAGGCCTTGGGTGAGTCCCAGTGCTGTGATGGCTTCAGGTCTGACCCAGCACAGTACTAGTGCTGGTGGCCACAGGGGTACTTGTGTCACTCCATCCTGAGCTCCAGGAAACTCAGCACAGAGAGGGACCCCATTCATTTGGGAGAAAATGAAGGAAGAGAGTAAGAATCTCTGCCTGGTAATCCAGAGAATTCTTCCAGATCTTATCCAACACCATCAAAATAGTACCTCTATGAGTCTGCAAGAGCTAGGGGTTTGGGGTGCCCCCTAATGCGGATATGGCTGCAGTGACCAAAAACTTAGATCACAATGCCCAAGTTTCTTTGAATACCTGGAAAGCTTTCACAGGAAGAATGGGTACAATCATACAATAAATGCCTAACTCTTCAATGCCCAGTCACTGATCAATATTCACAAACATCAAGACTGTCTAGGAAAACATGACTTCACCACATGAACTAATGCACCAGGGACCAATCCCAGAGAGACAGAGATATGTGACCTTTCAGACAGAATTCAAAATAGCTATTTTGAGGAAACTCAACAAAATTTGAGATAACAGAGAAGGAATTCAGAAAATTTATTAGGTAAATTTAACAAAGCAATTGAAATAATTAAAAAGAACAGAAATTCTGGAGTTGAAAAATGCAGTTGACGTAATAAAGAATGTATCAGAGTCTCAACATAGTTGATGAGGCAGAAGTAAGAATTAGTGAGCTTGAAGACAGGTTATTTGAAAATACACAAAGGAGACAAAATAAAAAGAATAAAATAAAAATGCAGCGCACTTACAATAGAAAATAGCCTCAAAAGGGCAAATTTAAGAGTTGCTAGTCTTAAAGAGGAGGTAGAGAGATTGGCATAGAAAATTTATTCAAAAAGTTAATAACAGAACTTCCCAAACCTAGAGAAACATATCAGTATTCAAATACCAGAAGGTTATACAACACGAAGCAGATTTAACCCAAATAAGACTCTCAAGGCATTTAATAATCAAACTCCCAAAGGTCAAAGATAGAGAAAGAATTCTAAAAGCAGAAAGAGAAAAGAAACAAATAATATAAAATGGAGCTCCAGTGCATCTGGAAGCAGACTTCTCAGTGAAAACCTTACAGGCCAGGAGAGAGTGGCATAACATATTTAAAATGATGGGGAAAAAAAAAAAAACTTTCACGCTAAAATAGCGTATCCAGTCAAAATATCCTTCAAACATGAAAAAGAATAGGGGGGGCGGAGCAAGATGGCCGAATAGGAACAGCTTCAGTCTCCAGCTCCCAGCGCGAAGGACACAGAAGACCGGTGATTTCTGCATTTTGAACTGAGGTACTGGGGTCATCTCAC
>NW_012115211.1:2184066-2270658 GCF_000951035.1 Colobus angolensis palliatus | reverse complement strand
TGGCACAAGTATACATATGTAACAAACCTGCACGTTATGCACATGTACCCTAGAACTTAAAGTATAAAAAAAAAAAGAAAGAAAAAGAATAAAGACTTTCCCAGACACACAAAAGCTGGAGGATTTCATCAACATCAGACTTACAAGAAATGCTAAAGGTAGTTCTTTTATCTGAAAGAAAAGGACATTAATGAACACTAAGAAATCATCTGAAGGTGCAAAATTCATTGATAAGTACACAGAATAACATTGTAATTGTTGTGTGTAAACTACTCATATCTTGAGTAGAAAGACTAAAAGAGGAACCAGTCAAAAATATTAACTATGACAACTTTCAAGACATAAACGGCACAATAATATATAAATAGAAACAATAGCTATAAACAGGTCGGGCATGGTGGCTTACACCTGTAATCCCAACACTTTGGGTGGCCGAGGTGGACAGATTGCTTGAGTCCAGGAATTTGAGACCAGCCTGGACAACACAGACTGCATCTCTACAAAAAATGCAAAAAATTGACCTAGTGTAGTGGTGTGTGCCTGTAGACCCAGCTACTTGGGAGGCTGAGGTGGGAGGATTGCTTGAGCTGGGAGGCAGTGGTTGTAATGAGCTGAGATCATACTACTGCACTCCAGCCTAGGCAACAGTGTGAGACCCTGTCTTAAAAAAGAAAAAAGAAAAGAAGTAGAGAAAGCAAACATTAAAAAGTGGAGTGCTGAGGTTAAAATGTAGAGTTTGTATTGGTTTTCTCTATGCTTGTTTGTTAGTTTGTTTATGAAATCAGTTTTAAATTGTCACCACTTTACAGTAATGGGTTATGATACTATTTGCAAGCAACCTCAAACCAAAAACATACAACAGATACACAAAAAATAAAAAAGCAAGATATTTAAACATACCACCAGAGAAAAACACCTGCAGTAAAGGAAGACAGAAAAGAAGGCAGAGAAGACCACAAAACAACCAGAAAACAAAGTCACAGGAATAAGTCCTTATTAATAACGTTGAATGTAAATGGACTAAACTTTCCAATCAAAAGACATGGAGTGGTTGATGGATACAAAAACAAGGCTCACTGACCTGTTGCCTACTAGAAGCACTCTTTATCTATAAAGACACATATAAACTGAAAATAAAGTGAGGGACAAAGATATTCCATGCTGATGCAAACTAAAAAAGAGCGGGAGTAGCTATATGTATATCAGACAAAATAGATTCCAAGACAAAAACTATAAAAAGAGGCAAAAGTCATTATATAATGATAAGGGGGTCAATTCAGCAAGAGGATATAAGTTATACATATATATGCACCCAACACTGGAACACCCAAATAGGTAAAGCAAATATTAAAGCTAAAGAAGGAGAGATGGACCTCAATACAATAAGAGCTGGAGACTTCAATACCCCACTTTCAGCATTGGATAATCGAGATGGAAAATCAACAAAAAAAATTTACCTAATCTGCACTATATGTCAAATGGACCTAATAGTTACCTACAGAACACTTCATCCAACAGCTGCAGAATACACATTCTTCTCCTCAACACATGGATCATTCTCAAGGATGGACCATGTTAGGCCACAAAACAAGTCTTGGATAACATTCAAAAAATTGAAATTATATCAAGTATATTTTCTGACCGCAATGGAATAAAACTAGTAATCAATAAGAGGAGGAATTTTGGATACTATACAAACACATGGAAAATAAACAGTATGCTCCTAAATGACCAGTGTGTCAATGAAATTAAGATGGAAATTTTAAAATTTCTTGCAGCAAATGATAATGGAAACACAACATACCAAAGCCTGTGAGATACAGTGAAAGCCATACTAAGAGGAAGGTGTATAGCTATAGAGGCTACATCAAGAATGTAGAAAACCCTCAAATAACCAATCCAATGATGCATCCTAAAGAATTAGAAGAGCAAGAGCAAACCAAACCCAAAATTAGTAGGAGACAAGAAATAATAAAGATCAGAGCAGAAATAAATGAAATCAAAACAAAAAAGTAGAAAAGATCAACAAAATAAAAAGTTGTTTTTTGAAAACATTAAATTGACAAACCTTTAGCTAGACTGAAAAAAAGAGAAAGAAGACCCAAATAAATAAAATCAGATGAAAAAGGAGACATTACACCTGATACCGCAGAATTTCAAAGGATTACTAGAGGATACTATGAGCAACTATATGCCAATAAGTTGGAATATCTAGAAGGAATGGATAAGTTTCTAGACAGATACAACCTATGAAGGTTGAACCATGAAGAAATCCAAAACCTGAACAGACAAATAACAAGTAATGAAATCCAAGCTGTAATAAAAGTCTCCTAGTAAAGAAAAAATGGGACCTGGTGGCTTCACTGCTGAATTTTACCAAACATTTAAAAAAGAAATAACACCAGTCCTACTCAAACTATTCCGAAAAATAGAGGAGGAGGGAATACTTCCAGACTCCTTCTACGAGGCAAGTTACCCTAATACCAAAACCAGACAGACAAAAACAAAAACTACAGGCCAATATCCCTGCTGAACATTGATGCAGAAATCATCAGCAAAATACTAGCAAACCAAATTCAACAACACATTACAAAGATTATTCAGGCTGGGCACAATGGTTCGTGCCTGTAATCCCAGCACTTTGGGAGGCTGAGGCAGGTGGATCACTTGAGGTCAGGAGTTCAAGATCAGCCTGGCCAACATCGTGAAACCCCGTCTCTTCTAAAAATACAAAAATTAGCCAGGCATGGTGGTATGCACTTCTAATTCTAGCTACTCAAGAGGCAGAGGTGGGAAGACTGCCTGAACTTGGGAAATGGAGGTTGCAGTAAGCCAGGATCATGCCGCTGCCCTCTATCCTGGGTGACAGAGCAAAACTCCTTCTGAAAAAAAAAAAAAAAAAAGAAAAAGATTATTCAGTATGATCAAGTGGGATTTATCCTGGGATGCAAGGATGGTTCAGCTTATGCAAATCAGTCAATGTGATACATCATATCAACAGAATGAAGGACAAAAACCATATGAACATTTCAATTGATTCTGGAAAAGGATTTGATAAAATTCAACATCGCTTCATGATTAAAAACAAAAAACAAAAAAAAACTTAATCTGGGTATAGAAGGGATGTAACATAATAAAAGCCATATACGATAGACCCGCAGCTTGTATCATACTAAAAGGATGATAAATGAAAAGTTGAAAGCTTTCTTCTGAGATCTGGAAAATGGCAAGGATAGTCACTTTCATCACTGTTACTCAGCGTAGTACTGGAAGTCTTAACTAGAGCAATCAGACAAGAGAAAGAAAGAAGGGGCACCCAAATTGGAAAGGAAAAAGTAAATGATCCTATTTTGCAGATGATATGAACTTATATTTAGAAAATCCTGAAGATTCCACCAAAAAACTGTTAGAACTGATTTAATAAAGTTACATGATAAAAAATTGATGTACAAAAATTAGTAGTGTTTTTATATGCCAACAGCGAACATTCCAAAAAATCAAGAAAGTAACCCTATTTACAGTAGCTACAAATAAAATACCTAGAAATTAACCAAAGATGTGAAATACAATGAAATGTATAAAACACTGATGAAAGACATTAAAGAGGACACAAAAAAGGGTAAGATATTCCATGTTCATGGATTGGAAGAATCAACATTGTTAAAATGTCCATAACACCCAAAACAATCTACAGATGCAACACAGTCCCTATCAAAAATACCAATGATATTCTTCACCAAAATGAAACAATTCTGAAACTTACATAGAACTACAAAAGACCCAGAATAGCCAAAGCTATCCTGATAGAAAAGAACAAAACTGGAGAAATAACATTACCTGACTTCAGATTATACCAGAGAGTTATAACAACCAAAACAGCATGGTACTGCCATAAAAACAGATGCATAGACCGATGGAACAGAATCAAGAACCCAGAAACAAATCCATACATCTACAGTGAAGTCATTTTCAACAGAGGTGCTAAGAACATACGTTGGGGCAAGGACAGTTTCTTTAATAAATGGTGCTGGGAAAACTGGATATCCATATACAGAAGAATGAAACGAAACCCCTATCTCTCACCATATACAAAAATCAACTAAAAATGAATTAAATACTCAAATTTAAGACCTCAAACTATGAAAGTACTGAAAGAAAACATTGAGAAAACTCTCCAGGACATTGGACTGTGGAAAGATTTTTTGAGTAATAATCAACAAGCACAGGTAGCTAAAGCAAAAATGGACAAATGGGATCATGTCAAGTTAAAAGGCTTCTGCACAGCAAAGGAAACAACAAAGTGAAGAAACAACCCACAGAATGGGAGAAAATATTTGCAAACTATCCATTTGACAAGGGATTAATAACCAGAATATATAAGGAGCTCAACAACTCTATAGGAAAAAAATCTAATCCAATTTTAAAATGGGCAAAAGATCTGAATAGACATTTCTCAAAGGAATATATTCATATGGCAGACAAGCATATGAAAAGGTGCTCAACATCACTGATCACCAGAGAAATGCAAATAAAAACTATAATGAGGTATCATCTCACCCCAGTTAAAATGGCTTTTACGCAAAAGACAGGCAATAACAAAGGCTGGTGAGGATGTGGAGAAAAGGAAACCCTCATACACTGTTGGTGAGAATGTAAATTAGTCAAGCCACTATGGAGAAGAGTTTGTTGATTGAAAAAAAAAACACACAACTAAAAATAGAACTACCATATAATGCAGCAATCCCACTACTACGTATATACCCAAAGGAAGGGAAATCAGTACGTTGAAGATATACTACACTCCCATGTTTATTACAGCACTGTTCACGATAGCCAAGATTTGGAAGCAACCAGTGTCCATCAATAGATGAATGGATAAAGAAAATGTGGTACATGTACACAAAGGAGTACTATTTGGCCATAAAAAAGAATGAGATCCCTGTCATTTGCAACAACATGGATGGAACTGGAGGTCATTATGGTAAGTGAAATATGCCAGGCACAGAAAAAATTCGCATGTTCTCGCTTATTTATGGGAGCTAAAAATGGAAACAATTGAACTCATGGAGATGGAGAGTAGAAGGATGGTTGCCAGAGGCTGGGCATAGTGAATGGGGAGAGGGAGGTGGGAGGTGGAGGACAATTGGGGATGGTTAATGAGTACAAAAATATTTAAATAGAATGAATAAGATCTTGTATTTGATGGCACAACAGGGTGACTACAGTCAACGATAGTTTACTGTGTATTTTAAAATAGCTAAAAGGGTATAATTAGATTGTTTTGAACACAAAGAAAGGATAAATGTTTAAAGTGATGGCTACCTCATTTGCCTGATGTGATGGTTGTACATTGTTTGCCTGTATCAGAATATCTAATGTACCCCACAAATATATACCCTTACTGTGTACCTGCAAAATTTTTTAAAAAACAATACCACTTTTCACTTATCAAATTGGCCAGAATTAAGTTTGAGGATATCATGTATTTGTGGGGATACCTATTTCTCCATACTTTCACCAATACTTGATAAACCTCTAAGAACCTGTTTTGTCAGCCAAAAAAACTGTACTAATATTTTCCCAGCCGACTTCTTAAGAAGATAATATGAGATTATCTGATCTGGTGAGATTACAAAGTGATACAGAAGCATGTTATTACTACCCAGATCTTCCAGTCTTGTCTCTTGTTCTCTAGTCTAGGGTTAGGATAGTGGGCCTTCATTTTGGGTATACATTAGAATCACCTGGAGAAGTCTGAAATGTATAAATAACTTTGGCCCCTAACCTAGTTCACTTGAATCAGAATTTCTGGTGGGTTTGTACCTGGGCGGTAGTGTTTAGGTGATTCTGTTATGTAGCCAGGGTTGAAAATCACCTGGAACCAGGCGGCTTGGATTTGAAAATCGGCTCTGTCACTTATTAGTTATTTAACCTTGGGCAAGTTACATAATCTCTCTGTAAAATGCCCTCATCTGTAAAATGCTGAAAATTATGTCTAAGTAATAAAGAGTTGTGAGGAGAAAGTTAGGTAATTCATTTGAAGCATTTAGATTGCTGACTGGCACATAGATTTAGTAGACATTAGCTGCTACTGCTATTGTTGCAATTACTGCTAAACACCATAATATTCTAGTGGGAAAATGGTTGGTTAAGTCTAGTTCTTAAATAGCTGCTTTCCACTCATCCATTTCAGAAGTAGCAAAGTTGTACTATTTGTGGCAAGATCTGGAGTAGCTACCCTAGATCTGCTCTGACACTTTTTTATTATCTTTAAAGCACATGTTAGTCTGTGAATTTACTTTGTTCATTTATTTTTTTCTAGTCTTCCTCCACCATAGTAGAATGTAGATACCATGAGAGCAGGAGTATCGCCAGTATTTTTCCCTCCTGTAACTCCATTACTCCATTGGTGCCAGATTTTTATTAGAAAGATTTGTTAAATAAATAAATGAAAATTTTGTTTTTAATATTTGTAGGGATTTTCTGATAGGCACCTATGATTGTAAATCATTGCTTTCAAGTTAAAGCCTGGAATTTCAAATATATATTTTGTTTATGTTTTATAAACCTGGTTCTATTATCTACAGAAATCAAGCAAATTAATACTATCTTTGCCACTTAATTTTATTTCTAACATATGGATTTGTTTTTGTCATTGAAGGCTTTACTGTCACTAAATAACTCCTGTAAATTAGCAAATAACTTTCAGGAACAAACAGCAAAGTGTAGTAGAATTTCATTCCCTTGTTGTCTTTAAACGGTATTCATTAGTTAGAGTAATAGAAATAGAATCAGACTTGATTTTCTATGGGATTTTAAAAATATGACTTAATCTGACTTGTTTTGTGATTTACTTTGACTTTTATATTGGTAACTTACCTTGGGTCTAGTTCTGTTTTTACTTTTAATTTGTTATGTGACCCTGGGCAAATAATTTTCTTTCTCTTGACCTCAGTTTTCTCATTCATAAAATGTGATGGTTAGACTAGACAGTTCTCTTATTTTATTTTTAAAAGTTAAAATTTGTTAACATTTGGTAGCCCTAATTGTGATATATTATTGTCAAAGAATCCAATTTAGTTGAGGAAGAAGATCCCCAATTATTTCAGATTTCTTTCAACCTCTAAAATTGTACCTCCCCCATGATATTATGATTTCTTTTTCAGTACATTTTTAACAGGAACACAAACTTGTATGTTCTGCAGTGTCTGTCTTCAGTGAATCTTAAGAAGACTCTTCTATGACTTCGACTTTCAGCAAATTTCATGATTTGAATGTCATGTTTCTGTGATGTCCTGAGCCAAGATATAAACTGACTCACCGTCCTTATTTAAGGGATTCTCTCTCCAGAGTAAGGAAAAGATATCCAAAGAATATAGATGAAAACCAGAGCTCAGAGGGTCATTGTCTAAAGGCTCTTAACTGTGTGTGTCAAGAAAGGATAGGAGGAATTAAGATTGAAAGAGGGATTTAAGTAGAGAAAGCCATATTTTGTGGGACAGAACCACAATATATGGCAAAACTAGTAGAAAATCATCCTTTCATTTTGCTTAAAAGTAGAAAGTCTTTTGATTCTCTTGGGTCCTTTGAATTCTGATGGCAGTTCATTTTACAAAGTAATCATTGGGAATTGGGCAAAATTTGTTATCCTAGATGTGTCTTAACTACTTTTCCTTTTCCTTTTTCTCCTAGGCAGCGATTATTAGTAGAGTTCAGTGTAGGATTGTGGCTTTGGATCTACGAAGTC
Source organism: Colobus angolensis palliatus (assembly GCF_000951035.1). Lineage (NCBI taxonomy): Eukaryota > Metazoa > Chordata > Mammalia > Primates > Cercopithecidae > Colobus > Colobus angolensis. Next base: position 2,262,911 of record NW_012115211.1, on the reverse strand, counting down.
ATGGTGAGTAAAGTTCTTAATTAGCCATTTGCTGGATTATAGTCATCAAGCCCCTTTAAATAGTGGTAACTATTAGAAATTTCAACATGGCCATAAAATTACCTTGTCTATTCCATTTGGGTTTTTTTTTTTTTGGAGATGGAGTCTCATTCTGTCACCCAGGCTGAAGTGCAGTGGCACAATCTCAGCTCACTGCAACCTCTGCCTCCTGGGTTCAGGCAATTCTCCTGCTTCAGTCTCCCTAGTAGCTGGGATTACAGGTGTGCACCACCATGCCAGCTAATTTTTGTATTTTTAGTAGCGACAGGGTTTCACATGTTGGCCAGGCTGGTATCGAACTCTTGACCTCAAGTGATTCATTCACCTCTGCCTCCCAGAGTGCTAGCATACCAGGTGTGAACCACTGTGCCCAGCTCAATTTGGGCATTTTGAAGGAAGTCGTAGCTTCTAGTCTTTACAAATGTATGTGTATGTGTATATATTAAAGTTTTATTTATAGTATTTATTTTTGTATGTTATATATGTTAAGCTAAGAAAATGTCCTTTAAAGTAACCACATTCTTATGCTGATGTATAAGGAATGTGGATAAATCTTTGCTAGGCTACTGTAATTATCCTTCTTAGGATAACTGTAAAGATTTGTCTATAGAAAATCCTTGCTAAACTCATTGTGTAAAATTATAAAGTCCTTAATCTATTGTCCAAAGATGATGTTTTTAAAAGAGAATTCTTCGGCTTTTATAATTCCTGTCTGTGGGAATTTTATTTTAAACATATTTTCATTTTAGGTGAAACAAAAGTCAAGAATCCTGAAGATCTGTCTGCAGAAACAATGGCAAAGTAAGTAACCAGATATTTCTTACACATTGCCTGTCTCCCATCACTATTATAAATAGTACTATAACTTTATCACTTTCCTGATGAGATTGTTGGAGAATAATTACCACAAGAAACATTTTACTTCTGTTCTCTCTCCTCTACTTTTGGTTTCTCCTTACTATTTAATCTTGAAAGAAACCTGCATCTTTCTTGGTATGTCCAATGCAATGATCATCATATAAAGCACATGAAAATTCTTCAAGGCACAGTTTAGTTTGTGAAGGCTTTTGAAAGTTTTCTTCTGTTGATGGAATTGCATTGAATCTGGATACCTATCATGGACTCATGCTTGGAAAAGTAGTTGTATGCAAGAGGCCTTGAGAGTTTCTCTTTCGGCTATCCTGTGCATATTCTTCATCTTATGTCATAGAAAGATGAGAACATGATATTAAAAAAATGACAGTTATACCCTGGGCCTAAAGTAAAAAATGAATGTAGCGTATACAGTGGCTCTCAAAACTGCTCACTCATCAGAATCACTTGAGAAGTTACGAGACATACAGATGACTTGACCCTACCCCAGACCTACTTCTAGCAGTGGGGTTTGGACATTTATATTTTGATAAAGCTCTATATAGGAATCTGATGGAGCCAGTTCAATGACTGTTGTTTGGGAATCACTGACCTATAGCATAAATAGGATTCTTCTAGCCATTCTGCTTTAATACATACTCTCTCAGGTATTTGGTCACTTTGGCCAAAAATATCTTGCCCTCTTTTACTTTAGCAACTTTAATTTAAGAATAAACTTTTTCCTTCAGAGCCCAAACTGATGTAGGAATAATTTTAATACTATTATTTTTTCACTGTCTACCTGGAGATAGTTGTTTTATTATTATAGTAGGTGTTATTTGTGTACTTTTTATCAGCCAGCTTTCATTAAAGTATAAACTAAGCATTTATTAATAATAAATCATTAACTTATTTTGTGTAATCATTTATTGAAATTAATCCTCATTATTAACTCTGTAATACAGACATATCCTTTTACAGATGAGGAAACTGGCTTATATAGGTTGAATAACTCTATAAAGTCACACAGTCAGTAGATTGAATTTATGGTCATTCAACTATAGTCCTTGTCAGAGAGAGAGAGAAAGAAATAATGTGTATAGTATGAGTATCATTCCACTCAATGAACATATGCCTTAAAAACTATGCAAAGAGAGGTACGAATCTGTTCCCCAATTATTCCTACTGCCTTTGTTAATATGAGAGCAATATATCCTTAAATAGTCAAGCATATTAGTGATACCTCTAGGAAGATTTGTGAATGATTTTTAAGGAAGTAAAGGGTTTCTTGACTTTTAACAAAAAAGTGAAATACATCATCTGAGTGTCCAGGCAGTCAGACAAATTGATGATGATGCCTTGGTTGACATTCTAGAGGAGACTGAACAATTAATTGAGAACCTTAAGGAAACATGGACTAAATAATAATGTTTCAGTCTAGGGCTCATCAGGAGAGAGAAACAACGTAGTAAATTGTATAAGTAAAGTTGAATATAAATAATTATTCACAATAACAGGGGATTGGAATGAGAGATTGGTAGTAAGAAGTAAAGAAAACTCTTAATAATATAGGAAAGCAGATATAAGGAACAACCACTCCTCCCTTGGGCTGAGGGAGTACACCTAGGGTTGAGATCCAGACCTTGTTGGAGAATGCATAACCATGGCTTACCGAAGGTTAGAACTTGCTGAAAATCTGCCCTCTGGAACCTGACAGAATTCTGCCCTCTAAGGTACAGGGAAAGCTATTCTTGGGGAGGTATCTCACCAGAGGCACTTGGCTACAAAAACACTGGGTGGGGGAAGGCTAGAGTACTGGAGAAGCCATTTGTGCAGGAGGAATTGTGCAGGAATTGGCAGGAATTGGATACTGGGGGAAGTTCTGTGTTTCTCTAGCCCCCTCCATTAACATAGCTTAACATCATGCCTACTGGCAAGGGAAAAATATTTAAAGGCCTCACTCACATCTGTTTTTGTAGAGCAGGCAATGAAGGATGAATTGGAGTTGAAGTAGTAAGTTGTTAACTGGCACCAAAAAATTTTTTTAATGATGAAAATCATCCACAGTAGATGAAGATGATGACCAAGAATCAAAAGGGCGAACAAACTGGATTCTTGCTGAAATTATCCAAGCAGTCAAACATTTATGTGATTTCTGAATTCAGTTACTCTGTGGAAAAAAAAAAAATCTCAAAATGGGCATACTTACTATCAACTGCAGAACCTAAATACTCCATAAGAAAGTATGTGAAAAAGCCAAATTTGAGCTTGGGTCATTCTCATATTCCAATTTCTGTGATACATAGTAATGCTTCTCAGAAAAGTAACCTAGCATTAAAATATGACAGAATCCCTTTAAAAAGCATCCACCAAAATTGTGATACATCCAGTTACAGTCTGGATTTGCAGGTAACCCTTGCTACTTCATCTTTATTGTATTTCTCTGGATTTTCAGGACTTACCTCAAGTAAGGTACTTGTTGACTGAATGCTCTGTTTGATTTTAAAATAACAATAAATTTCTCTTGGTGGTAGATGATGAAGTGATTAATCGTAACTACCTTCTACCTGGGTAAATATGCCTTTTCTAAGCTCAGACACGATGTTCAGTTATTGTGTTTCAGACCTCTCTACCTTTGTGCATGAGGCAGATACTGCAGAACTCCTTCAATTCAGTCAATGTGTATTTTAAGGAGAATTGGACTTAGATACTCGTCCATAGCATCCTTTTATTTTACTCCTTATTTGTGTTATAGCAACCGAAAGTTTCTTGGAATTGTTCAAGAATTATTCTGGAAATTACATGTTGATATTTAATATAAACATGTTTTAAACTTTAGTCTTTTCTTTAAAAAAAAAAAAAAAAGTTTGCCCCCAAAATTATATCCAGTGTTGTTTTAGATTAATTGAGCATATAATTTTTTTCTAGTCTGTTATTTTAATATGCAGAATTAGCTTTGGAATACTACCTGTTTTATTTTTTAGAAACTGTATGTATAATAATTTCCTCTGTGTTACTTACTCTAAAGACCACTTATTATAAAGTCTTTGTTCCTGATATTTTCCAGTGGCCTCTGGGCAAAGGCATCATAGTTTTGACTTCATGAAATTACTCTGAATTCACAGTACCCTATGCCAAGGGGAGATGGCTTTACCATTTATACCTGAGGTTGCAATTTTTTGAATTTTTGCAATCAGAACTTGGTGATGACCTTGGGCAGTAGAATATAAATAACTCCCACATGCTTAGTGTTCCAATAGTGCATAAATTGGTTAACCCATTGAAACATTGAAAATATGTTTCAGTGAGGTAGTAAGAAAATGCAGCTCTTTTTACTTGGTAGAAATGCAGTAATATATTTATAGACCCAGTGAGATTAATTGATTAATACAGATCCTTCTAGACAGGGCTGCTGAAAGATTACATTAGGTGATGTTATAAGAAAGTTTTATAGCACAACTGAAAAAGAAGCACTGAATAAGTATTAGTTCTCTTTTCTTTCTTTCATATCATTTTGTCTCCTGGAGAGAATTTTGTGTTCATATAGAAGCAGCACTGGTGTCAAAGAAGCTTGGACTTTTCATCTTAACTATTTGTTATCGCTTTGGATGACTGCCTGAACTGCTTCACTTTCTGTCTTAATCTTAAATTTAAGTCCGAAGGAATATTAAACCATTTGTTTTCACTTACAAAGTTTGGTGGCCTCCCTATCTCCCATTCAGATTGTCTACAATTGCCGAGGCTACCCTATTCACTCCTGCAATTGTTGTATGAGATTTTAAAAATCAATTCCTACAGAACTAATAACATTTGCCTTTGCCATTATGAATACTGTAGAGATTATGTATGAAAGTCTGTGTTCCTACATTGACACTTGCTATATTTGGTTAACACTGTGTGAGTGCGCTTAAGGTATGTAATGACACTCAGCAAGACAAAACTTTCTTTTGAAGTTGAACCAGCCACTCCCAAAAGAAGGGAGTAGAACTAGCCTAAAATATATATATATATAATAAGGCAGTAGAGCCAGTGGGCCTCCAGAAACACACCTTACTGTTCTTACCCACCTATTGCTATAGCAAGGAAGGTCTACATGCAATTAAAAACCAAACTTCATACTTCAGTTCTAATTTTCAAAGCTTTAAAATTGGTCTTTGTTAAACAGATCCATTCATAATTGAAGACTAGAACTAAAGCCAATAAAATGAGCTCTGAACACCTTTCTAGTTTCTCAGAGCACTGTACTTACATTTATGTTCATCCTTCAAACAAATGAGAAATTGTAAATAATAATTAACATTTGTAAAGCATTTTACTCTTTCGAGGTGTTTTCTTGTTCACCTCTCAGTTAATCCTCAAAGCAATCCAGAGCAGTCAATGATATTTTTCTCTTTTTTTATAGATGTTGAAACTCAGTTTCTAAGAGATTAAGTAACTAATCCAAGATCACATAGTGAAAAATAAACTGAGGCTGGGGCTCATCTTGTGATTTCGAGGTTTACTACATTATAATGCTTAATGAATTTTTTTCTTGTTTTATTGAAACAGAGCAGTTAAATGATTTTTCCAGAGTTTCAATCTTAGGTTCAAAATAAAGGTATATGTTTACGTAATTGTACTACATATGTGGAACAGTGAAAGTGTGATGTAAAGGAAAATTCGGTAATTTGGGTTCTTAGTCCTTTACCTGCCATTTATCGGGAGAGCTAGGTGTGTGGCTACACATACTGATACTGGGGGCATGTTAGAAGGTTTACATAGGTATGTTTGTAAGATGGCCCAATAGACTTTTACAGTTTCCCAGCACTGTTACACACCAAAGGAAGGAATTGGGAAAGAAAACCGTTTTTATAGTGTTGTCCGAAAGCATTCTTATATCTTTTTCTTCTCTTTACAGAGATGTTGGCAATGTGGTTGAAGCCATGTATGGGGACCTTCCTCCTCCAATTATGCTGATTGGACATAGCATGGGTGGTGCTATTGCAGTCCACACAGCATCATCCAACCTGGTACCAAGCCTCTTGGGTCTGTGCATGATTGATGTTGTAGAAGGTGAGTTTTCTTAGCACTGACCAAATCAGGATTTCACTTATAAGAGACATCCATGGTAGATTATTACCTTGTCTTAGTTTACTGTTGATTTCATTCACCTTGAAATATGTCCCTCTGTCTTTACATCCTTTTTAAGTTTATACAAGATAACCGTTTTTCCATGTCATCAAAAACTCTTCATTAACATATTTTTATGACTGCATACTATTTCAATCCTATGTATGTCCCATAATTGTATTTAATCATATAAAAAGAAGCTGCCATGTCTTTTCTGACCAAGCTTCAGAAGTCACACTGCTACTTGTGAATGTAAGTCATCCTCTTCAGTGTGAGGGCATGACATAGAGGAGTGAATACCCCAGAGGCAAAAATTATTGAGGGCCATCTTTATTTCTCTGCAAACATCACTAAATTCTGCTGTCATCAAGAGCAGATATATAGTAATTGACTCAGTAAGTGTAAATGCTCAGAGTAAGTTAAATATGTGGTTACAGTTTTTGTTTAACATCCAGGTACAGCTATGGATGCACTTAATAGCATGCAGAATTTCTTACGGGGTCGTCCGAAAACCTTCAAGTCTCTGGAGAATGCTATTGAATGGAGGTAACCAACAAATCTTTGTCACCTTTATTTAATTAATTTGTTTGTTTGCTTGCTTATTTACTTATTTATTTAGGAGACAAGGCCTCACTCTTATCACCCAGGCTGGAGTGCAGTGGCATGATCCTAGCTCACTGCAACCTTGAACTCCTGGGTTCAAGCAGTCCTCCCACCTCAGCCTCCCAGTTTGCTAAGACTACAGGTGCACACCACCAAGCCTGGCTAATTTTTAAATTTTTTGTAGAAACGAGATCTTGCTATGTTGCCCAGGCTGGCTTCAAGTAATCCTCCTGCTTTAGCCTGGCCTCAAGTAATCAAGTAATCAAATTCCTGGCCTCAAGTAGTCCTCCTGCTTTAGCCTCCCAAAGTGTTGGGGTTACAGGCATGAGCCACAGTGCCCAGCCACTGTTGCCTTTATTCTAAATGTTAGATTGTAGCTTTTCTTCTTTTTTAGGTCAAGCACCAAGTTCGAGGAATAGAATTTCAGTTGCTATGCTTTATTGTAATAACATATGAGGAAACATTATATAAACAGCAGAATTTTTTTGAAGATTTAAAAATATTTTAGATTTGGCTCAGTTGTCTGAAGCCCATTCTTTTCCCAATACACTGTAGTGCCTCCTGGAATCTTAGTAATTATTGATCATCTGCTGGGTCTAGCTGTTTCTGCCTCTGAGGTGAGAGGTTAGACTAGGTGGTTTCTAAGGCCTCATCCACCTCTGATGCTCCATGGTTTTAGATTTACTTGCTGTGTTTCAGATAAAATGGTGGGGAAATGGAAGATGGCTATAGGTTCTATTCCCTCACGTTTATTTGGATTTTGGGTAAATAAACTCAATAGGTAGTTTTTATAAAAAACAGTGTCAGAATTCCATTTAAGCAAAGGAATGAATTTATTCATTAATTCAGTTAATCATTTGATAAAGCATTTATTAAACACTTATTTTGTGCTAACAGGTGAAGATTCAGAGATGAATAAAACACTATTCCTTCCCACAAGGAGATCAGTCTTTGGATAAATGTCTTCATCATCCTATCTTCCTTCCTATTCTTCTAACTCTATCTCCAGTCCCTTCTTCAGAACATTTTCTCTTAAGTTCTCCAAACCACCCAGATGACTCTTTCAGCAAAATTACTAGAGACCTTTAAGTCTCTATTATATTGCACTGTATACCCTTAAGTTTTCCAATCCTCCTTTGAGGGATATGGCTCATATTAATTTTTATTAATGTCTGTCTTAATGCCCTTCCTGCATCATAAGGGAAGAAGCTATTCTGTATTTCTTTTATACTTTCATATAGCATATGGCAGACTGCCCTAGCAGGCAGAATATATCTGTTAACTGAATCAGATATCAAGTGGAAATATAGAACTTGGTAAATATATCCTAGGAGTTTTCCTAGGACAAAGGGTCTTATGCAAGCATATGGCTTGTCAGAATGCTGTTTGTGTTTGGTGAAGTTGTTTTTACCACTTCCTGTTCACTACTGTGACGCAGGGTTCCTGTTCTTGCAGAAATATCAAAGATCTCTCTATCTTGGGCAGACAGCATCAAGAATGTAGCTGCTGCCAGCTTGGCTTGTACCTCAGGTGCCCTGCCTGCTTCCACAGTAACAACCAGTGAGAAAGTTATTCTAGAGTTGGCTCAGTTGTCTAAAGCCCATCTATCTTTTATCCATACTTTTTTTTTTGAGACGGGGTGTCACTCTGTTGTCCAGGCTGGCGTCCAGTGGCGTGATTACAGCTCTCACTGCAGCCTTGACGTTCTGGGCTCAAGCGATCCTCCTGCCTCAGCCACCCAAGTAGCTGGGACTACAGATGTGCACCACGACGCCCAGCTAATTTTTGTTTTTTGGGTTTTTTTTTTTTTTTTTTTTTTTTTGTAGCAACAGGGTTTTATTATGTTGGCCAGGCTGGTCTTGAACTCCCGGGCTCAAGCAGTCTGCCCGCCTGCCTCGGCCTCTCAAAGTCATGGGGTTATAGGTATGAGCCACTGCATCTGGCCCTGTTTCCAAACTTTAAAATTTATTTGGTAAAATTTTTTTTCTACTGCCTAAGATGTGTCAGTACCTGATCTAAGAACTGGGGGATGAATCAGGCTCAGTTCCTATCATCAAAAAACTGGGGATGCAAACAAGGAAATGCATAAACACAACACAACAAAGGAAGCCAGGGGATATAGAAGAAGGGTACCTAATGCAGCCTGGGTATCATGGTAGGCCTTCTCTTAAGGTAGAGTCTTGTTTCTTTTGCCAGATACAGGATAGCATAAGGGTTCTGTTTGTTAAATGTTAAGATACTGGGTTTCATGAGAGTCATTGATTTTTCTGAACCTGAAAAGTGTTATACTATGAGGTATTTGGTAATTTTGTTTTTTATTCTGCTGGATATCTGAATCAGGTTTATGACCGATGGCCATTTTGGCTATTCCAGATTTTTTTTATGTTGCGATATAAAGCCAGTGAATTACTGCTTTTGCTCTCATAGGTTTCCTAATGAGAGGCAGCAGGGGTATAGTCATTAAGAACCTGGGCTTTAGGCCAGATGTGGTGGCTCACACTTGTACTCCCAGTGCTTTTGGAGGGTGAGATAGGAATATCACTTGAGGCCAGGAGTTTGAGACCAGCCTGGGCCACATAGTGAGACCCTGTCTCTACAAAAAAAAAAAATTTTTTTTTTAATTAGCCGAGTGTGGTGGCATGTGCCTGTAGTCCCAGCTACTCAGGAGGCTGAGGTGGGAGGATTATTTGAGCCCAGAAGTTCAAGGTTACAGTGAGCTATGATGATGCCACTGCACTTTAGCTTTAACAACAAAGTGAGACCTTGTCTCGAAACAAAACAAAAAAGTTAGGGGAAACCTGGGCTTTGAGGTCAGACAGATACAAATTTGCATCTTGGTTACACCACTCTGGCTGTTCTGAGGAAAATCGAATAGAAGAAGAAGTGGGGAATGAGGTATGAAGTTGGTTAGGAGACTGTTGTAGTATAGGAGAGTAAGAGTGGTAAACATAGACTAGGATGGCAACAGAGGAAGAAAGAGAGTCATTTTTTAATGTATTTTCAAGGTAAAGCTGACAGGACTGGTTTGTGGAATGGATGTTGGGAGAGAGACGGGGGAGGGCAGGAAGGGACTTAAGGATGACTTCTAGGTTTTTAGCCCAAGCAATTGGATGAATGGTAGAAACAGAAAGAAGTAGATATGAGAGCAAATAAGGGGCAGATAATCAGTTTTGTTTGGATAAACTCAAATGCTTATTACATATGTAAGTGGAAATGTTAAGCAGGCAATTGTATATACTAGTTAGAAGATTAGAAGAGGCTGAACTAGAGATAAATTGGAGAATCGTCATCACATAGTTAATATTTAAAGGTGAAAGATTGAATGTGAAGACCTAGGAACTTGATATTGATAGGAAAAAGATCCCAGACTGAGTCTTGGGATATTCCACAATATTTAGAGCTTGGGAGGAAGAGGAAGATCCAACAAAGAAGCTGAAGAGGCACAGTTGATGAGGTAAAAGGAAAACCAGGTGAGTATAGCAAGTGTTTGTAGAAGGAGGGAGAGAACAACTGTGTCAGATGCTGCAGAGAGATCAAGTAAGATGAGGACCAAGAAATGACTATTGGAATTGGCATGATAGAGATGACCTTGACAAAATAAATATCTGAAAATAAATGGGAGATAAAAATCAGATATAAGTTGGGGAAAGGATGAGAGGTGACAAAGTAGAGAAAGCAAGATAACTCTTTTGAGGAGCTTTGCTGTGTAGGAGAGCAGAGAAATGGAGTAATAGGTAGTAGTGAATGTGGCATTGGGAATGTTTTTAAAGGCTAGATAGTGGAGTATGGTTGTGACATCCACAAGAGAAAAAAAGTGACACAAAAGAGAGACAGGATACTTGAAGGAAACAGTATCTTTTTAGAAGCAAGAGGGGATGGGAACTAGTGCCCAAGGTTGGCCTTCATTGGAATAGAGATATTTCATGTATTAAACAGGCATCAAGGCAGAGTATATTATTATTGGTGAATTTGTTTATTCAGTTGGTAGTTAAAAGATGAGGTATTAGTTCTGATTGCCTCAGTTTTACCATTAAAGTAAGAAATAATGTCATTATCTGAGGAGGGGGGCTTTAAAATTTTGAATGATTTTTTAAACTAAGAAATGAGATTTAAAGAAACACTTTCTCCTGGTGGCTTGCTTCAGGCAGTGTTTCCAGTTCCCCCTGAAAATGCAGTCATTTTGCTTTGCCCTTAGTTGTACTTAGGTGGACAAATGTGAGAAGCCTAATTTATTCAGATAACCTAAACTCTGTAGCACAGCACACAAGGCCCTGGAGAAGCTGGCGCCTGCCTACCAATCCTATTCTGTCACGCTCCCACTTTGCCTCCTCCCTGCTTCTCCTTGCACCCAGTCCTCTAAAATCATTATCTTGCCGACTTTCACATCACAGCACCTTTGTTCACAATGTGCCCTCTGCCTAGAATGCTCTAACCAACCTCTTTTATTTTCTGGTTAAACTTGTTGTCTATACTCCTCAGTTTAGCTGTGACCTTTGGGGAGCTTTCTCTGACCTCCTCATTTGTGATAAAGTGCCTTCTTTGAACCTTGCCTTATTATATTAACATTATGTGTGTCTTTTTCTCCCTACTGAATTATGTGCTTCTTGAATATAGGCCTGGCACCTAGTATCCTCTTGATAAATAGCTGCAGAACTGAAATGGCTATGGTATTTTTACTTAATTTTTACTACCTAGCTTATAACCATATAGCCAGGTGAGTAGTAGTGGCAATCTCTATAGTAAGAAACACTGGTGATCACTACTTTTTATTAGGTCTCACATAATCTGTAGAATTACTTATTTGATTCCAGTGATTTGATACAATGGATACTGAATACCCTTCTCTCTTCCTTCTTTTCTTTTCCAGTGTGAAGAGTGGCCAGATTCGAAATCTGGAGTCTGCCCGTGTCTCAATGGTTGGCCAAGTCAAACAGTAAGTCTTATTTTTCCCCCTTGGTCTGATGAGAGGCAGAAACATGGTGAGGGAATTACAGATTTTCTTTTGCCTTCCTTCCTTTCTCTCCTTCCTTTCCTTTCCTTTCCTTCCCTTTCTTTTCTTTCCTCCTCTACTTAATACTGGATTACCTTAGCAAAACTGTATGTGTTAAAAAGCAAAGAATCCCAGAGCATAGACATGAAAAATTATGTTCATCTTAGTGATGGCAGCTGAGTTTCATTCTAGTAACAGTGTCCTTCTAAGCCAAACCTGGCGGTGAGGGAATTATAATAAAAAAGCTCTGGCATAGCCTGAGTGAAAGCTAGATTCTAAGGATAAGCTAAGATTATTTAGCCCAATTGATCTTTCCTGATGGAATTACATGGCATTCTGGATATTGCTGTATAGTCACAAAATAAACTTTAGATGAATTGAGAAAATGTTGCCCAACAGAAGAGACAGGAGTTAGATGAAAATGATGACGGCATTGAGTGTTTACTATTTGCCAGGCACTCTGCAAGGTATTTTATATGCACTGTCTCATTTTTAAAACCTTATATTATGGAAAATTTTCACACATATAAAAGAAGAGTAATATAGTGGATGGACCCTAGTGTGCCCATTGTCCATTTTCAATGGTTATTAACCCATAACTTTGTCTCATTTGTTTCATCTGTGCCCCTATGTATTTCCCCTAGTCACAAAATATTTTGAAGCAAATTCCAAACAAATATAATTTCCTCTGCAAGATTTTCATATGATCTAAAAATAAAGACTCTAAACATCATCACAATGACATTATTACACGTAAAAAATTGGCAATTCTTTAATATCATCAAATATCTAATCAATATTCACATTTCTGATTGTCTCATAAATAATTTTTTATGGTTATAGTCAAAATCAAAATAAGTAGATAGCAGTTGGTTGATACACCTCTCGTGCATCTTTTAATCTAAGGTTCCACTTGTATCTCGCTTTCTTTTTTGATTCCTTGCAATTTATTTCTTGAGGAAACCTTCCTGTTTGCCCCATAGAATTTCCCGTGATCTGGATTTGCTGATTGAATTCTCAGGCCATAATTTAACATATTCTTTTGTTCCTTATATTCTCTGTAAATAGTTAAATCTAGAAGCTTCATTGGGTTCAGGTGTTTTGTTTGCCAGAATACTTGATAGGTGAAGTTGTGTACTGCCATCAGGAAGTACATAATGTCTGATTGTCTTTTTTTTTTTTTGAGACGGAGTCTCACTTGGTTGCCCAGGCTGGAGTGCAGTGGTGCGGTCTTGGCTCACTGCAACCTTTGCCTCCCAGGTTCAAGCAATTCTCCTGCCTCAGCCTCCCGAGTAGCTGGGACTACAGGCAAGTGCCACCATGCCCAGCTAATTTTTTGTATTTTTAGTGGAGACAGGGTTTCACCGTATTAGCCAGGATGGTCTCTATCTCCTGACCTTGTGATCCGCCCACCTCGGCCTCCCAAAGTGCTGGGATTGCAGACATGAGCCACCATGCCCAGCCGGTTGTCTCTCTCTTTTTTTTTTAATGTCAGGAACGGTTGGTGTTTATTACCTAGATTCATTAATTCATTTGCAACTATCTCATTTAATCCCTACAATACCTCTTTAAGGTAAGTATTGCTTTATAGATGAGGAAATAGAAGTTCAGAGAGGTAGTTTCCCAAGATCACATAGCTCGTGGATGACATAGCTGAGATTCAAATTCCTGTGTATTTGACTTCAAGGCCTATATTACGAGTTTTATGCCTAAAAGGGTAATTTCAGTAGAAATATCAGGTAGTCTAAATGCAAGACTTTGAATAAGCTGTGAGACTGCCCACTTTTCAATTCCTAAATATTTTGAGACCTCAAATTTGTCTAATCAGTAGTAAAGCATTTTATATGGCATATATGCAGATAGTTGAGTGATTTTAAAATTTTATTTCCAGTGATGTTTTCTCTTAATATGTAAACCTATGTGTAGGAGAGTGTGTATGTGCACGTGTGTTAATTGTCACCTAGATAGCTGGAACTTTCCTGCCCCTTATGATCTAGGTGAAATTGCCTTGAACTTCCTAATCCACACGCTGTAGAAATTCAAAGCGTGTGTTTCTTTGTTACACTGTTTTTTTAATCACATCTATACTGTATACTACATGCGAAGCTTGGCACCTCAAGTTTCATATAAAACTCCTACTTAACAAAACATTTATGAATGTACACTTCACCGAAGGTTTGGCAGAGAAGACAGAGAGGGAGAAGTTATCATTCTTAAAAATCTACCGCTGACCTTTGAATTTATCCCAGTCTCTTTTTATCTTGCTTGTTCTAGAGATGCCATTTGAAAGAGAAAAACAACAATAATTGGTTGGTTCAGATGGTTTCTGTCAGCTAATTAAAAAGTGAGGCCTTTTATCATTCTGTTTGAGCCTTGTTCTACTGTAAGCAGGGTTCAGCAGAAAAGCACCATGTTTTGGAGTTAGTTGAGCCTGGATTTGCATCCCAGCCTTATCCACTTATGAGTTAGGTGATACTGGACAGTTTTCTTAACTCTTCAGGGCTACTTCATAGGATTGTTATGAAGATTATGTAAGATTATGCCAATAAAACTCATGCCTGAGGAAATGGTTGTTTCCTTTCTATGGGTCAGTATTGGTGTAAGAAGTGGAAACCAGCCCTTGGAGTATAGTTATATATTGCCATGATTTCCACAGCCCTGGAAATGCACAATTCTATCCTCCTACCAGGATGATTGTTAAGTTTTTATCTAACATTTGATTTTAAAAGGCCATGAGTATCTCTGAGATAATTTGTATATTGGAAAGAGGTGTGTAATAGCACTTTTTTAAAAAAACCTAGGTGTGAAGGAATTACAAGTCCAGAAGGCTCAAAATCTATAGTGGAAGGAATCATAGAGGAAGAAGAAGAAGATGAGGAAGGAAGTGAGTCAATAAGCAAGAGGAAAAAGGAAGATGACATGGAGGTGGGTTAAAACATTGATTCTTGAAAAGATGTGGTATGGAATGGTTCAAACTGTGTGGGTGGGGAAGGGCTGATAACATTGTTCTTTTTGTTTGCTGTTAGGTATTTTAGGGCGCAAAGACACTATCATAAGAGATACTTAGCTTAACTATAAGATGTAAAGCGCTGTTGATAGCTTTGACCAATTGGAACATAAAACTTACACTGTTTACCCTCCCCTAAAACAGACTGCTTTCTCACCTGTTCTTCTGTTCCTGTGTTTCCTCCCATGAGAAAAATTCCATTTCCTACCAGTCTATTCTAAGCTCATTCAGATCTTACCCTGTCCATCTGTCTTTCAAAGTTTATCTCCTTGAGGAAGCTTTCTTTCATTTTTTTTTTTTGTTTGTTTGTCTGTTTGTTCGTTTGAAACTGGGTTTTGCTATGTTGCCCAGGCTGTATTCCTTGACTCATGTGATCATCCCAGCTCAGCCTCCCCAGTATCTGTAGCTGGGACTACAGGTGCGTGCCACCACACCCAGCTTCCTTGGGGAAGTTTTCTGACCTTAATTGATATCACTCTCTTTCCAACACAGCACTGAAAGTCTATATGACACACCCTAGCACTTTTTTTTTTTTTGAAGTTGTACATACTAAGTCATATAACTGATTTTATAAGTCACACTCAGAAATCCTATGGTCCTTTGCTAGTCATCTGTTGACTCATGTTGTCCTCTGTGCAAGAATTGTATTCCAAACAAACAAAAAATGTGTATTTTGTGGCAGAAACTGATGTTCTGCATGAATTTCCCTCTGCATTTAGCTCAGGGTTGTATAAATAGTGTTTTATAAGTACTTGCTAGGCAAGTAGTGGTAACAAGTGCTTTTTTCTTGAAAATGTTTAGTGATCATGAACAGCAGACTAGGGATGGATTTGATTATAAACATCTTACTAATGGCAGGTAATGAACATGTAATGACCTATTCCTTTGCATTTGGAGAAGCTGCTGTTAGCAAGAAGGAGAATACATTTTTAAACAGAATTTTAAATTTGAGGATCTTCTTGCCATCTTTAAAATCAGTGATCAGAAATATAATACTTTGTACCTCTTTAGAGTTTACAAAGGTATAAATAACTCATGGTCCATTTGGTCCTCTCAACATCTTATGAGGTGTGGAGAGATCTTTTCTCCCATATTATGGTGTAGAATCTGAGGCTCAGAAGTTAAGAGACTTGCCCAAGGTCATCAAGCACACATTTAGTAGATTTGAGACTCTTAATATAATCAATTGCTTTTTACCCATTATGTGCTAAGCACTATGCTGAATGCTTCACATTTATCATCTCTAATTCTCATTTTAGTTCTGCATTGTAGATATTATCACCATTTTACAACTTAGGTACAGATACTTGCCCATGGTCACACATAAAAGTTAAAGCTAAAACACCCAAATCCTCGATTTTTAATTCTAACTCATTTTTTCTTTGTATTTTTTTATAAGCCCAATTATGTGGTTTCATAAACTCCAGCAGTTCTGTTGAAAGGGTGAACTGAGGCACATTAATAAGGAGTGTCCATGAGTATTCACTCCCTATTTCTCCCCAACCCTCCCAGCCTTGGCAACCACTAATCTAATCTCTATAGATTTGCCTAATCTGGACATAAAATATAAATGGAACTAATAATATGTGGTCTTTTGTGACTGACTTCTTTTCCCTTAGAATAAAATTACCAGGGTTCATCCATATTGTAGCACGTATCAAATGCCTCATTTCTCTCTATGGTTGAATAATGTGCCATTGTATGGCTATACCACAGTTTTTAATCCATTCATCGCTTGATGGACATTTGGGTTGTTTGCAATTTTTGTCTATTATGAATAATAGTTTGAACATTTGTGTGTAAGTTTTTGTGTGGATATAGGCTTTTATTATTTGTCTTGGGTACACAGCTAGGATTGGAACTGATGGATCATATGGTAAGTATATTTAACCTTTTGAGGAACTGATAGACCATTTTCCAAAGCAGGTGCACCCTTTTACATTCCCACTAGCAGTGTATGAGTGTTCCAGTTTATCAGTATCCTTGTCAACACTTGTTATTTTCTCTCTTTGTGATTATGGCCATCCTAGTGTGTATGAAGTAGTATCTGATTGTGGTTTTGATTTTCATTTTCCTAATGACTCTTGATATTGAGTTTCTTTTCATAAGCTTATTGTCCACTTATGTATTTTCTTTGAAGAAATGTTTATTCAGATACTTTGCCCATTTTTTACTTGGGTTATTTGATTTTATTACTGAATTTTAAGAGTTCTATATATATTCTAGATACAGATCCCTAAATTGCAAATACTTTCTCCCATTCAGTGGGTTGTCTTTTTACTTTCTTGATGGCATTCTTAGAAGTACAGACAGTTTTAATTTGATGAAATTCAATTTATCTGTTTTTCCTTTTGTCCCTTGTACTTTTGGTATTATATCTAAGAAGGCTTTGCCTGAAAGTCATGAAGATTTATACCTATGTTTTCTTCTAAGAATTTTCTTGTTTTAGCTCTTACATTTAGGCCATTTTGAGTCAATGTTTGTGTATAATACCAGGAATGGAACCAACTTCATTCTTTTGCATGTAGATATCCAATAAATAGTCTGTCCCAGCTCCATTTATTGAAAAGGCTCCTTTTTCCTCATTTAATTGTCTTGGTATCTTTGCTGAAAATCAGTTGACTATAAATGTTAGATTTTATTTCTGGACTCTGAATTCTATTCTATTGATCTATATGTCTGCCCTTATGCAAGTACCACACTGTCTTCGTTACTGTAGTTTTGTTGTATGTCTTGAAATCAGACAGTGTGTAAGTCCTCCAACTTTGTTGTTCTTTTTCAAGGTTATTGACATCCTTTATATTAAAAAAAAATTTTAATACTTGTTTATGTGCCAGACCACACTCCTGTTGTTTCACATACATGAGTATCTTTAGCTCATCCTTACAATTCTTTCAGATCTTGTGCTGCCAATTTCACAGCTAAGAAAACAGGCTGGAGCTGGGCACAGTAGCTGATGCCTGTAATCCCAGAACTTTGGGAGGCTGAGGCAGGTGGATCACAAGGTCAGGATATCGAGACCATCCTGGCCAACATGGTGAAACCCTGTCTCTACTAAAAATACAAAAATTAGCTGGGCGTGGTGGCGTGCACCTGTAGTCCCAGCTACTCGGGAGGCTGAGGCAGGAGAATTGCTTGAAGCCAGGAGGCAGAGGTTGCAGTGAGCCGAGATTGCGCCACTGCACTCCAGCCTAGGCAACAGAGTGAGACTCTGTCTCAAAAAAAAAAAAAAAAAGAAAGAAAGAAAGAAAAAGCAGGCTGGAAGAAATTAAGTAACTTCCCAAGGGACCCACAGTTATTAGTTAATGATGGCTTTGGGACTTGCATTCAGTCAGATCTGACTGACACAAAGCGTTATGTTTTTAAACACTTTTCCAGTGAAACAGTGGGAGATAATGCAAGGCCTGTGGTGGATGCCCTTGTGTGGAGAACTGCATCTCGCCCAGGTAAACATCCCAGACAGATTGTTAGCCAACTTTCTGTTTCTCCCACCCAACAACAAGTGTATCTCATTATATCAACCCGCTTTATTACCATTTTCACAGCATCTAATAGGCATCTAAACTAAACTTTATGATCCAGCTCTTGGGAGAAAGGATTTATTTCCAATAACCTAAATACAGGAGAAATCCTAATTCTATCCAGAATTTTTCCTTTGGTTTTACAAATTTTAAGATTTGAGATGAACTGTTTTATATATATATATTATAATATTACTTTTTGGAGGTTCTCTTACGTTAAATTTGTCATTTCCCTGTGAAGTTCAGTGTGCATGTAGGAGGGGCTTGTGAGATTATGCCTTGTCTCTGACAGTGGAGCTGATCTCTTAGAAATGGCTCATTAAAGGAAAGTGTTGTGGGGAATAGGACAGGCTGAGGTTCCAGGTTGAAATGGCAGTATTTCCTTTAAAGTGTCCTACTCCTGGTAAATATTAACAGTGGAGAATATAATTAGTTCTTTAGTGAGAATATTTGAATCATAAGGTACCTTTATGTCTCCTTGTATTGACAGAAGACCAAGGCCCAAAGAAGGGAAGGGACCTGAGAAAATCAGTGGCAAAGACAGGACTAGAAGACTCAAGTTTCTTGATTTCCCATTTGGCCATCTTTCCTTCCTTCCTTCCTTCCTTCCTTCCTTCCTTCCTTCCTTCCTTCCTTCCTTCCTTCCACATAAAATTTGCCATCTCGGTAATTTTTCAGTGTACAGTTAATATTCACATTGTTGTGAAACATCTGAGATACAAACAGCAACTCCCCTTTTCCAAAACTCTTCCAAAGGCCCCGGTTACCACCATTCTACTTTCTATTTCTATGAATTTGACTATTTTAGATACCTCGTATAAGTGGGATCATATATGTCTTTTTGTGACTGGCTTATGTCACTTTGCATAATGTCCTCAAAGTTCAGTCCCTATGCGGCTTGTGATAGCATTTCTTTCCTTTTTCTGACTGACTTATATATGTATATACCACATTTCGTTTATTCATTCGTCCATCAGTGGCCATTTGAGTGGCTTCCACCTCTTGGCTGTTATCCATAGTGCTGCTATGAACATGGGTTTGCAGATACCTCTTTGAGATTCTGTATTCAATTCTTTGGATATGTACCCATAGTAGTTCTATTTTTAAGATTTTGAGGAACTGCCTTGATGTTTTTCTTATTGGTTGAACCATTTTACAACTCAGTACACAAGGGTTCCAAATTCTCTACATCCTCACCAACATTTATTTTTCTCTTTTTTGATAGTAGTCATCCTAATGGGGGGTGGGATGGTATCTCATTGTGGTGTTGATGTGCATTTATTTATTGATTAGTAATGTTAAGCATCGTTTCATATGCTTATTGGCCACTTCTATATCACCTCTAGAGAAATGTCTATTCAAGCCCTTTGACCATTTTTTAATCAGGTTACTCGATGTTTTTAGTTGCTGAATTGTAGGCGTCCTTTATATATTCTGAATATTAATCCATTATGAGATACATGATTTGCAAAGATTTTCTCCCATTCCATACACATAGTACCATTTGTCTATTTTTGCCTTTGTTCACTGCTTTTTGGTGTCATATCCAAGAAATCATTGCCAAGTCTAGTGTCCAGCTTTTCCTCCATGTTTTCTTCTAGGAGTTTTATGTCTTAGTCTTACTAGACTTACTAGATCTTTAATCTTAGTCTTACTAGGTCTTTAATGAAGCTGGGGGATAAGGCCCCAGCTTCATTCTTTGGAATATGCATATCTGTTTGGTTATCCCAGTACTATTTGTTGAAGAGACTATTCTTTCCTCACTGAGTGGTCTTGGCACTCTTGTCAAAAATCATCTGACCATTTATGTGAAGGTTTATTTTTGGGCTCTCTATTCTATTCCACTGGTCTATTTGTCTTTATGCCAGTACCAAGCTGTTTCAATTACTGCAGCTTTGTAATTGGGGAGTGTGAGTTCTCCAATTTTGTTCTTCAAAATTCTTTTGGCTAGTCAGTGTCTCATGAGATTCCATATGAATTTTAAGATGATTTTTTTCTATTTCCTAAAAGAAAATGCCATTGGAATTTTGATAGAGATTATGTTGAATCTGTAGATTACTTGGGTAGTATGGACATCTTAAGCATCCAGTGATCTTTAACATAATATGTTAAATATCTCGTGGTCGCTTTTAGATTTTCATATTGTGGTTGATTCAGTATATTTATTTCAATTATAATGTTTCAAATATTTCAATGGTATAGAAAACTAGAGAATTATTTTTTCAGCCAATATTTGATTTCATACTCTGTACTTATCTACTATAAAGATTTAATAAATGTTGACATTTTGTCATATTTGTCTCATATTTCCTTTCAAAATTACTATTGCAGGAACATTATATCTTTATCATAAAATACAAGAAAAAATGCTCTACTAACAAATCAACCTATTTTCAGTTTTCCTTTTTCGTACTTTACTATAAGTATACCACATTTTTCCAGTACTAATCCTAACTTCGATGACATGTTGTAATCTGTTTCTTGCTTATATTATAAGCATTTTTCATATTGCAATATGTTCTTTGTAGTTACTATTTTGATGAAAAACATCCTTTTTGCCAACCAAGTATGAGAAAGGCTTAATCTTGGCACTACCACTTACTAGCTTTGTGATCTTAAGAAAGTTTCCTAAACTCACAGAAACTAATAGCAATAAAAAGTAAACTCGTAATTATCTTAAAATGATTACAACAAGACTGTTAGAAGGACTGAATGTATATGAAAATGTCTGGGACTCAGTAGGTCCTTAATAAGTGCTAGTTTCCTTCCCTTTCCTTTTCCCAGGGATCTAGTTTTTAATCCTGTTCCTCCAGGGCTTGCCCTCGGAGACTCAGAACTTGCTCTTATTCCTCCAGACCAAGAAAGACCATCCATACACCTGGAGAATTGAACTGGCAAAAACAGAAAAATACTGGGATGGCTGGTTCCGAGGCTTATCCAGTCTCTTTCTTAGTTGTCCCATTCCTAAATTGCTGCTCTTGGCTGGTAAGTGTATATGTGCATGTATTAGTCAGCTCAGGCTGCCATAACCAAATACCATAGATTGGGTGGCTTAAACAACAGAAATTTATTTTCTCACAGTTCTGGAGGCTGGAAGTCTGAGATCAGGGTGCCAGCATGGTCAGGTTGTGGTGAGGGCTCTCTTCCTGGCTTGCCTTCTCTCTGTGCCCTCACATGGCCAAGAAAGAGTGAACGTGAGCTCTCTGGTGTGTCTTCTCTTAAGGACGTTAATTAGGGACGTTCATCCTATCATGTCAGAGCTCTGCCCTCATGACCTTATTTATTTAACCTTTGTTACGTCCTTATAGGCCCTCGTTCCAAATACAGTCACATTGGGAATTGGGGCTTCAACATGAGTTTTAGGGGGACACAACTCAGTCCATAGCAGTGTTGGTATATTGTCATCTCAATATGACCTCATTAAAACTTCTCACCAAATGAGTAGTGACATCCAAAGTAGAGTACCTTCCTCATTCATCTATGCCTTTTCTCCTCCCTACACCCAGTCTCTAAACCTAACTAAGCATAGGCATTCATCTAAGCGTTAGGATGACCTAATTCTGGCCTGGCCTGTCTACTTGGTCAAGCTCAAGTCCTTCTTAGCCTAGAGCTAGATACAGTGGTATAAGGATATTCTGAGTATTATGAGAATTAAAATAGTAAAACCCTGTTTTCAGAACCAGTTTAACATAGTGATTTTAGGGGAATCTCAACCTGAAAAGTTTCATCTGGTGGTGAGAATATGCTCTGGGAGTTAGGATTGGTATAAACATGAATTGAGAATGTTATCATGTTTACAACTTTGTAACACTTTTTACTTAGTACTTGAACAGCAAAATCTATTTCACAATGAATTCTCTTGTTTTCTAGGTGTTGATAGATTGGATAAAGATCTAACCATTGGCCAGATGCAAGGTAAGTTATCAAGAAATTATGCCCCTGGACCCTTTTCTGAAGAAAGGGTGATAGGGCAATTAACATCCTGAGATAGTGAAGTATAACGGAGAAAGCCTGAACTTTAGAGTCCGATCCAAGTTGAACATCCGCCTCTACTCCTGACACACTATATGATTATGGGCAAGTTATTTCCCTTTCCTGAGCTTTAATTTGTTTAAAAAAAAAAAAATCCATCCAAAAATGAAGATTGTAATACTACCTATGTTTCAGATATGAGAGTTAAAATGAGGCAATGTGTTTTCAAATTATAAAGTACTGTATAGGTGTATGATACTGTGAAAAGAGATATTCTGACTTCTGATGAGTTTTTTGTTTGTGGGGTTTTTTTTTTTTTTTGAGTCTTACTCTGTTGCCCAGACCGGAGTGCAGTGGCCCAATCTCGGCTCACTGCAACCTCTGCCTCCCAGGTTCAAGCAGTTCTGCTGCCTCAGCCACCCCAGTAGTGAGATTACAGGCATGCGCCACCAGACCTGGCTAATTTTTGTATTTTTAGTAGAGATGGAGTTTCACCATGTTGGCCAGGCTGGTCTCAAGCTCCTGACTTCAAGTGATCTGCCTGCCTTGGCCTCCCAGAGTGCTGAGATTACAGGTGTGAGCCACTGCAGCTGGCCAGTATTTTTATTGTTAGAATTTTTAGGAAAGGGAAAGGCTCAAGATAATCCAGATATAAAAAGGTATAAATACCTGTTTAGAAGACAGCATGGTAAGATGGTAAAAGTAAAGTCTCTGAAGTTCAGAAAACTGAATTTTGAATACTGCTTTTCCAGTAATTTTTTGACTCTGGCCAAGTTTTCTGACTTGCCTCAGCTTTAGTCTTCTTAATCTGTAAAATGAAAAAACTGATGGCAGCCTCAAACAGATCGTGAGGTATAATGAGTAGAAAAGTGACATGCTGAGCACTGTGTACAGATGCATGTATGTTAGCTAGACGACAGTGGAGGCAGCGGGTCCAATTTTGTGGGGGCTCTTGCTTTAGTACAGGTAAAAGACTCAGTGAAGGTGAAGTCAGTAGGCATGCAACTTTTGCGTTATGGGAAGAAGAGGTGCCAACTCCAAGACCAAAGTTTCAGGCTCAGGCAGAATCTGTTCTAGACCTTTCTTCCCTACTTACTCTCCCTGGACAATTTCATGGCTTCCATTTGTACCTTGATGACTCCCAAAGCTAAACATCCACCTCCTCTCTCTCTCCTGAGGTCCAGTCCTAGCCCATGTAGCAAAACTGCTGGATGTCTCATGGGCCTCTCAAACTGTTCTTTTAGCTATCTTCAAGCTTTCCACAGCAAAGGGAGCTGTATTCCTTCATAATAGTTGTTCAAAGCCTCTTGAATATAAAACTCTGGTCCCAGACCTTCATGGCTTTGCATTCCTTTAACTACATTGTATCCTGAGGCCTGGAACAGGACCATGAACTGGGACTGTGTGATGTTGCTCATTACTTATGAGCTTACAGTGTTCTGTAAGACAATATGAGAAGGTGCTTAGTACAATGCACAGTGTTGTTGGTGTATGTAAGTTCTCCCTGATTATACCTACTCTTCCAAAGAGGAAGGACAAATGCATCCCTAGTCATCAGAGCTGATCTAACAGAAACCACAGGGAGATTGGAGTTGTAAGTTTTGGATCTAGTCATTTGTTCATCATTCATTCGCTAAAGATTTTAAGCATCTACTCAGTGCCCAACCCTGTGTTAGTTCTTATTAGGGATATAGAGCAAGTAATAACACCATCGTCCCCTGTTCTTATGGAAATAACACACTCCTGGGGAGGCAAGCACCAGTGGCATGTAAAATGTAAACTTACTTGAAACTTACAAGAGGGCCATGTGCTGCTTTGTGTTTGGATCCAAGTGCATTAAGGATAGTACTTTAGGAGCTAGAAGGGAGAGTTGACTAGGCTTGAGCACCCAGAGAGAGGCAGCTTACTGCAGGAGGAGGGGCACAAGCTGGGCTTTACTAAATGGGATCATCTTATTCCTCCACTGATTAACGAAGTGGCCTTGGGCAGGTCACTTTTCACTAACCTTGGCCTCAGTTTCATCATCTCAAAAAAGAATTTCAGTATTTTTGTGCATAATTTTATAGGGTAGATTTTGAGAATCAACTTTAAAAATGGATAGAAGAGTATACTGAAAACTTTTTGAATCCTTTGTAACTGGGGTAAGAACCACAGGATGTAATGACCAGAAGAAATTTCAATCCCATTCTTTTATTTTATAAATAGAGAATCTGAGGCTGAGAAAATCTGCTCTCTCTACTTATGGGGGCTCTGGGTCTCCTTAGGGATCTTCTTTATCGATCATCACTGTTCATTCTCAATCATTGTTGCATTACTTATGAGCTTACAGTGTTCTGTAAGACAATATGAGAAGGTGCTTAGTACAATGCCTGGCACATGCTCAAGTGCTCAAATGGTAACTTATTATTGTAATAATACATTTTGAATCCTTAACATAGCTTACAAAATCCTTAATGGTTTGGCCCCTGCTTACCTCTCCAGCCTTAGTGTTAACCACTCTCATAAGCACCATGCCAAGCTTCTTTTATTCCAAGCCTGGGTCCCTCTTGGATTGTGAAGTTCCCTTTCTTATGCTCTTACAGCCCCGCGTGCCCAGTTTCATCATAGGAGTGACATGCTGCATTAAAATGGTGGTGGTTGTGTTTCACTCCCCTGCTGGACTGTAAATCCCCTGAGGACAAGAACTGTTTCTTCTATGTGTCTCTGGCCCAGAGTAAATGTACACTAACTAGGACAGAAGGAAAAAGTGAAGGGAAATGATTGGCACAAGGTTATAATTACTTGTATTACCATTCTCAGCAAGACTTGATAATTGGGTCCAGAGTGTTGAGGTGAGGTTGGAAATGGGGAGGTAGATCCTGGGCTCCTGGAGTGACCTATGAGGCTGCATAAGACAGGGCTCTTTTAGTCCCTGAAGTTGCTTTGCTTTGATTCCTTTCCAGGGAAGTTCCAGATGCAGGTCCTACCTCAGTGTGGCCATGCAGTCCATGAGGATGCCCCTGACAAGGTGAGTCTGGTGTTCAATGACTGTAAAAGGACAACTGTGAGAATAACCCTGGATGTCACAGAAGACAAGTCTCTGAGTCTCAGCCTGCATTGCCTGCAGCAGCTGCTGTGGAGCCTATGCAGATGCAATTCCACCAGCTCTCCAACTTCTCCCTGGCAGCTGCTTATGGTATTGGCTTTGTGTATATGTGCTGAGGAGCTACTGACACCCTGCTACTTCATCCCAGGGCCCTGTGGTTAAGATCTTAAGCTCTACTTCTCCAATACTCGCAAAAGCCAGATGGAAGAGGGATGATTAGGGTAGAAACTGCTCCCTAAACCACAGGCAAGGTTAGGAATTAATATGGACTCTTCCTGTGGGAAAACACTGTTTTGTAACTCTAAGGGCACAAATAAGCCCTTCTTGAGCTCTTTGGAGCTATCCCTGGCAAGGATGGTGGGGAGGAGTCTCCTAGCTCTGCTAGGGAGGGCCTAGGTCCTTTTAATTTCAAGCCACTCAGACCTGTGGGTGGGGATGAGGGCACTGTAGAGCCTAACCATCTAACAGTAGCCCACAGCCCAAGGCTAAGCTCCATCAATAACCTTCATATGGCCTGGAATATCTCTCCCTTTTCCAGGTAGCTGAAGCTGTTGCCACTTTCCTGATCCGGCACAGGTTTGCAGAACCCATCGGTGGATTCCAGTGGTAAGGCGGGTACAAGGGTTTAAGAACCCCAGCAGTGCTGGCCAACTCTGACAAACAGATATTTGCAGGACTATAAATACCTCTGCCTTACCCCTGCCTGGTTTGGTCACCATGCCTTTCTTCCTCTTCCTCAGTGAAGAGCCTGGCGTGTCTGTTTCTGCAAAGCCATGGTGGGTTGTTTCTTTGTGCTGTGCTCCAGTGGGTTGATGCTGAGGCTGTGATTAAATTGTGCCTAGTCTCACCCCCCACTGTGATGTGCATTTCTTCTTGAGGTGCCCCTTTGAGGAGGCTGGGATAGGAATCAGTCCATTTCTAGGCTCCTAGAGAAGTTTTCTTTGGCTTCACCTGCCCTGCTGCCAAGGAAAGCTGGGCAGGCCATGGAGCAGGGCTTTCTTTTTTCTTTTTCTTTTTTTTTTTTTGTTTCCTTGGTACAGTCTTGGCTCACTGCAACCTCCGCCACCTGGGCTGAAGTGATCCTAGTGCCTCAGCCTCGCGAGTAGCTGGGATCACAGGCATGTGCCACCATGCCCAGCTAATTTTTGTTTTGTTTGTTTTTTGTGTTTTGTTTTAGTAAAGATGGGGTTTCTCTATGTTGGCTAGGCTGGTCTTGAACTCCTAGCCTCAAGTGATCCACCCGCATCGGCCTCTTAAAGTGTTAGGGTTATAGGCACAAGCCACCGCGCCTGGCCCAGAGCAGGCTTTTCTACAGTGTTGCAGAGTGTCTCCCTATGGCCAGCTACTAAGCAAGCTGGGAATGGAATGGGTGCCTCTGCCATGCTTGCTTCCCCTCCCTTTCCGAAGCTGGCAGAATAGTAGCCACTCTGCAGAGGTGATCCTGGAAGCTCTAGAGCAGGGTTTTCAACCTCAGCGCTATGGACATTTTGAGGTGGATAATTCTTCATTGTGGGGGCTGTCCTGTGCGTTGCAGGATGTTTAGCAGTATCCCTGGCTGTTACTCACCCGACAACAGTGGTGCCCTCCCACACACAGTTCCGACAAACAGAAATGTCTCCAGATTTTACCAGATGCCTCAAGGGAGGCAAAATTTCCCCCTCTATTGGTCTAGAGGAAGAAACAGGGCCAGGCCTCTCATCCTAGGAAGCTCTTCGTCTGTTTAAGGAAACACAGTTGGGCTCTGTTGAGGAAGGAGAGGCATGTTGACCCCAAACCAGGTGGTCTTGACCCACCTCAGCCAGCTCCTAGTCTGTACTGCAGAAGGCGTTTGATCCTCAGAGAGCCCACAACCCTGATGAGGAGTCATTCCTACCATTGAAAAGTCTCTTCTCTGATTTTGGTGAGGGTTTGGGGGAACTTGTTCCCCACTCTCAGAAAGTTTGAAGAAGAAATGTTAAGAAAAGGAAATGACTTCTGCCTTAGAGAACTCTGAATTCCAGGGTCTGAGAGATGAGAGTAACAGGGCAGGGTAAGCACTGGAGATGATGGCGAGACCCTGGGACAGTAAACCACAGAACCGACACCCCTGTGCTGAGCCATCCCTCTAACAACTGACCATTGATGGATCCCAGGAACCAACAATAAAGACCTAAATTTTCTCTACTGAACAGTGTTTGTCTGGGGCCCTTCGACCATTTGGAGCCTTGGGCAAATGAGCAGCACACTGAGAGCAGACCCTGGGTCCAGCTTTGGTCAGGGCTATGAGATGGGTCAGATTTGCTTTGGTGGTCATTAGGCAGGGCTTCCTGGAGGACCCAGATAAGCAAAGGAAAGCTATTGATAGTTACATTTGTTTTTCCTTCTCTTTCTATTCTTCCACAGTGTGTTTCCTGGCTGTTAGTGACCTGCTGTCCACCCCTCCTCAACATCGAGCTCTGTTGTAAATACATCACACCAGAGGCCACTGTGATGCCACTGTCTCCTCCTCCCCGTCCCGCCTGGCCATGTGACACTGGCTCCCTGTAGACGGGCACCCCGAGATGTACCAACCTTTTCATGTATTCTGCCAAAAGCATTGTTTTCCAGGGTCCTTGACCAACTTTGGCTTCCCCAGCCCAAGGCTCCTCTGCGCCTTTCCCTTCCCTGTACTGGGGTATCTCCTGCCTGCTCTCCCTGCATTGCCTAGGGTAAAGCCTCCAGATTTGCCATACCGAGCCCCTCTTCCTAGCGTCAGGCGATACACCTGAGTCCAAATGTCTTCCCAGGCTCAGGGACCTCCATTCCTTGAGATTGTCTTGGCATGGTCCAACCCTGCCTCATGATGGACAATGTATGGGGTGGTCCTTATTTTTCCCTTTCAAATAAAACACTAGTCAGGTACCATTTTATCCCAGTCATACTCTTCCAGGTTTGGAAGACCCAGAGAGGCCAAAATCCCATCCTTAGGCACCGGGAGGGGTGGTGGTGGGTAGCATCACAAGAAACCAGCCTGAAAATCAGGTCCAGCCAGTCCAAGCACATGGCCTCCCATCTGGGAGAGCCTACTGTCCCACTCCACATGTGTGGGCACCTGCCCTGGGCTGAGGCCAGGCTGCTCCAGGGGCCTCTTGAGCCCTCACCTGCCACAGAGCAACCCAGGTTAAATACAGCCCATGCACAAAACCACAGGCCAAAGCCTGTGGAATTGTTTTTAATCATCAAATGTCACCATGTTCATAGCTGGTTCCTGGAGGTGTGCAGTGCCCTCTTGCCTCTTCAAACCTACAGCTTCTCTTTGCCATTTGTGGATTTCACGTCACTCCACATAGAAGCGTTACAGCCTGGCATCCCCAGTCTTTGCCTTCTTCCAGCTGCCTCGACAGCACTGCGGCCTGTCCCTATTGCCCAGGCACGCCATTTCCAAGGGCAGGAAGGAGCAGTGTCCTGAAGCCCATCTTTTCTGTGACTGTCTTAAGTGATGTGTAGCCCCCTCCATCTTTCCACTCAACAATCTCTCACCCCTGTCCTGCTGCATGGTCCAGAGTCTGGGACCTACTTTGTTTTTTGTTATTTATGACCTTGTTTAAAGAAAATAAATATCTCCCAACCTTTATTGGTCTGGTCTTTCTCTCTGAATTGTCCTTATTTCTGCTGATACGGGGGCAGGGGACAGCTCATCGGATTTAGTTGTCATGGAACTCCAGAAACCCCTCTCCCTATAGCCCTTCAATATGTTCTGCCTGTCCCAGATCCAGAATGCCCAGTGGGATGGTCAGAGCCGCCACCCTCTGCAGCCAGGATGGAATTCCAGTCCCATCTGTCCTCATTATTGACTGTGTCGACTGTGGTCCAGAGCAGGGCAATCTGTGCACTATCCACATGATCTCAGTCACCATAGCTTCACTTATGTGAAACTTTATCCGCAACCCAAATCATTTCCTGAACTCTGAACAGTTAGGCCCAGGTACCTCCTCCTGTCCCTCCCAGATGACCAAAAGCCACTTCATATTGACTGTTTCTAAAGCTGAATCCACCTTCCCCCTGAAACTTGCTCCCCATGAAACTTCTTCCTCCAGTGTTTCCTGGCTCAGTAAGTGATAGGTACCACTGTCTCTCCAGTTGTCCAAACCAGATACCCACAGTGAATGCCTTCTCTTACACTCACCTCAGGTCTCCCACCAAATCCTGTTCATTCTCTTTTCCGTGTCCCCTGTTTTCCATCCCATAGTCAGTGCCCTAGCTTAGGCCTCCTCATCTCTCACCTCGATCACTTCAGTACCTTTGCCGCCCTCCTCCTCCCCAGGTGGTCCTCCACACATTGTCAGAGGCGTCTTCCTAGCAGGCTCTGGGGCCAGGGTGGCTAATTAGAACCCAAGGCCCACCCCTTACACTGTGTGGTGTGGCAACAATCTTCCTCTCTGTGCTGTAGTTTACTCATCTGAAAAATGGAGACAAACATTATCTACTCCACAGAGTCTTGAGGATTATACAAGTTAAACTAGGTTAACTGGCTTTCTCAGTAACTGGCACATGGTAGACACTTAATAAGTAGTTCCTGTTATGACATTGTTACATTATTATAGTTAGGAACTTTATTCGGGGCAGTCTGTGGGCCAGTAACCTCAGTATCTCCTGGAAGCTTGTTAGAGAACTGTGTCCCCATCTCAGACCTATTGAATCAGAACTTATCTGCATTTTAACAAGTGCATCAGTGTCTGAAAATTTCTGATTTAGTTGATGATGAAATATTTCAGGGTAATTAATGAGCTCCCTAGTAGAGGAGAGAAGTTCCTTATGTGTGGTTTGACTTCTCTCACTGGAACCCTTGGTGGGCGCGTTTGCTGGGCTATGTGCCCTCTTGTCCACAAGAGGGCAGCATGATTACCTGTGTGGTTTTCAGGGGCACCCAGGTTCATCAGGGGAAACTCATAATGGTTACCAAATTTTGAGTGTCATCTAATTCACTTGACACACATCTCATTTAATCTTCACAGCAACTCTGTGAGGTAGTGCTGTTAACGTTCCTTTTACAGGTAGGCAGACAGGTCCAAATTCCTACAGCTTGGAAGTGACTGTCAGAATTCAAAGCTGGCTTCTTTCCACATCATGCTGCTCCTGGATGCTACAAGGGACCCTGGGCAGAAGTCATTTTGGCCCAGATACCTGACTTAAAAGAACAGGAGGAGGATGACCGTGGAGATGAACCCTCTTTACACTTGATGGAGGAGGCTGAGAATGAATGAAATGCTCGTGAGCTTTGTGGTTGCTTGTGTTTTAGGCACTTTCATCTCCATTCATCCTTTGCATCCTTGTGAAGTACAGGCATTATCCCCAATTTAAAGGCAAGAAAGCAAAAGCTCAGAGATGAAATGGCTTGCCCACAGCCACAGTCTGAGTGGCAGCATCTTTGTCTTCTGATTCCAAGTCTACTGAGCATTCCATCACACCCCAGTAGAGAAGGGACCATTCATGTATTCACTTAACATGGCTTTAATGAGCACCTACTATGTGTTGGCCATAACAGTGTACTTGCAGAGCCTACAGATCAGCATGTATGAACTCAGGAAGGGAATAAAGAAGGACACCCCAGGATCCTCGAATGAAGGATTGCCACAAAGCCAGAAGGAGCATGTTTGGGACAAACCAAAGTCCCTCTGTCACATAGACACTAGTGAATGTCCAAGGGAAACTCCTTCCCAAAAAGGGAGGATAGGCACATTTTGGAGGCAGACATAGATCTGATGGGGGAGAGACAGAATCTTGAGACTGGGAGGACTCAAGACAAAGGCATGAGGGGAATGGGGCATGACTTTGTAGCCCCACGCTCTTAACATACTGTTAGGAGCATTTGCTTATTAAGCAAACCCAAGCACCCAATATGTGCCAGGCATCCAATGGACTTTGTAGACAGAGGTAAATAATGAGATTCTTAAAATGAACTCATTGCCTAGAGAGACAGTGATAGAAATAGTGACCACGTTGTAAGAAGGCTGGGGGTGGGCAGTAGCTAAACCTATTTGGAAACAGGCCAGGAGTGGTTTCACAAGAGGTAGCATTTTTTTTTTTTTTCTTTTTTTTAGACAGAGTCTCCTCCATCGCCTAGGCTGGAATACAGTGGTACCATCTTGGCTCACTGCAACCTCTGCCTCCCAGGTTCAAGCAATTCTCCTGCCTCAGCCTCCCAAATAGTTGGGGTTTCAGGTGCCTGCCACCACACCCAGCTAATTTTTGTATTTTTAGTAGAGATGGAGTTTTGCCATGTTGGTCAGGCTAGTCTCAAACTCCTGACCTCAAGTGATCTGCCCGCCAAGGCCTCCCAAAGCGCTGGGATTACAGGTGTGAGCCACCAAACCCAGCCAAGAGGTAGCATTTGAGTTGAGCCTTGAAGTATCACAAAGTGGAGATGGAGGAGGAAGGGCAAGACATTTCAGGTAGAAGGAACAGCACAGACAAGCGCTGGAGACTTGAAAGTCAGCCTGGGAAGAAGACTGTGGCTGGAGTATGGGCCGAGACAGGAGAAGAGCCAGGAGAGGAGGTAGGAGTCAGGGCATAAAGGCCTTAAGTGTCAAGAATAAGGAGTTTCCAGAAGTTACTAGGCAGGGATGTGACAAGCTCAGGTCTTTTATATAAAGGAAAGTCACCCTGGTAGCCTGTGTAGATGAACTGGCGGGTGCCAGACATGAGGCCAAGAGGTCAGTAAAGAGGCAGTTTTAATCGGGCAAGGAAAAGACACAGGTATACTTAACTAGGGCGGTGGCCACCGGGCTGAGAGAATAGGATAGTCAATATTTTGGAGGTGGAATGAACAAGAAAGAAACTAGTTAGATTTCAAAAGTGAGGGGCCAAGAACCCTTAAGTTGGATGCAGGGGCCTGTCATGCAAAGTGGGGGTTGGAAGTGAAAGGTCAAGATTTGACCAAGGGAAAAGCAAGAAGAGAGCTTACACTGGCAGCAGAGAAAGCTAAAGGCAGTCACACTTCTCCCTGCAGTCACTGTTTTGTTTTCAATCTTGGAGCCAACTCTGCCGCTCCAGCTGGCCACCCCATCAGCAGCCAGAATCAACACATTCTCAGTCTGGGGCCAGGGCTTAGAAAGTTATGTCAACTCAAGAGGCTCCCTTATTCCTCGAGCTGGCTTCCTCTCCCAGCAGTTTGCTAGAAAACTCCAGCCCACAGCCAGGCAAAACCTCGGAACCCAAGAGTAGCGGAGAGGCTGGCCTCTTCCAGGTGCAGGCAGTAGGTGACTGAGGAGTGAACAGTGTCGAGGGAGAAAGTTTCTTCCTGATTCATGACAATGATGCCATTCCATAATGACTTAAGAATGACTAATCAAACAAGCTTAGAATAACTGACATGATACCGTCTGTATCACTATAAAGCACATTTATAACCTTTGAGGCCTCCAAACTCCTCTGGAGTGGGAAGGGCAGACAAATCAGCAGTACCTCCTACAGATGGGGAATTCGAGGCTCTGACAAGGAAAGTGATTTGTCCAGGGTCACACCGCAGCACAATCTGGACTAGAACTCAGGCCACCTGACTTCCAGACCAGTCAGTGCCTTTTTAGTCTCACACTATAGCAAAAGGAGAGGAGGGGTGGGGCAGGGGCGTGGAGGACTAGGGCCTGATGGTGAGAGAAATGCTCCAAGCTCAGTTCAGCCTCCTACTAGCTGGGTGACCTCTGGCACATCACTTCCTTCAGAACTTCAGGTTCTGCATCCCAAAATGGGGTGATAATCCTTAATTCACTAGGTGTTATGAGGGTAAATGAGACCTAAGTATCCAAGTATAGTAAAAGCTGCTGCCTACAGTAGATAAGGTGAAAAACAGTAGATGCCATGGCGCTAAGAAGATAAGGGGATTCCCATCCTGACTGGGAATCCCCAAAGGGCGGGGAGACCAAGGCACAGCCATTCTACCCCTACTCCTGCTGGGTGGGGCTGCTCAGGCAGAATTAGTGGAAGCCAGTGTGCCCCTGGGGCCTGAGAGCGGCCCAGGCTGCACCCTCCTCTGGCCTGGGGACGTCCTTCTCAAAAAATTTTTGGCCGGGTGCAGTGGCTCACGCCTGTAATCCCAGCACTTTGGGAGGCCAAGGTGAGCAGATCACGAGGCCTGGCCAACATGGTGAAACCCTGTCTTTACTAAAAATACAAAAATTAGCCAGGTGTAGTGGCAGGCACCTATAATCCCAGCTACTCAGGAGGCTGAGGCAGGAGAATCACTTGAACCCAGGAGGCAGAGGTTGCAGTGAGCCGAGATCGCACTCCAGCCTGGGTGACAAGAGCAAGACTCCGTCTCAAAAAAAGAAAAACTTTTAACCAGGATTTTTTTTTAATAGTAAACTATAGCTAACACAGTATTTCTCATTTTAACCATGTGGAAACGAACAGTCCAGTGGCATTAATGACATTCACAAGGCTGTGGACCACACCACTATCTATACCCCAACTTTTTCATCATCCCCAGGAAGAACTCTGTACCCATTAAGCAGTGACTCCCGCCTGCATACCTAGCCTCTATTCTGCTTTTGGTCTCTGAATTTGCCTATTTTAGGTAGCTCATAGGTGGAATCCTATAATATTTATTTTGTGTCTGGCTTATTTCATTTAGCATAATGCTTTCAAGTCCATCCATGTTGTAATGTGTATCAAAATTCTGTTCCACTTTATGGCTGAATATTTTACTAAATGCATATTCCATATTTTGTTTAGTCATTCTCTTGATGGACACCTGGGTCTGCTTCCACCTTCTGACGATTGTGAATAAAGCTGCTATGACCATGGGTGTACAGCTATCATTCCATTCTTTCAGATACATACCTGGGAGTGGAATGACTCGGTTAGATGACAGTTCTATGTTTATCCTTCTGAGAAATCACCAATCCGTTTTCCACAGTGGCTGCACCATTTCACATTCCTACTAGCAACGCATGAGAGTTCCAGTTTCTCCACATCCGTAGTGACACTTATTTTCTGTTTTTTAATTGTAGCCATCCTAGGAAGTGTGAAGTGGTTCCTTATTTGCATTTCAAGACCGCAAATATGGAGGGAGAAGGAGAGCTTTAGGGTCAGAAATGTGGGCTGATGCTGGCTGGCCCAGGGACTTGGGGCTTGCCCTACCTGTCCCATCCCAACATCATAAGAGACAGAGGGACCCAGGGAGCTGGACAGGGAGGGAGGGTCTCTCTAGCCCCAGACCCTGGAGGGTTCGCAAGGCTTAGCAGCTCACACAGTGGCAGCAGGATAAAACCATTCCTTCAGGTTGAGCCTGCTGACAATTCCTGTTCCCTTTTTTGTTGCCAGAGAGTAAAAAACAGATATTCTAGAACCCCAGAATCTGGAGAGAATTGTGAGAGTTTCTCACAATTTTTACAAGAAAATTACATGTACAATTTCTAAAAGAAGATTTAATGTAATTTTTTATTTGGTAAATGGAAAAGCAATCTGGTTTCCCAAAACAGATTACAGATCATAAAGTTAGACAAAATCTCTTCTCCTAGAGTGATATATCTGAATTTTAAGACTAAAGAAAGTTTTAGGTTTATCAAAGAGCATAAATGGTTTTATTAGGTTGGTGCAAAAGTAATTGTGTTTCTTTACCATTAAAAGTAATGGCAAAAATCGCAGTTACTTTTGCATCAACCTAAATAACAGTTGGACAAATGTTAATCTAAGGACGTGTGAGTTAGGGTGATAAGCCTTCCCACCTCCATATGCACATATGGACCTCCTTATCCTTCAATATCCAAATCAAAAGTCACATGACCCCATCACATGAAAGACATAATCATGTCTCTCACAACTTTGGTAATGACACAGGATTCTTCCCTGCTACTTGCCAACCGGGGACCTCCATGGCCAGCGATGCCTCCTGCCCAGGCCTCACATGGCCACAGACCTGCCTCTGGAGGTACCATGCCCACTGACCCACCTGTGCTATAGCTTGTACCCACATTCAGGGGTTCTTGAGCTCTTTCCCTGTGTCCAAGAAGAATGAGAATATGCTGACAATTTGAAGAGTGAGGATGGGCAGAGAAGAATTTTATTGAGTGATAGAAAAGCTCTCAGTGGAGAGGGGACAGGAGGGGTGGTCCCCAACCCCTGCAGTCAGATGGTTTCTCTATCTCTCTGTGCCTGGGTCTGGGGCTTTTTATGGACTCAGAATGGGGAGTGTGTGCTGACTGGTTTGTCAGTATGCAAAAAAGGTTAAAGCAAAGACACCACTCACAGTATAAAAAAAAATTTAGGAAAGGGTAGGTATATGTAAAATAGGTGAAAGGTGGGAGCAATCAGAGGAAAGCGCACTGAATGGGAAAACAAGTTCTCAATCTGGTTCATGGATTTAGCTGGGACTTGTAGCTGGACTTTAAACTGTCTTTGGCTTGAAGGTAGGGTTTCACAGGGGACCCCACCCTATCTGCCTAGGCATTTGTCTGCTTCCTGCTGTTATCAATAACATTTTATATGTTCCTCTTTCACTAGTATTTCACTGGGATTGTAACTATTTTCACCATATTTTCACATATGTCAGTATTTTCACTAGTATTTCACTAGTATAGTCATTGTGGGTTCTCTTTTCTGGGAGCTCTTCAAGGTCAGAGACTCAATCAGTCATCCCAGCATCCTCAGCCCCAGCAAAGGTCCTGGCCCAGAGGCAACATCAGGAATGCTTAGCTGAATGAATAAATGACAGGCCACACATGCAGTCTGTGCTCATTTGCCCACTGTGCACCTGTTCCAAGAAGCACCTGTGGCGCATTGGAAAAAGTGTGTGTCTCTGAGCCAGGAAACCTTGCTTCTAGTCTTGAGCTGACACTGACACACAGTGGAATTATGGGCAAGTTGCTTTACTTTTCTAGGGCAGGGGAACTAACTACTGCCCTCCAGCCCCATAAGGTGATAAGCAGGTGAACAGGAGACATGGTGGTCATTATTTTATAGTTATGCTTCATCTGAAAATGTGGTGGACTTTAAAGGTGGTAGGGGATGTCATTATCTATGGGGCTCCATCTGAGCGATGCCCTTGAACCCTTAACCAAAAACACTGTCACCATGCAGGCATCCTGGTGCCTAGAATTCACTCCTAGCACCTCATTCCTTTGAGCTAATCTTTGATTTCACCAGGCTACCCATTTCTAACACAAATATGCCCCTGTCAAGGACAGGGAAACTGTCACTCAAACCTTAGGGAGAATGGGCAGATCAAGCACTTCATGGGAGGGGTCCTGTGACCAATGAAGTGAATATAAACAGGGATGTGGCAGAGAGGAAGAAGGGAAAGAGGCAGGCTCTGATTCTGAAAGGGGAGAAAATTGTGGGGGTCCACAGCGGGGAAGAGAGAAAAAGTCCAGAAAGAGGTTAGAAGCAGCTAGGAGAAGGGGGAGACTTCCCCCCAAGCTCCAGATCCTGGTTCTGCCCCTGGCTGTGTGAACTTAGTGATGGCTTTTCTTTAAACCCCACTTCCCTCCTTTGCCAAAAGGGATGATAGTTGTTGTGACTATGATACAGGAGAATGATCCATGGCAAAGAGTAAGCACAAATGTTTGTTTCCTCCCCCTAGCCCTTAGCCGATTTCATAGAAGTACACAGCAATCTGCAGGTAAATGTCCCTCTGTCCCAACCCCAGCCCCTACACACAGGCTCCTTTGGCTTCTCCCAGCTTGAGCAGCCAAGGCCCCCAACAGGAGACTCTTTCAGTGGTTCCATGAGAAGGCAGTTTGTGCTGCCGTTGGCATTACTGGACAAGAGTCCCCGGAATCAACACTCTCTTGCTTTTTCCTCCCAGACAGCTCTCTACTCCCCTGTTGTGTGTGAAAGAGGGACAAGCAGGGTGGCCGCTGCACCTTGCATTGCACAGGCACACTTTCTTCCTCTTTCCATGAGTTTCTGGGGCTCCAACGTGGACACCCTCAGCATATTCTGGCCATAGGGTCCTGCTCTCTCTCCAAGCTCCCACAATCCTTAGGATGAGCAGCACACAGCTTCCCACTTGATTCTATCCAATTCTCGCTTACATCTGGGCATGGACCAGCTCTGCCTTAAGGGCAGTGAGCAGGCTGTCTTCTTCTCTTGGATTCTCATGAAGCAGCTAGCATGGGCAGGTCACTCAACAAGTGTTCACCATACATTTGCAGAACTGATTCATTCCTATATTCAACAGATATCTACATCTGACAAGAGTTCTTAACTATTAGGCATCAGTGGCACAAGGGATAGACCTTTTCAATACCTGGGAAAATGTTGGAGACCCCCCTGCCCTAAAATTATTGGCTCCAAAAGATTATTGTCAATAGAAGCACAGAAGTGACAGCAAAATAACATGGAATACAGACAACGGAGGGCTAGTTAAGGTCTTTGGTGACAGACTGACATGGATTTGAATCCTGCCTCTGCTATTTTATACTTGGATGACTTCAGGCAAGTTATACTTTCTCTGCCTCTGTTTCCCTCATCTATAAAATGGGCATAATAGTACTCATCTCATTTTGAGGCTTAAAGGAGACAAATACACCTAAGTTCTCAGCACAGTGCCTGGCCTATCATAAATGATGTGGTTACTAATGATAATGATAATAGACTTTAATGTAAAGAATATTATCCGGAATGAGGCTTGCAAGTGATATATAGTGCAGTGCCAGAAACCCAGGTTGGACAAGGCTGTTGGAAAACAGCTCACAGAACAGTGCAAGAAAGAAAGGAACAGGCTGGGTGCAGTGGCTCACGCCTGTAATTCTAGCACTTTGGAGGCTGAGGCGGGAGGATCACTTGAGCTTGGAGTTTGAGAAAGAAAGAAATAAATAAAATTATAAAAATATCAGTGCCCCAAGCCACAGTTGACCCTGCTTAGAATTAGCTGTCTATCTATCTACTAAGTGGGACCCAAGGCCATGCCACTTTATCAGGACTAGTCAGATTCAGAGGGCATGGAGACTAGTGCAAATATAGAATTAGACAAATATAATAATTAGTGCAAATATAAGAACTGGGCCTTTCCACTCTAGGAGCAACATGGTTTTGAAAGCTGTCTGGTGGAAAGAACACTGGTAAGGGAGACAGACCAGCCCCAGCTCTACCAGGAAGCCCCAGGAAGCCACTAACCATTCCTACCTCACTTTCCACAGTACCTGCCATGCTCTCCTCCCTAGGGAGGTGAAGTTCAAGTGGAGTGGTAAAGTGTTTTGAAAATGAACATGCTGGCCAGAAGCAAGGTGTCACTGTCCCTACAGCATGCCCCCTAGTATACACCCAGCCTGGTCTCTCCTCAGCCTCTAGGCCTGCACATCTTCAAGACTTGCTCAAGTCCCTCCTTCCCATGAAACTTCCAGGGGTGAGGGGAGCCTCTTAATGCAGCCTGTTCATGTCTCCACTCATGGTCACATGGTCTCGTGATGATTTGAGGGTCTGCTCCATTTCTAGGGGCAGGGTCAGCATGTAATTCTCCTTTCCCTCCCTAGTGCCAGCAAGGGCCTGACACTGAGTAGGCACCTTGTCAGTGTGACTCGAATAAACAAATGAGGCTTTCTCAACTACCCCAAATCACAAGGCTCCCCTTCCTCTTGATGGCAGCATTCAGTGGTCATTCATCTCTTTCTGCATGCAACATTTTCACATTGTGCTTCAGTGACACTGAACTCAGGATGCATTTTGTCTTATCCCCCTACCAGCCCAGCTTCCAGGGCTGCATCCTCTGTATCCCCATAGCACCCACTGAGCCCAGGGCCTGCCCCTGAGGATTACTCATTAAGCAGTTATTAATTTGCAGCCAGACTTTCCTGAGTCTCAGTCGCCTGGTCAAGATGTTTGATAACTGCCCCATCTCAGACATTATTAAAAGCGCAAGATTTGGGGCCAGTCTGTGGTACTCTCAACAAGTGACTTAACTCTATAAATCTACCTCCTCATCTGTAAAATGGGGATAACTGTATTGACCTCATAGGGTTGGAATAAGCATTAAATATTTAACTCATGAAGCTCTTAGAATGGTGCCAATACTCTGATTAGCTCAGACCTATCCTGTAGTTCTGAGAAGTCCAGGTTCTGTGATGAAAAGGGAGCAGCCTCCCCTGCAGACAGTCGCCTTCTGTCTCGTCTCAGGCCTGTTCCTCTTGGAATTGGAGGAGGCAGGTTGTGAGTAGTGACAGTAACTTGGTAAGAGGATTTCCAGAATCCTGGTGTGCTCTGCAGAAATCCTGGGAATGTGACAAGATCACTTCAGACTCTGAGGAAGCTGGGTATTAGAACATCAGAGCCTTTCCCTTGGGGCCACAGAGCTGTGGGAAGCTGAGGTCCTACGGGCTTGTGGGGAAGGGGCAGAGACGGCGGGGATCCAGCCACCTAGTCCTTACACCGTGTGGCTTCCTTGTGAGCAATACATGCCCACAGCCCTGTGAAGGATCCTGAGCCAAGTGGCCTGAAATGTTCTCTTGGCACAAGTGCCCAAATATCACAATCACCCATCCATGCAGCCTTAGCCCCTGCTAGGCCTTTTGCTGGGAAACACATCTCATAACACTCCACTTATAAAAAGTCTACCTGTCCTCCAGAGCACAGCTCAAAGGATGCCTTTGCAGAACTGCTGAATGCCTACTTATGTTGAACCAGACCTTCTTCTGGGGCTACCAAGAGGAATGAGGAGCACAGAGCCTAGAGGGGGCAGCCTGGCAAATACATAAACATTGAAATTCAGTGACCTGAGGGCTGGAATAGAGGCATTTACAAAGTACAGCACAGCCACAAAGCACTTTCACTGCAAGGAAGGCAACTGACCAAAGTTAAACAAATGAACAAAGTCATTTCAATCCTGATAAGTGTTATGAAGAAAACAAAGTCAGTTCATATGAAAGAAAGTGGCTGGGTGATGGCATGGTCATGGAAGCTCTGTGAGGTAATATTGAGCGACTGCATTGAGTGGAATGATGAAAAGAGCTCAGCAGTGGAAAGACTGAGGGGATGGCAAATGTCAAGGGCTGAGAAGTGGAAGTGAAGGTGGTGGTGATGGACACGGCGGTGATGGGGACAAGAAAGAATTCCAGTATCTGGAATGTAGCTGGGGACAGTGGTGGGAGGTGAGCTGCACTGAGATTACAGCATAAATAAAATGCTGTACAGTCATTCCTCAGCATCCATGGGGAGTTGGTTCCAGGACTTCAAGAGGACACCAAAATCTACAGATGTTCGAGTCTCTTGTATAAAATGGTGTAGTGTTTGCATATAACCTCCAACCTGCACACATCCTCCCATATACTTTGTCACCTCTAGATTACTTATAATACCTAACACAATTTAAAAACTGTGTAAGAAGATGTTATACTGTGTTGTTTAGGGAATACAATACAATCTATTCTTTCTGTACCGAGCATGTACAGAATAAAGTCTGTTATCATCCATGGTTTTTTTTCAAATATTTTCAATCTGAGGTGGAATCCATAGATGGGGAACACATGGATGTGGAGGGCCAACTGTACTGTGCCTTTTTTTCCACTCAGCATTATAATGTAAGAATATTCTCAGTTGGGAAAATCATTTATAAACATTTTTAATGACTGTATTAAAAAACCATCATATAAAAAGAAAAGAAAGTTGCTTTCAACTTAAAAAAAATCCTTATACAATGTACCACTCGTCTGGGATATGCTTCTGGGAGGGGGACACTCCCTACTTGGGCTGCAACAGAGACAGTAGGGAGAAGGGCTTAAAGTTCTGGGAGTCAGGCTAGCCCCTCCTGCAGGTGTCCTCATTGCCACTTCTTGATCCCTGTGGTTAAGGTTCAAAGTGCCAGAAGACCCACTGATCGAACCTGAGACTGTCGAGATGTCCTGTTCCCAACAGAGAGCTCCAGAAACTTCCCTCTCAGGCCTCCACTCCCCCCTCCTTTGTACTATGCATCCTACTCTGACTCCCATGGCTGGAGCAGATCACAGGTACATTCTCAGTGTCCCCTGGTAACGACCTCTCCCTTGCCTCTGATTTGCAAGGCACAGGCAAAGCTGACAAAGCCTTCCTCCAGGAGGCTGCTCTGCTTTCTCCTCTCCTACCCCAGCTTTTGGCTCCTGGCTTCTCTGGAAAGCCACAGGACTCCACCAGCTTCTCTCTGACAACAGTTCAGTCTTCAGGGCTGGAGCTGCAGGGTCTGCGGAACTCCTGTCCATACTCATGTATCCACTTGTTGGCCACTGGGAGAGAACAGGGAAGAAGGAGACAGCAGACTCAGCAGAGCAAACAGAAGCAGTGCTGCAGACTGGTGCGCACTCACAGGGGCATGTGAGTGCCCCGTAAATTCTGCATCCTAGGCAACTCACTTGCCCATCCTAGTTCTGGCCTCACTATGGACTACAAGCTGTTTCTTCCAGCAGATAAATAGCAAAGAGGACATTGTCCTCTAGAAAAACGTGACAGGTCCTGTCTCCTGTAAATTCATTTTCAAATGTTTGGGAACTAAGGTCACTCACCCTTCATTTTAGAAGCCCATGTCTCCCATGAAGCCATTCCAGAGTACTAAGAGAAAAACGGATGGCATCTCCTGGCAGCCTCCACCTCAGCTCATGAGCCCCCTTCCACTTCTTTTTCTGTATTCAGAGCTAAGTGCTCCTGGACGTATATGTGACATAAACACGTCCATCTGCTTACTGATCTCTTCTTTGTTTTCCCACCTCCTCATGGAGAACACTAAATGCGAGAGGCAATGGCTTGACACATCTTCCCTTCAGGTAGAGTGTGGATGGGACAACATATTCCTCTCTGGAGGTCCTCAGGAATCAAAGCCTATCTGGTCAGGTGAATAAATCTTTACTGACAGTTACTCTGTAACAGGAACCCCTGCCTGTTATGGGCTCCCAATCTGTTGGGGGCACCTCATTCTTTTTTTTTTTTTTTTTTTTTTTGAGGCGGAGTCTCACTCTGTCGCCTGGGCTGGAGTGCTGTGGCCGGATCTCAGCTCACTGCAAGCTCTGCCTCCCGGGTTCACGCCATTCTCCTGCCTCAGCCTCCCGAGTAGCTGGGACTACAGGCGCCCGCCACCTCACCCGGCTAGTTTTTTGTATTTTTTAGTAGAGACGGGGTTTCACCGTGTTAGCCAGGATGGTCTCGATCTCCTGACCTCGTGATCTGCCCGTCTCGGCCTCCCAAAGTGCTGGGATTACAGGCTTGAGCCACCGCGCCCGGCCAGGGGGGACCTCATTCATAATCTGATCTTCTCAATATAATGTGGCACTGTAATGAAGCGTTTAGAATGGGATGGCTGTGCTAGGTCCCACCCATCCCCTGTTTCACTCTACTCTGCACCCCGTACCCCCTTCTCATGCTCAGAAAGGCCGGACTTACCCCACTTATCTCCCACCAGGACAGGACAGCCCGCATGAAGTGTGTCACTGTCCCCTTCACCACTCCTATGCAGGTTCCACCAAAACAGTGCTGCATTCTGAAACAAGAGGGTCCAGCCCCAGGGAGGGTCAGCCCAGAACCTCAGTCCTCGGGAAGCACATACTAAGGACAAATGCAGACATGTCATTGAAGAAGCCTTTCCATGCAGTCTGGGGGCAATGCATGCATAAAATGGCACAAAATGGCATAAGTTGCCATTTACTCATTCATGCATGGGTCACTGACGGAGTCCACTGCGCCCCAGGTCCTGGGGCTGCAGAGACAAATCACGTCCAATTCTGCTCTCCAGGAGCTCACAAGAAATAGACATAAAACAGACCTGAACAAGACAGCATGGTGAGTTCTGGGAGAAAGGTGAGCATGTTTGTCACCGGGTCACTGAGGAGAAACACCCAACAAAACCACAAGGTGGAACAAAATATTCCTTACACAGCCAAGCACATCACCAACTCAGAACCTTTTCCTCCCATAGGCACTTATGACTAACACCCTCAGGGAGCAGGCACTATCATAATCCCCATTTTCCTAGCAAAGAACTGGAGGCCCAGGGCTTTAAATAATGCAACAAAAGAAGGAGCAAAGTGAGGACACAAGCCCAGGTGTTCTGACGCTAAATCCTGTATGTTTTTCCCCTACACACTGCTTCTTTGCCCTATCTACTTCCTATAGTCAAATTACTTTAACCTTGGCCCTCAAAGTAGACAAAACCCCAGGTCATGAAGAGCTTTCCAGGATGCATTGGCAGTCTCTATGTTCCCAAGCCTACAAGAGGCACCAAGTTCCTGAGCATTCAGAGACACCTGGCATTGATTTATCAAATGCTTAGAATGCGTCAGGGACCGTACTACCTGCTTTACAGGAATGATCTCGTTTAGTTATCTACATTTCATTCCTAAATTAGGTAAGGGCTGCCAGGGAGTTGGACTGATCTGAAATTTGGAGGAAATACTCATTCATGAAGCAAATCTCTTACACTCGGTTCTCCTCAGCGCCTATCCTTTCCAAATTCCTATTGTACCATCATAATGCCTGCTGACATCTCTGTAAACTCCTGGATCAAAGGGCTATGAATTTCCCTCTGCACCCTCTGTTTCTCTAGCTCTTAATGTGGACTGAACTAATAATGGAAGGAACTAGATGC
Organism: Colobus angolensis palliatus; assembly: GCF_000951035.1. Taxonomy (NCBI): domain Eukaryota; kingdom Metazoa; phylum Chordata; class Mammalia; order Primates; family Cercopithecidae; genus Colobus; species Colobus angolensis. Next base: position 2,219,237 of record NW_012115211.1, on the reverse strand, counting down.
TGTAGAGGATCCAAAGTAAATAAAACAGAGCTCTTATCTTGAGGAGCTGTACTGTGACAGGGAAGACAGACGTGTAATCATCTACCTGCAAGGTAAGTGTAAATAAAATAACAAATAGAGACACAAGTGACAAGCATGTTTGTGATAGTAAAGAAGACTATTGGATGATCTGTGATTCTGAGAATTGGGGAAGACCTCTTTTTGGCCCTCCTCCCAGGAACGGGCTTGCAAGCACAGAGAGCGTGAAGGTTAGGGGGTGAGCGCTGCACTCCCTCAACTCCATCTTCTGGGACCAGGGCCCCACTCACCTTAACCACAGGCACACTGAGGTTGGCATAGATGAAGGCTGTGGCTCCTCCGGCTTCCACTGAGCTCAGCTACAAGACCAGAGGAAGAAGCCAGAGTTAAAACAGCCACCGACTTCCCTACCCTGTCATATGACGTCATTTCTGCATAGATTCCTAGATTCCTTCCCATGGTCTTCTATTCAACTCTGAGAGAAATACTTGAAAGACAGTGATCCAACTTAGGAGGAATTTCGGGAGCCTACTCAATGGCATTGGTGTTGCCTACAGGGCCACAAGAGGATAATGTTTTGGTATTCCTTCTTTCTTTTCCCTTCCAGTTAACATCCTTATTGAGGGCTACAATAAGTAGATTCAAACTTTTTTGACTGAGACCCTTAGGAAAAAATACATTTTAAATAATGACCCAAGGCACACACACACACACACACACATACAAACACACACACATACACACAAACACACACACACACACATATACACACACACACACAGCCTGAAATATAATTGTCATAAAACATTCTTACTATCTGAGATAACTTCTGATCTTCTCTATTTTATTTTATTCTATTCCAGCGTAGTTCTCTGAAATGCTCATCATTAGAATCACTAAACTAATCTCACAACCTATAACGGATCATGACTTGTGGCTTGAAAACCAGTTTAGACTATGATTCTTCTTGGAAGCTGGGCATCATAGGAACTACTCATTACACCTTTGGTGTATTCTCCAGATCACTCTGCTCCTCTCCAGGAAACCCAAGCTAACCCATCACTGGTCTGTTCTAGGATTATGCATATGTTTTCTTAATGTGAAGCTTTTTTTCTGGTTGTCACAGAAATATATAATAATTATAAACTTTTTTAAAACAGGAGAATATTTTCAAATACCAATACTTATCATTGTACCATCCAGAAAAAAGTTACAGTTGACTTAGTGATAGTTGACATTTATTGGGCACTGACTATATGCTAGACGTTACACTATGTCCTTACAAATATATTATCTCATTTATTCCTCAAAACAATCCTAGGAATTACAATTGTTATTACTTTTAACTCTTCTCATTTTACAGATGAAGAAACCAAGTCTCAGAGAGCTTAGGTACCTTATAAAAGGTCACATGACTCTTCCAAGACAGAGCCAGGATTTGAGCTGAGCCAGTGCCGTGTGATTACAAAGTCCCTGCTCATAACCATCATGCTACACCTTTGGAAATTTAGGTCATATCCAAACATTTATTATTATAAACAACACTGCACTGAACAACTTAATGAAAAAAAAAATCACTTTGCATTTTGGATTGTTTTCTTAGGAAAGAGTCTTAGCACTAGTATTATGGGGTCAAAAGGATATGCATAAATTTTATACTTATACATTTTGCTAAATTATTTTTGCAGCAGTTGCATCACACAAGAGTGCCAGTTTTACCTCACGCTGCCTAGCACTATCTACCAGAAGGTTCATGCTCTTTACTCTTATGGCAGTCAGATCCCAGCACATTTACTTGTGTTACAGAGCAAGAGGTATAGGAGGTAGGACGCTGGCCCTTGGCAGATGCAAGTGAACTGACGTGGTGATTTGGAACCTGGAAATGGCAGTGCTGACTATCAGCATTCCTTGGCTCCCCCTGTAGCACACTGGGAAAGCCGACAAGAACAACAATTGGTTCCTTGTGTTTAGGTAACTAACAAATTAGATTATTCTATTCCAGCCCTTGCCAGTAAGGGGCAACCTGGACTTTCCTGCATTCTTTTACCTGTGGTTTTACAATATGGTGGAAAGGAATGACATAGCCAACACATTAAAAAGAAAATCAGATTCTGCATGCAATGAAGCTCATGAGCACAGCATGGACCATGAGAACAGTGGGGAAGGGAGGGAAATCTTCCCTCTGTATACCTTCTACTGTTTTGTATTGGGGCTGATTTTTTTTTTTTTTAATAGAGACAGGGTCTCACTCTGTTACCCAGGCTGGACTCAAACTGCTGGGCTCAAGCGATTTTCTTGCCTCAGCCTGCCAAGTAGCTGGGACTACAGGTGCACACACTGCACCCAGCTTGAGACTGATCTATGTCCAATCTGAGCAGAAAATCACCAACTGGATTTCAACTCAACCCTCTGTACTTCTTAAAGATTATTTTCTCCCTACAATATCAGTCTTAGGTTTCCCACAAACCTTAACATTTGTCTTGAGAAATGTTTGTCTTGAAATTGTCTCAAGAAATCCCAACCTGCAGATAAAAGACTTAGGCATAATCTAGCACTTCCCAGGTCCCACGATACTGATTCCCCTTTACGAGACCCTTTCCTTTAATTGCTCTGTAGGATACCATGACAGAAACATACAGTATGGAACTTTCCAGAGTGACATCCCTTCTTACTTTATCTCATCAGATCCTCACAACACTATGAGGAAGCACAGGGCAAAAAGTGAGCTCAAATAATAGATGTAATCTGTGCTGAGGTCACATAGTAAGTGGCAGAATCAGGATTAGGTCAACTGACTCCAAACCCAAAGTGCATTCCATTCCACTGTGTCTCAAATACTTAAAACGCAAATGCACATTAATGCACATGCATGTGAAAGTGTGTGAGAGTGCGTGCACAAACACAAACACACACACATGCATTTGGCATTTAAAATTACTGGGTTTTTATACCCATGCTACCTTTGCTATAGTAACTGAGGCCCTGTAACCAGGGAACCAGCCATAGGAGATATTGAGGGGATAAAGAACAGAGATACATTGTGCCCTAGATGCCCTATTTTTTGGCAGTAGTTCATTCTTTCACTGTCTGTGACCTCCCATGACAGCTGGAGTGCTAAACCAGAGATGCAACCAGCTGCAGCTCCAAGATGTGTCCCCTGCCTGACACCTGACCTCAGAATGATCAGAATGAGGCCAGACACCATTGTAAGTGGAAGCCTTCCAGTTCCATAGGAAGTACAGAACCGAGCCACATAGAGAAACACATGGACATTGCTGGCATTAAAGACTACACAGAATGCTGGCCTCCAACTGCCCTTTCTTGGCTGTCCTGTGGAGACCAGAAACAGTCCTAATAGAAGAGGAAGAGCTGGGGTGCAGGATGTCTGCTATTCTAATGAGCCTGAAACAAGGACTTCATCCTTGGTTGTTATATAGAGCCCCTTCAGTTAACAGTAAGATATCTCTTCTAATAAGTGGTTAATTCTAATAATCTCTTCCAGTGACAGGTGATTGAAATTATGGCTTGCCACAGAGAAGGAAGTAAACCCACATGATCTGAAGGAAAGGGGATAGGTGAGATGATACAGACTGGGGCCGACTCCTGATCAGGCCAGGAATTAGGAGAGAAGTATAATTTATTGTTGTATTTTGAAAGGGGTGTCATGGAGATTTTACTGAAGATTTTATAGAGAGAGGTAAGGAAGATAATTTTCACTAAATATCAGAGGCAGCACTCGCTGAATTTCTCTCAGTGTCTCTATTCTTCCCTCTTGTAAATCTGCTGCCTCATTCCTCATCCGTGTCTCTCCCCACAGCTCCACAACCTCATCTATGGGTTGTTTTTCAACACTGATTAGTCCATGAGACCTCAAGGACACAGACTCTCAGAGCCTCCTCCTGTGTTGTTCAAGTCCCTCTATCTCCTTGCCTTCAGTGGAGCTCCACTTCCCATCCTAATCCACTGCCCATACCAACGTCATATTTAGATTTATACACCGTCAGCTCTTTAAGGGTAGAAACCTTGTCTTGTATTTCTTTACATCTCCTACAGTGCCTATCAAAAATGCTGTCTGAAATTTGCAAAATTCTGGGAGATTTTTGCACTGAGTACCAGATAAAATCAATATATGAAATTGCTTTGAAAACAATAAAGTAAAGTGGAGCTATAGTCAGTCATGAAGTAAGAAGCCCAGAGCAAGACTCACATAGATCATAAATGTTGCAACTCGGTTTCCAGACTTCATTCTGTAGAGGGGGCTGCTTGGTGACTGAGAAAAAAACAGAACATATCATTATTTTACGCACATGGCACCAGTGGGACAAACAGGATTTCACTATTAATACAAATAGAAGTAAAATGGGGGTGTCAAAGATGGGATATAGTTCTGAGCTACACCTACTGGAGTATGTGCCCGTCTTTGCTGGCAGGTACTTAATACAATTTTTTTTTTTACTAATTTATTAGATACTTATATAAAAAAATTGTATACTAACCAAAGAGAACTACTTGTCGGTAATGAAAGTACTACATGAGGGGTTAATTGCACCTCTGAGTTTTCTGTGAAATACAGCAATTAATATATAAAATATTACAGATAATTATTCTGTAGGAATACCAAATCAGAAGGCCAGAGTCCCAGTTACTTGCTGAAGAGACATACTCTTTTCCTTTTGTCATGGAACAGTTTGAGATATGATTTACATTCCATAAAATTCACCCCTTGTAAGCCTACTGTTCAGTAAGTTTTAGTAAATTTTAACAGTCATCCAATCATTCCCACGATTGAGGTTTAGAACACAGAACACTTCCATCTGCTGGAAAGTTCCTTCATGCCAATTAGCAGTCAATCCCTGCTCCCACCTCCAACCTCAGGCAACCCACTTATCTGCTTTCTCTCTATAGCATTCCATTGTGCAGATATATCAAAATTTGTTTATCCATTCACCTGTTGACAGACATCCGGGCTGTTTCCAATTCTTGGTTATTGCAAATAAAGCTACTATAAACTTTTGTGTACAAGTGTTTGTAGAGACATATTTTCTTTTTCTTTTGGGTAAAATACATAGGCGTGAAATGGCTGGATCATAAGTAGGTGAACCTTTAACGTTTTAAGAAACTGTCAGACTTTTTTCCAAAGTGTCTGTATAATTTTGTATTCCCACTAGCAGTGTATGAGAGCTTCAGTTCCTCCACATCCTCACCAACACTTGGTATAATCTTATTTTATTGTAGCCATCGTAAGAGAGTGCAGTGCTATCTCACTGTGGTTTTAATTTGCATTTCCCTAATGATGTTGAGCTTCTTTCCATATGCTTCTTGGCCATTCATTTATCCTCTTTGGAGAGGTGCCTACTCAAATAATTTTTTGTCCATTAAAAAAATTGAATTATCTTATTACTGAGTTATAAAGGTTCTATAGATATTTTGGATACAAGTTCTTTACCAAATATATGATTTGCAAATATTTTCTCCTAGTTGGTGACTTATCTTTTCCTTTTCTAATGATGTTTTTTGAAAACCGAAGAATAATGTGATAAGGTCCAATTTATCAGTTTTTTTCTTCTTTTATGGATCATACTTTGGTGTCCTATCTAAGAAATCTTTGCCTAACCTGTGGTCACAAAAATTTTCTCTTATGTTTTCTTCTAGAAGTTTTATAGTTTTACATTTACATCTATGATCCATTTTGTGTTAATTTTCCTATATGGTGTGAGATAAGGATGTATAGTCATTATTATTTTGCAGATAGATATTAAATTGTTCCAATACCATCTATTGAAAAGATTATATCTTCTTCACTGAATTTCCTTGGCACCTTTGTCAAAATCAATTGATCATAAATGTGTTGGTTTATTTCTGGACTCTGTTCTGTTCCATTGACCTATGTGTCTCTCCTTACACTGGTACCACACTGCCTTGATTCCTGTAGCTCTATACTAAGTTTTGAGATCAGGTAGTGTGTGTCCTCCAATGTGTTCTTCTTTTTCAAAATTGTTTTGGCTGCTCTAGGTTTTTTGCATTTCCATATACATTTTAGGATCAGCTTGTTAATTTCTATAAAAATAACCCTCCTGGAATTTTTATAAAGCTGGGGTTCAATTTATAGATCAATTTTGGGGAGGTCATTTTAATCCTCAAAAATCACTACTGGGTATCTACCCAAAGGAAAATAAAGTATTATATTAAAGAAAAAAACACCTGCACCCAGATATTTATTGCAGCATTATTCACAACAGCAAAGTAATGGAACCAACCTAAATGTCCACCAATGGTTGATTTAATAAAGAAAGTATGGTATATATACAACACGGAATACTATCCAGCCATAAAAAGAATGAAATCATTTCCTCTGCAGCAACGTGGATGGAGCTGGAGGCCATTATCCTAAATGAACTAACTCAAAAGCAGAAGATAAGATATTGCATGTTCTCACTTACAAGTGGGAGCTAAACAATGGGTACACATGCACATAAAGATGCAGGTAACAGACACTGGAAACTCCAAAATGGGGGAGGGTGAAAGGGGAGTGAGAGTTGAAAAATTACGTATCAGGTACAACATTCAATATTTGGGTGACGGGTACACTGGAAGTGTAGTCCCCACCATTACACATGTAATGCCCATATAACAAGCACAGCTGGGTGCAGTGGCTCACTCCTGTAATGTCAGCACTTTGGGAGACTGAGGTGGGAGGATTGCTTGAGCCCAGGAGTTCAAGACCAGCCTGGGCAACATAGCAGGACCTTGTCTCTACAAAAAAAAATTTTTTTAATTAGCCAGGTGTAGTCCTAGAGCTACTTGGGAGGCTGAGATGGGAAGATTGCTTAGCCCAGGAGTTCAAGGCTGCAGTGAGCTATGATGGTGCCACTACATTGCAGCCTTGGCAACAGAGCAAGACCCGGCCTATAAAGAAAAAAATAAATACATAAATAAATACGTAAATAAAATCAAGCATATATACCCCATGAATCTAAAATTTAAAAATATATATATTTGCTATTATCAGCAAAGATGGCCAGTTGAGATCATGAGGATAGAAGAGTTACTGGAGGAAGGACAATCCTCACCAGGAAGTCCCTGAGTGAAGAAGTCAGATGATTCCATGACAAGCCACATTCTTCCCTCACCAGCAAATTTTAGAAGAGAGATGGTGGCAGACAAGAAAATGAGTCAGCAACAATATGCTTGAAACTAATGCTTTCAGATGTTTCTAGAACAAGAACCTTTGTTCTAAGGTTTCACTTAGTATTCCCTGAGAGCCTACAAGAGCTCTGCCTCAGAGAAATAAATAATGGCCTGGCTTACTACCCCAGGGGATTGGTCATTGAGTCCACCATTACCGTAGCGTGGTCAAAGTGAGGCTCATAGTGCCCTCCGATGCCATAGTTCACCACCTGCAGATACTCTGCATACGGAGGCCGGACATCAAGGCCTGTGAGGGCAGCAATGCGGTGGTTAAGGGTCACCAGCATTGGGTCAACGGTGTCCTTCAGCCAGGCACTAAAACACACCACAGATTGAAGCATCAATGATCTGATGCCTGAAATGACTAAATGATGTCTCTGAATGAGTGAATAAACAAATAAATTATGTTAATTGCCAGAAGGAAGGATGGAAGGAAGGAAGGAAGAGAGGGAGGGAAGACAGACATAACTGCCTAATTACCTACTCATTCCTCATGGTATGTCTGCCCAGTTCACTTTGTTCTCTACCTCAACAATCTCATGGCATTGAGATACAAAGAGGAATAAGACAAAACCCCGGTCTTCAAAGCTACTATGGTGTAGAGACATCTGAACAGAGGGACCCGGATACACTGGGAAAAGCTTGAGATTTAGAGAAATGTGACGAGTCCCCGATCCTCTGTGATCCTAAGTAAAGTATTTAACCACTAACCTCTCTAAGGGTCAGTGTGTTGTCTATAAAATTGAGATGATAATAATATCTACTTCACAGACTTAAAAAGATTGTGAGAGGCAATGCTTATGAAGACACTTTGTGAGCTATATGTTAGTGTTACTTTTAAACACAGGAAAATCTCTGCTCTACTGCAAGACAAGCCAGGATAGGGCAAAGACCAAACAGCAGAGTTCAGTCTCTTTTCCTGAATGTCTTGTTGAGGTTCTGACAAAGTGGCAATTTTGGAATCAGAATTTATGTCCCTGGAAAATGAGGAAGTGCTCCCTAAAGCCAGTGGGCCTCCTGGGGAGACCATAAGGTTCTGAGGGAAGAGCCTTGGCATGATATGGAAGACCATTTCTTCGCTCTTTGCTTTTGATGAACTAATGTGTTCATTCTTTTAAATAGAGTGCAAGAGAGTGCTATGCCACATGCTCTTAGGTTTACAGAGATCCCCAAGACAGGGTTATTGCCTTCTAAGAGCTCATGGATTATGGGAGAAAGGACAAACACAAATATAACTAAGAACAAAGTAAGGTACGGTGAAAAATTGAGAAACAGACTTTAAAGTGCTGGGGAGCACAGAGGAAGAAGAAGTTCATTCCAGTGGGGCACTCAGGTAAGATGGTGACATTTAGGCCAAATTTTGAAGGGTACATAAAATTTCAATAGATGGAAAAGATGTAGGAGTATTCCAGCCTGAAGAAACAGCATAAGCACAGACATGGACGTGTGGCAATAAATTATGCATAAGGAGATAGGAAGAAGTAACGGGAGATACAGCTGGAGAAGCAGCCTCAGGGCATGACACAGAAAGCTGAAAACACTGTGATATGGAACCTGGACATTACTTTATGGATAATGGGTAGTCAGTGAAGGTGTGCGAGCAGGAAAACGATTTGGTAATTAGAAGTTCCCTGGTGACCTTTGGGAGACCAGCTCCAGTGAAGTTGTGAGGACAGAATCAAAAGTCAAAGAGCTGAAGAGTGATGCAAGTAGAGAAAGAAAGTAGTCCCTTGTTCTGAAAAGGGAAGAAAATACCACCTGCTCCCCTGGAAGCAATTAACCCAAGGCTGAATTTTCTCTCTGACACTACAATATCAGAAAGGTTAGAAAAAGCAATGAAGCTGAGGTCATAGGGACCTGCCATAGCTTACAGAATAACTACTAATATGAAAGGCCCTTAATGTACTAGACCAAGTAAGTTAAGCCAAATGATTCTGAATCACAGCTTTGATCACTCACCTCCCTTCCCAGACAGCACAAACAAATCCCCATTCTGAGGTCTGGCCTCTTGCCAAGGATGCTGACATCACTGTCTCACATGTCTTTGGCGGATGCAAGTAAAGGGCTGCAGTGGGGAGTGGGCAGGGCTGGAGGGGTGGGATAAAGCTGGGCTCTCACAGCTGAATCTGCTCCTCTACAGAAGCCATCAGGGCCACAGAGTCTATTTGTCCTTCTGGTCTCATTGTTGGCAAGTCATGCTTTGAATATGAGTCAGGAGGTGGGAACAGAATCTTGTAAAGTTAAAATTACAAATGTAGACAGGACTATATCTTCTGGAAAAGCAATCCTGTTTAGAAGAACAACTACAGACTTATTTTTTGGTTTAGGCCAGAGGAGTTCTTCCAAGTCTCTCTCGAATGGCCTTCTAGTTAAATCCTCAGATGATCTAACAATCTGGGAAACGGGAGTGGAAACTTCTCCCTCTTAAAAAGAATGTATCGCTATAAATGTGAACTAGGAGTTCTCCACCTCTGGCGGTCCCTGTTGCTGACTGGCAGTCAGCTATGCTACAGGCCTGAGGGTGGGCAGCAGGTATGACCAAGGAAGGGCCCTTCTTACCTTTTGCTGATGCGGTACTCCACTTGTAACTGCTTCTCCCCTGATGCCACCACTGATCTCTGTAGCTGGTGGGAAGGATGTAAGACAAAGTCCAAGTGGTTAGGATGCAAAAGGAAAGGCTTGTCATTCGACAGACATGCTCCTCCCTTAAGCATAAACATAACAGACACCAGTTCCTCCCTAATTAGAAGACATTTTGCATGTGGGACTAATTTAGTGACAGCTATCAATCCTGAAAATAAAAGACCATAAGGGACTAAAGATCGTAGAGTTGAAAATAACCCTTTTTTTTTTTTTTTGCATTCAAGGGCTTAATTTTAATTTTAATTTTGGATGGGAAGTCTTTTGCATTGTCATAGGTCTTTAGAAAATAACTTTTAACACTGTGTCTAGTTAACAGTAAGCACCCGATAAAAGTTTGCTAAGTTGAATTGAACTGTTATTTGAATCCCTTTTGTATCTGCAAGACTGTGAGTTAGGTAAGAACAGGGACTATTTCTCATTCATCTTTGTTTCCCAGGGTCAGGCACAGGGGCTGGCCTATGGTAAGCACTTCGTAAGTGTTTGTCGAATTAAACGAACACCTCCAGCAACACGAAACTCTCTACACTCAGAGGCAGCCTGCTCCTTTTGAATATTCTAATGAAAGCCTTTCCTTATGGAGAATCAGAATCTGTTTTTGCTACAACTACTTTTTTTAAAAAATTGATATATAATAGTCATAAATGTTGAGGGTACTTGTGAGATTTTCATAGCTGCAACTGCCTTGATTGTGAAAAGACAACAACAGTTTTGATAACACTAGTTTAATTAAATGCCTCTCTTTTGTTCTGAATGTCTAGATATAGCATTTAAATTATTATTATTATTATCTTTAGAGATAGGGTCTTGCTATGTTGCCCAGGCTGGAGTGCAGTAGTACAATCATAGCTCACTACAGCCTCCAACTCCTAGACTCAAGCAATCCTCCCACCTCAGCCTCCCAAATAGCTGGGACCATAAGCACATGCCACCAAACCTGGCTAATTTTTTAAAAAAATGTTTTTTGTAGATATGGGGTCTTGTTTTGTTGCCCAGGCTGGTCTTGAACTTCTGGTCTCAAGGGATCCTCCTGCCTCGGCCTCCCAAAGTGCTGGGATTATAGGAATGAGCCAACATAGCAGGCCTAAATTATTTTTAAATAAAGTGTCTCCTAATTGCAAAATCCAGGGACAGAAAGAGAAATATTATTTATTTATATGAGGGTAAATGCCTCTGTCATCAGAATGTCAGCTCATGAGGGCAAGGACTTGACCTTTTTTCAGTGCTGTATCCCCAGGGTCCATTCAACGCCTGGTGGTGGAGTAGGTGCTTAGTACTGGTTAAATAAACAAATGAATGAATGAAACAGGGCACTGTGCTTAAAGGTGCTCACAGGGCTCAGACCCAGCTCTGGTGCTTCACAGGCAGGCAGAGCCTGGGGCAATGAGCTACACAGACAGAAGCTCTTTCCCTTCTCTGAAGCTTCCATAATGTCATTGTCCCTCCTGCTAAACCAGGTAGACAGTCTTGGAAAAGCCACTTCTTTTCCTTGAGCCTGTTTCCCCATCTATAAAATGCAGCACAGGAACAACATGTGCTTGCGAGTTCCTCTCATCATGTGGCTCTACAATCTTATGAAGCAGGAAATCAGAAGGGGATTGATGTTGCCTCTATCCATTGTCCCTGGTGTACTGTCCTGAGCCATTTGTAGAGGAGAGACTCACAGAAGAGAGATGCTCCCTTCCGTTCTTTTAGGGCCAAATCAATGGTTAAAAAAAAAAAAAGAAGAAGAAAAAAAAACCTAAGGAATCCTTTCTCCACTTCAAATTAAGAAGCCACCTTATACTTAATTCCTGTAACAATCATTAATTGTCCATGTACCAGTCACTCATTTTTTAGAACAAATATTTATTGGTTGTTCTCTGTGCTAAGCACTGTGCTAGGCCCTGGAAAAACAATGTTAACCCAGACAATGTCCCTGCCCCTAAGACATCTAATGGGGCCATAATAGGTAAGTATAGAATGCCATGGAAATACAGAGAGGGGCACATAGCCCCTTCTTAGGAGGGACAGGAAGTCTTTCCAGGATGTCCACGAGACACAGTGGAATCATACGGGTGAGAAGTCAAGGGCAGCTCATTCCAGGCAGACGGAAGAGTGTGCAGCTGGAGCATCAAGTGCTGGGGGAGATGTGGTGGAAGGGGTTGGCAGCAGCCAGGCCATGGAGACTTGTAAGCACTCAAGGGCAAAAGTGACCCATTAAAGAGTTTCAGCAAGGGCTTGAATGGTCAGACCTGAGCTTTTAAAGATTACTCTGGCAGCAATGGGAAGAACATGGGCAAGGCATTTGCAGAAAGAAGATGCCTGCTAGTTTACAATCTGACTGGGGAAACAGGATGCTGACCCAGGAAACTGTCGGTGATGTCAGACAACACATAAAAGGCAGAATACATTTAAAAACTAAGTACCAAACAACCGGTGAGGAAAAGCTTAGAGTTCAGAGGAGGAATAGGTAATTGTATGTGGCTCTAAAAGGTGCTCTAAAAAAAGAACCAAAGGAGGCCAGAGTGGTCAGGGCTAGCAGGCCCAACAAAGGTGCAGGGTTTCAACTGAGTCTTCAAAGATGGGCAGGATGTGCCGAGAGACAGAAGTAATGAGTGGGTGTGCTTTGGGAAAGGGACAGTGACTAGGAAGCAGAGATATTCAACACAAGCTACTGAGGCATCTGTCTTCAGTTCCCATGCGGGAGCCACTACCATGTCAGTCCAGGGCTGATTCCTGGGAGAGCCACAGACCAGACAGGCATCAGCAGCCCCAGAGAGACTCTTCTAGGGGAAGGAAGTGTGCCAAGATCTGTGCATGCCAAATGGACGACACGGCCATGAACATTTAAATCCACGTCTCTGGGTGGGTCACTTCTCCCATTACCATGGTAACAGGGCTGTTCTAAGCAAAATGTAGCTGTTGGCCAAAAGCTACTACTGCTGGCTCACTGCAAAGCTGAACCTGCTTGCTCCAATTCACCAGTGGGGCTTAATTATCTCAAAAAACTTCTGTGCAAAGATTCTAGACTGTCCTGGAGGGGCTTTTAGATGAAATGATGATTGCTCCTCTTCTCCCTCCAATCCATGTCTGCTGTCACAATCTTCCTTAAGAATCAGACATGATCATGCAACTCTCCCATTAAAACTGTCCAACAGCTCTCCTGCTGCCTAAAGGATAAAATCCAAACTCCCTGGCATGGCATTTATAGCATCTGCTAATGGTGTCTCACATCTAGCCTCATCTCCTATTACCTCTCGCCCCCATCCCTTGCACACTTCAGCCACCAAGTTTCTGCCCAGTCTCTGAACATACCACATATCACATACTGTTGCCCTTGCACATACTGTTTTGTCTTTCTGGAATACCCTTTGCCACCTTCTTTCTCTGATAGATGTCACCTCTACAGTGAAGACTTCCCTGATTCTTCCTCCCTTACCCATCTGTTCTCCACCCAATTGCCTTTTCTTTAGAGGAAGCCTCCCTTTTTTATGTGCGTAGTACAACTCCCTGCACACACCTCTATGATAGCATGTATCATAGTTTAGTGTAAATATTTGTTTTTCCCCATTGTGCACTAAGTTCCCAAGAGGAAAGAACCAATACTTCATCTCACTGTAAAAGCCCAGCACTCAGGCCAGTGTCTGGCACACAGTGGGCTCTACTCTCTTGATGAATGACTAACGGCTGCCTGGATGAACTGCACATGTTAACGGCACAATGTCTGGCTTGACAGAAATAATTCTGAGACAATATGTTTAAAGAGGCAACATGCTTATAAAGGTGCATTATTTTTTAATATTTAGCATGCTTCCAAATGGAAGATTAAATGTCCTCTTCCCATTGATATCCAGCTTGGCTTGGTGACTTGCAGTGCTTTCCCTGTCGAAGAATTAGAACCTCGCTGTTGACTGCAGTAGTGGCCACATGCTTTGCTCTGACCAACGAAACACGGGTGGAAGTAACATCTGGCACTTCCACGCAGAAGCTTTATGAGCCAGCTCATGTTTGCCATTTGTCTTTTTCCTTTTCCATGAGACTGGCAATGTCCCATATAGAGGCTGCTCTGTCTGGCTGGGTCTCTGAGTGAAGACGGTGTGGGATGGCTTTAATCAAAATTTAATTTAATCATGATTGTAATTTAATTATAATCATACTTACATTATAACTAAATTATAACTAAATTTTTCCTTAAAACAGCCCTGTTGTCATGGAAACAGGAGAAGTGACCCACCCTGAGATGTCTATTTAATCATTCACGGCCATGTCGTCCATTTGGCATGCACAGACCTTGGCACACTTCCTTCCCCTAGAAGCGTCTTTCTGGGGCTGCTGATGCCTGTCTGGTCTGTGGCTCTCCCAGGAATCAGCCCTGGACTGACATGGTAGTGGCTCCCCCATGGGAACTGAAGACAGATGCCTCAGTGGCTTGTGTTGAATATCTCTGCTTCCTAGTCACTGTCCCTTTCCCAAAGCACACCCACTCATCACTTCTCTCTCTCAGCACATCCTGCCCATCTTTGAAGACTCAGTTGAAGCCCTGCACCTATGTTGGGCCCGCTAGCCCTGACCACTCTGGCATCCTTTGGTTCTTTTTAAAACGAAATTATAATCATGATTATAATTGAAATACAAAGTTTAATTTATAATTATATGTTATAATTTATAATTCATAAATGAGGCACAGAGATTAACAATAATAAAATAGAATAATAATAATAATATACTGTATTAAAGTTATGGAAAAATGACCTCTCTCTCTTAAAATATCTTATTGTACTGAACTGAGAATAACTGAAACCACAGAAAGTAAAATTGCAAATAAGGGGGACTACTGTACCTCTAAGTTCTAGCTGTGGCTCTAGCTACATGTGTGACCTTAACAAGTCCCTTCCCCTCTCTGGGCCTCAGTTTCCTTTTTAACAAATAATGAAGTTCAGCTTTCTACTCTAACTCTGTAAATATGTGCTAGGATTTTACTCCTTGCCGCTGTCATTTCACCCTTTTCCCCACCTCTACCGATTATATGGAATGGTTGACACTTTTGAAGTGTTCTTTTTTATTTGCATTTTCTTAGGTTAAACTTACATACAATGATATGCACAGGTCTCAAGTAGACCATTTGGTGAGTTTTGACAAATGCATACAGCCACATGTACCATGTCCCTAACAAGATATTGAGAGCACATTTTCAATACCCCAGAGAATCCTCTTGCACATCATCCAGTTAATCCT
The DNA here is from genome assembly GCF_000951035.1 of Colobus angolensis palliatus. NCBI lineage: Eukaryota > Metazoa > Chordata > Mammalia > Primates > Cercopithecidae > Colobus > Colobus angolensis. Next base: position 2,204,174 of record NW_012115211.1, on the reverse strand, counting down.
TTCCATCCAGAGGCAAGCACTATTGTGATTTTTTTCCACCATGGATTAGTTTTATGGAATGGTTGGCATTCGGAACTCCTTAGCTCTTTGAGGTGTCTAGTTGTTCAGGTTGCCTATTCTGAACACTCCTGAACTCCAGGCATGTGAAGACACAAAGAGAAATTCTTGGTGGGTTCTCAGGACACTCACCCATGGTTCTGCAAACTCTCTAATTTTCTGAGCCTCTGAGTCACTGACAAAGTCATGGTAGAGAGCAATGTAGGGCTCCAGGTGGATGACCTCCTTCCGGATGGGCTGGAGCAGCAGGTAGGCATTGGAATTGGTCTCATAGGAACAGTAGAGGCTAGGGATTTGGTAGAGAGTGGGCTGGAAAGAAAGAATAGGATAAGCACAAGAGAAGAAGGGTCTAGGAGCAAAACTCAACTTAGGGGAACTATGGCATAAAAAAATTGGAATGCAAGAGATACAGAATGTGGTCACTCTGATGCTGCCCAAGTGAGCTTTATTGTTTTTAATGCATCAGCTCTATCCCCTCATGTTATCCCAATTCTAGTTTCTCACACTCTAGCCAGGCTTCTCCCCCTTTCTCTTTCCCTGAGGAATCTTACCTGGGAACCCAGGGTCTGACATAGCCCCTCGTAGGTGTCTCTGGTCTGCAGGTGGGGTATATTGGGCCTCTGGATGACAGCCTCAGCTACCACCTGGTTGGGGCTCTCTGCCAAGAGCCTTTCATATTTCAAGACATTCCTGGCCATCCTCTTATTATCTGGGCCTGGAAGAAATCAGAGCAGGGAATATAAAATAGGGATTAACAAACACTGGCCGCAGGGAGTGCCACCAAGGTTTCCTCCAGCTTCACTGCCGCACAAGATGGGCAACAGGATCTCCTGAATAACTCCTCATGTCAACGCACAGGAGGACACAAGGCCCTGACTCCCAGAAGAGTACCTGGTTTTTTTTTTAAAGTACCTGTTTTTTTTTGTTTTTTGTTTGTTTGTTTTTTTAAAGTACCCAAAGCCCTTTGCACCTTTGAAGATGCAAAGGTGCAAAGGGCTTTAGGAAGCAAAGTGGAACTTAAAACTCTTAGGCCAAGGGATCATGAGGATGGCTGCTCTGGGATAGTGTGATGGTATATATGGGGAAGATGAAGGAAGATGAAGCTTCATTCATTCATTCATTGATTCTTTCACCCATCCATTCAGTAAATCTTCAATGAACATCTACTATGTACCAGATACTGTGCTACAGGCTGACCTCCCAGAATTTAGAGTCTAATGGAGAAAAAGGACATTAAATTATCACTTACAACAAAATATGATAAGTGCAATGAAAGAGAAGTCCAGAAAGCCAAAGCCTATTGCAAAAGGACCCAATCTATTCTTCCCCAGAGAACCGGAAGCTAATTCATTCCTGGCTCCACTAGATCTTTCAAATCTCCTAACTGGCCTAGACCCAGAGCAAAGAAGTATTGGGCAGAGGGACTCTAGACTTTGGCTCTAGACTGGATTCCCACAGGGCCCTTGGGAAACCCAATAAATCTTGTGTCTTGTTCATGCCCACCTGTCTGTACCCACTTCGGCTGCAAGATGCCCCATGCATTGGTAGAGCTACCCATGGCCTGCTGGTCTCTTTGCATGACTCTCAATGCATCTCAGAAGGAGATGCTGAATTGTTCTAAGGCTCCCAAAGCATCTTTCTCTCAGGAACCCAGTGTGCTTCTAACCACAAGCATCACCCTGGCAAAGGAGGAAAGGAAGGGGCAGAAATTACCATTCTGTTTTAATAAGAGAAGAAATGAAGTTTTGGAGAATGGAAATTATAAGCCCAAACCCCAGTGAAAATATTGCAAAGCCAGAAATAAAACTGGGAATCTCAACTTGCCATGTTCTATTATCCACCTATAAAAGCACACAATTTGGGTGGATAGCGAAAAATTTAATAGATCAAGTGCAAAGAAATAAAGAAGGTTTGGATTATAATTTTGTTTGTACCACTAACTACTCATGTGTTTTTAGATATACAGCTACTTCCTTATCCTACTGTTTGCTAAATTATCAGAAGGGAATAATGTTACTAAATTGATTCATTAAAAAGTTCTGTATACATGCAATTGTAAAGTCCTATATGAAATACTTTATAAATATTAAAACAAAATAGTGATTTTTGTATCTCATTTTAGTATCTAAATACTAAATACTCATGCCTGTAATCCCAGCATTTTGGGAGGCCAAGGCAGGTGGATCACTTGAGGCCAGGAGTTCGAGACCAGTCTGGCCAACATGGCAGAACCTCCTCTCTGCTAAAAATATAAAAATTAGCTGGGCATGGTGGCACATGGCTGTAATCCCAGCTATTTGGGAGGCTGAGGCACAAGAATCACTTGAACCTGGGAGGCAGAGACTGCAGTGAGCCAAGATCGCACCATTGCACTCCAGCCTGGGTGACAGAAAGAGACTCTGTCTCAAAAAACAAAACCAAAAAACAAACAACAAAGAAAAAAACCCACACCCCTAAAAGCAAAAGCAAAACAAAACAAATACTGTATTAAAGAGAAACCTAGGAAGCCATCTACCACTAAAATGTTAAGCAAATATACACATATAACTTTGAAGCAAACATTTCCAAGCAGATAGCTGAGTTAGGAAGCATCTCCCTCCTGTTTAACTCATTTTGTTGTTAGCAGGGGACTCCCTGAAGGGGGGATGATGCTGAATTATGTGACCCACTGGCTGGGCAGGATGCACGCATCACAGAGTAAGATCTGACTTAAAGGGAAAAACTGGCATCTCTCTGTGAGCAGCTGAACTGAGCAATCCTGCTGAGTCACTTTCCTTCTTGTGTACATAGTGCACACTGATTTCATTCATTCTTGGGTCTGCTTCCAAAATCTGGGTCTTTAAAATGTCTCTGAAGAAACTAGCTCCCACTCCTGGGCTTTTTCCCATTGAAGCAACACTAATATATCATTGATTGGGTGGAGGAAGGAAGGGACAGGTTGATATCTTCTCAGCATTTTCCAACTAACTTAAAAATTTCCCCCGATGCATTGAACAGTAGGTAAGATTTCACCAAAATTTGAAATGTGACCTGGATTATTAAATCAAGATAATAAAGATAGGGCCAGGCACAGTGGTTCATACCTGTAATCCCAGAACTTTGGGAGGCCGAGGTGGGGGGACCACTTGAGGTTAGGAGTTTGAGACCAGCCACGCCAACATGGTGAAACCCCATCTCTACTAAAAATACGAAAATTAGCCAGGTGTGGTGGTGGGCGCCTATAATCTCAGCTACTCGGGAGGCTGAGGCAGGAGAATCGCTTGAACCCAGGAGGCAGTGAGCTGAGATCGCGCCACTGCACTCCAGCCTGGGTGACAGAGTGAGATGCCATCTCAAAAAAAAAAAAAAAAAAAGATAATAAAGACAGATAGCTGTATTTCTCTTGCAGAAATTAAAAGCCAGGAGCAGAAGGGAGTTCCCCATAAGTCAGACCTGTGGCTGGCTTATCTTTTATCCATTACGTACTGTAGAGAAGAAACTCCCGAGAGAGGCTGAGGGCACATGAAACATTTCCTGCCTGTTTCAAAAAAAAGGAAAAGAAAGCATTAACTTCATTGAGGACATCTCCTCTGAACAAACCATTAAATGGATTTAAAAAAAAAAAACTATAAAATATTCTTACCATAAGTAGATAACAAGGCTCACTGAAAGGAACAGCAGACCAGAAATGCAGAGGATCTATGGCCTCGCTGCAAATGAGGTCTCACCAGTCTCCTCATTTACTAATGACTTATGACCACCCTTAGCAGGCAAGGTAGGAAAGTAAATGAAAATAAACCTTCTTAAAGTGCCCTCAAATCTTAAAGCGTGCAAAACCACGTAATTGCAGGGTGTTGTTATTTGTTATATTATATTTAATAACACAACCAAAGTTAAATATATTTAACCTAATATGGAACTATAAAAACCCTAGTAAAAATATAATTTGTTCTCCAGATTCAGTTCTTCCCAGAGTCCACAAAGTTAGTGGAGGAAGGCAAAGAAAGAACTAAAATGGAAACATTGCCCAGTGCACAGGAATTAACTCTCCCTGCAGCCATTCAACCTTGGGCTCAACATAGTCAAAAGGAAATAGGGCTTTCCAGACAAATCTGGGGAACAAAATCCTGGATGGGTATCCAGCAGTCCTCTTCTGGGTGCTGCCAAATGATGACTAACTGATAGAAATGTATTTCATTCCAATCACTTTACTTTAGCATATTAACAATTCACTTTTAATGATAAAAACAATAAGCAGCACACTATGAAACATACGAGAAATGGAAAAAAATTACTACACCAAAATCCAGGGACTGAAGCACTTTGGATAATATATATTTTTTACATAGTTATAAGCATATTTTTATACATTTCACATCCTGATTGTTTCACTCTACACTGTTATCAGGAGTATTTTGATATCATCACATAGTCTTCACAGACAGCATTTTTAAAGGCTGCATTTTATTCCATCCAGAAGATACACCACAGAGAACATAACCATTCCAGTACTGTTGGACAAATATATTGTTTCTAATTATGTGATATAATGAATTACTCTGTTCTACATTTAACAAGGAATACTTGAGTAATCTATTAATATCTTATAATGTCAAATATTAAGTTAAGGTCATAGCTCTTCAAACTTTTCGTGAGATGAAAAGAACCAAATACAATTTCACATATCTTTAAAACTTGAAAGCCTTGTAATAAAGTAAAATTATATTTTACAAAGAACAAACAGTTATTTTTGGTGTCTCAGTTAAGTTTCTTTGGAAATAGATACACTAAGTAACATTAAATGAAAAGAGAACATATACATGTATGTATCATGTAATAAGAGCTGACATTTATCCAGCAAGTAGCATGTGCCATGCATGCATTCTGTTAAAGGCTTTGCCTGTATTAGCTCACTCAATCCTCACAGCAACCCATTTGAGGTGAGTATCATTATTCCTCTCCTACAAATAAGAAAATTGAGGCCCAGGGAAGCTAACTAAGTTGCCCATGTTTTCATAGTATTTGAACCCAGGTCTGTCTGATTGCAGAGCCCAGGGCTTAACCACCGTACTCTACCGTCTCTCATTATTAGCAGTTACTAAAATTTTTTTTACTAAAATATATGAAATAAAATACATTAAATTTTATATGATAATGAAAGGTCCATGGGGACATTTACTTCCAGTTTACTAGGGAGTGAGAAGGAACATAAACCATCTATAAGATAATGCCTTATGTGTTCTGTTATTGGGGAATAAAAACATGCTGTAAGAGCACCAAGGAGGAAAGCCTGGGGAGTGAGAACTCAGGAAGACTTCACAAAGTAGGTGACATTCGAACTGAGCCTTGTAAGATAAACAGAATTTCACCAGACAAAGGAGGATGTAGAAAGAGAGTAGAAGAGAAATCCAAGCCATCAGAGTTAGAGGGAAACAAAACAAAACTAATCAGTAATTGGGTACAGCACTTGAAACCCTGTCTTTCAGGGTAAGTTGCTTTAGTTTCTCTTCTCTGAGTCTTTCCACGTTGATTCTCCATTTCCTTCCTCTAGGAAAACTCAATTACTTCTCACCCTTTGTTACATCACAGTTATTCTATTTGGCTTTAACACACAGCAATTTAGCAGGAGAGTTACGAAGAGAACATACACAGTTTTTTTTTCTTTTCTTTGTTTCTTTCTGTCTTTCTTTTTTTTTTTTTTTTTTTTGAGAAGCAGTTTCGCTTGCTTCCCAGGCTGGAGTGCAATAGCACAATCTCGGCTCACCACAACCTCCGCCTCTCGAGCTCAAGCGATTCTCCTGCCTCAGTCTCCTGAGTAGCTGGGATTACAGGCATGTGCCACCACACCCAGCTAATTTTTTTTTTTTTTCTTTTTTCATAGAGACGGGGTTTCTCCATGTTGGTCAGGCTGGTCTCGAACTCCTGACCTCAGGTGATCCGCCTGCCTCAACCTCCCAAAGTGGTGGGATTACAGGCGTGAGCCACCGCACCCAGCCAACACAGACACAGTTTTACAACAAAGATCCATTCACCAGGAACTTCCATGAAAGGAACAGGACTGTTTGCTGCACTGAAAGTAAATCTGTTTGGGCAGCAACACATGGGTTTGGACCACCCGCATCCTTCTCCCTTTTCTCAAGAAAAGGGGGAAAGAAATAAAAAGGTAGGGAGCAGAAATGGTTTACTAGTTTTGGAAACTCTAGGGAACTGGTTCCATGGAGATTTTTGCAGCCTACCCTTGAAGACTGTACAACTCAGGTGGGAAATGGGGTTAGCTATACAAAAGCTATACCTTGCCCAGTTATTGGTTAGTTTTGTTTATTGGCAGCTGCTTTATTTAGGGAAATGAACTTCTACATAAGGCACACCAGGGAGTAAGTAGATCAACAGTGCCATGGAAAAACAACACCTGGAGGAGGCACTGTGGCTGGTACTACAGAACAGTGATTCCAGCTCTGTAACTAGACACGAGTCACATTACAGCTGGACTCAACTGCAGATGGGAAAAGCTCATAATCAAACTTCTTTGTCCATGGCAATATCATGGGTAATATCTGTGATGAATTATGAGTTGCTGAGAGCACAAAAGAGTGATCTACATTTACTGTGAACCCACCAACCATTTGGGAATAAAGCAGCTGCTGCTACAGGTGCCAAACTGCCTCCTACATGGGAAATAATGATTGTAAAGTAGTCAATGCATTGGAAAGAGCACTGGACTAACAGTTTAATCCTAGGTCTATAAGCTTTGTGACAAGTTAAGAGTCTTTTGGAGACTCAGTTTCCTCACATGTGATATATGGAAATGATAAAATAACTTCCTTGCTTGACTCACATTTGGTCCTATTGGGAAGATGAAACAGATGAAGATGTGAAAATGCTTAGAAATTGTAAAGCAGCTATAAAGGATTTCACGTAGTAAAATAAAAGCAAGTGAGCTTCACTTATTCCCTTACCCGGAAATAGGCAAAGGCCAAGTGATCCAAGGCATCTTCTAGACTTGCCTCATCCTCTGTCTTCCACTCTCCATAAGATCCTCGGAAGAGACTGACAGCCTCCTCCAGCCATGGAATGGCATGGTAATAATCCCCCATGTCATAGGCCACCTACACAGAACACAAGTACCATCGCTAAAGCCTTATTCCACAGGTAGAAAAAGAAAATGACAATTCAAAGAATAAGAGGACCTTTGGAATCCAAGAAGGCAGGTTTTAATTTCAAACTCATTTTAATTCAATTTATTAAGCATCTACTATATACAATGCATTGTATTAGGTGGAGAGGAGACATAACGGTTCTTATGCTTGAGGAATTTGTAATCTGAAGGAGAAGAGAACATGACCTCAACTAACTTTAATTTGGGACAGAATGTCATGAGTGCTCCAAGGAAAATGCATACTATCTTGTGGTGGCACAGAGAAGGAAGGAGACTTGGGAATCTCAGAAAGCTTCATGCAGGAGGTAGCATCTGAGACAGGCCTTCCTTGAAGAAGGAAAAGGATTTCAGTGAGCAGAGACTGGGAAGAAAAGCATTTTAAGATGAGGGAATGGCAGAAACAGAAATCTAAAGCAAGAATGTGTTCAAGTAGTCCATCGTGGCTGTAGCTAGGGTGAAGAGAAACAAAAAGTAAACTTGAAACAGCAGCATGGGCTAAGCAAATTACAGTCTTGAATATCATATTTTTAGGAAGATATTGCTGGTAGCAATGTGAAGAATGGATTACATTCATTCATTCATTCATTCATTTATTCAATATTTACTAAGTATTATCTATGTGCCTAGTGGCCCTGTCCTGTAAGAGCTTAAATCAAGAGGGGGCCCGTGAGTAAGCCAATAATTGTAACACAATGCATTAGACACCATAATGAAGGCAGACATGGAATACTATGGAAGCTCAATGGATCTGTTCTGTATTAAATGCTGGAATGCCAGCAACATGGCAACATGTACCAGACATAGTTCCTGTCTCCTCATAGTTTACAGTTAACTAGAATACCAGAGCTGCAAGTGGAATTTCCTGGAAGTTGATACTGGAGACAACATGGAATTGTAAAGTTACAGACTAGGAAGAACTCTTACAAAATGATCTAATTAGGGTGTAACTTCCTGACAGAGAAAAATTCTAGAGATATTGCAGTTCTGCAGCCTAAATAATAAATCATTTTTCCTTCAAGTCTGCCATTAACCTGTTGTTTCATTTTTCTGCACCTCAAGTCCTATTTGTAAAAAGATTGAGCTAAAAAATGCTAAAAATGACTGAGCTTTTCACAACAAGTTAACTTGTTTACTTAAGATTTCCATGAATAACTTCAAGTCCCAGCAATATGGTAGACTGAAATAACTGGAATCCTTCCAAACACAAATTCAGACACTTTGAATAAACTATAAAAAGTGTTGTATTATATATTTTCAAGAAATAAAAAAACAGAAAATATCAGGTACCAGAAACAAAAAAGGACTAAAAGCCCAAACCATAAGCTTATGAGCAGATGCTGACGTTCCTTAGGATGGGGGTGGGTGTTAATCATAGTAACCTTGGTGTTCAGTAACGTTGGGTTATAATCCCCATATGAGGATAGATGATGAGCTGTTCTTAGACCTGCCCCAAGCCCAGGAACTGGAACTAAGACACCCGCATGAAATTGGATTCTATAAAAAACTACACCTTAGGAGAAAGGTAGACCAGAAAAAATTTGCCTGCTGCCTTAATGAGACAAGGTTTGTTTGTTTCTGTCTAGCTCTGTGTAAGAATATTCTCAATTTTGAGCCTCTACTTCTTGTGAGTATAGGGTTTGAATCTGCAATATTCATATGGTTAAGGAACTCCTATGTCAATAAATGAATATAAAAATGGATCTAAGGCCAGTGAGAGCACCAGAGTTTCTGGAAGAAGAACACCCAAAACTCTCTGGAGGGATATTCCCACAACTCTAGGCACATGGATTCTCTTAGGGGGAAAATGTCCTGCTGAAAATAAGCTCCCAAACATGACAAACTATATCAGGAAATAATCCATCATGAGCAAGAGTCAACAGACACAATAGCATGATGATGGAATTAGACAATTAAGAATTTCAGAAGATAGGCTGGGTACAGTGATTTATGCCTGTAATCCCAGCACTTTGAGAGGCTGAGGCAGGAGGATCACTTGAGGTCAGGAGTTCCAGACCAACCTGGGCAACACAGTGAGACTCTTATTTAAAAAGTAGCTGGATATGGTTGGGCACACCTGCAGTCCTAGCTACTTGGGAGGCTGAGGTGGGAGGATCACTTGAGCCCCCCTAAGTGGGAGGATCACTTGATCAAGGCTGCAGCGAGCCATGATTGTGTCACTGTACTTACTTGGATGGCAGAGCGAAACCCTAAGAAAAAAAAAGAATTTCATAAACTAGAAACTTCATAATCCATAGAGGAAGGGATTGGGGAAGTATAGATGAAACAAATTTGGCCACATGTTGATAATTATTGAAGCTTATTCAAGAGAAATGAGAATAAATGTCCATAGAAGGACATAAAAGGAGGTTAACAGTAGCTTTATTCACAGTAGCCCAAACTGGAAGCAATCCAAGAATCTGTCAACAGGAGACTGGATCAACAATTTGTGGCATATTCATAGAATGGAATACTACCCAGCAATAAAAAGAAATCAACTACTAACAAATGATACAATATGGATGAATTCCACAGATACAATGTGCTGAGTGAAAGAAGCTGGCCTCAGAAGGGCATATACTATATAGTTCAGGATCGCGGCTACCTGGGCAAGGGTGGAGCAGAAGGGGTGGGGTGAGTGATAAGGAGGATGAGTGGGGTTTTAGCTGTATGTAACATGTTTTTTTTTTAAATATATATTTTAAAAAATGAAACAAATAGAGCAAAATTTGAACATATATTCATTACAATAATAGATATAATTGCTTGCTATATTATTTTATGTCCTTTTCTTATATTTGAAAAGTTTTCTCTCTCAAAATAAGTAAATAAATATAGAAAGAAAGATTGCCAGTAAGACTTGCAGGAAGTGACTTACTAAATTTTCAACATACAGCTTTACTTTCAGAAAGGCCTCACTAATGAAGCATATGTTAGTACCATACATCAAACTATTTACCTGGCTTAAATTTAAATCAGCCATGAACATGATGATTGAGCTCTGATTCCGCTCAGGATCCCAGAAAAGAGAAAACGGTAAGTAGAGAGACTCAAGCAGCCCACTCTGCCTTAATTTGGAAGACTGACTCCCAAAATTTGGAATCAGGACACATGAGACCCACTCCCAGATCTGTTGACAAATACTGTAGGTGTCAGGAAAAATACACCTTATTGCAATAAACACTTTCAAAGTTAAAATGGATTTGCTCCATTGCTTTTTATGGCAAAGGCTGGCAAAGAGTATATTACAAAATGATCTCAAGTGTGATTACAACTTATAATCAAAGATCGGTTAAAGACCTCAGATGGGGGGTGGTGTTTCTGAAGTCTATTTCCTTAAGTAATGTTAAAGCGAATGGCTTTAGATTTTGGACACTAATTTAATTTTGTATTTCTAAATGCTTAGGAAATATTGCATTGGATTCCAGAAAGTCTCAGAAGGCTGTTTCCATGATCCTACCTTTCTATCACCATCTCTTATCCTTTTCCCCAGCCTTGTGTCCCTGACCCTCTGATTTCCCTTTCTACCCAAGGGTTCATGCACTGGCCGGGTGCTATAGTTAGGGTGACCAAAGGACCATTTTTCCCAGTTCATGTCTGTTGTTCTAGCATAATTAATAACACCCCTTTCAATCTCAAGAGTGTCCTAAGCATATAAACACCTTTATTACTATGGAAAGGGCCTGAGATTTGGAGTCAAGACTGGGTTCAAGCTTTAGTTCTGCACTTAAAATTGCATAATCTTAGGGCAAGTTATTTACCCTCTCTGAATCTTGTTTTCTTTCTCTGAAAATGGAAATATCAAATTTCCAAGTTTACTGTAAATATTAAAAAGAAGTAAAAGCAATCAGGACACAGTTATTTCATCCATAAGAAACCAGAGCCAAGCAACTGGCCCTCTCTCGAACATTGTTACCTTGCCGACTTGGAAGCAGTCATCCCCTGTGAGAGAAAAGAGCCGTTTGGGGCTGTACAGGTCAGTGATGGCAGAGCCAGTGACTCTCTGAAAGACACCTCGGGCCAGGCCTTTCACATTGAGCATGTACACATCCTGCAGCCGCATCAGAGCCCTTGCTGCTCCCTCAAGGTCCTCAAAGGCTGGAAGGTCTTGCTCCACCTTCTCATAGCCATCCTTCAGAGCTGTAAAAGTAGTAAAAACATCAACCTGCCATTCAAGAAACAGGAGTTGGGCATTTAACACACGCAAGGCGTGACCACCTGTTCAAATATTTAACGAGATCAAGTTGGATTTGTCTTTGTGTGTCTTTGTGTTCCCAGAGGCAAGCACAGTTCCTGGCACAGGGTGGATGCTTAATGCAATTCTGAATGAGGAACATTCAGAATGAGTGAATGAGGAATAAAAACGAAGGCACATGGCTTCATTATATTGTCCTATCCTGTATGTTTCCAGAAGTCTTGCTCTTTAGGGAAACAACTCTTCTTTTTCTTTTTCTTTCCTTTTCTTTTTTTTCTCTTCTCTTCTCTTTTCTTTCTTTCTTTTAATAGAAATAGGATCTTGTTCTGCTGCCTAGGCTGGAGCACAGTGGCATGATCATAGCTCATGCTTGAATTCCTGGGTTCAAGTGAGCCTCTCACCTCAGCCTTCTGAGTAGGCAGGACTTCAGGCACACGCCATCACATCCATCTAATTTAAATACATTTTTTTGTAGAGACAGGGTCTTGCTATGTTGCCCAAGCTGGTCTCAAACTCCTGGCCTCAAGTGATCTTTCCAACTTAGGCTCCTAAAGTGTTGAGATTATTGGCACGAGCAACTGCACCCAGCCTCTTCTCACTGTTAGCATTCCCAAAATCAACAGACTTCTTCTTTTTTTTTTTTTTTGTTTTGTTTTGAGACAGGGTCTTGCTCAGTCACCCAGGCTAGAGTGCAGTGGTATAATCTCAATCTCAGCTCACTGCAACCTCCACCTTCTGGGTTCAAGCGATTCTTGTGCCTCAGCTTCCCAAGTCTACAGGCATGTGCCACCATGCCTGGCTAATTTTTGCATTTTTAATAGGTTTCGCTATATTGCCCAGACTAGTCTCGAACTCATGAGCTCAAGCAATCTTAGCCTCCCAAAGTGCTGGGATTACAGGCATGAGCCACTGCGCCCAGCCCAAAAGTCAACACTTTTTTTTCTTTTTTTGAGACAAAGTCTCACTCTGTCGCCCCAGGCTGGAGTGCAGTGGTGCGATCTTGGCTCACTGCAACCTCTGCCTCCCGGGTTCAAGCAATTCTCCTGCCTCAGCTCCTGAGTAGCTGGGATTACAGGCATGTAATCCCACCACATCCTGGTAATTTTTGTATTTTTAATAGAGACGGGGTTTCACCATGTTGGTTAGGCCGGTCTGGAACTCCTGACCCCCAAGTGATCAGCCCACCTCAGCCTCCCAAAGTGCTGGATTACAGGTGTGAGCTACCGTGCCTGGCCGTCAACAAACTTCTTAAAGCACAAAGCAGAATAAATTGGGAAAGTGATCTTGCTATAGATGACACTGTAGTGACAATTTAATGAAACAGAAACTACTAGAAGACGGTTATTTTCTATACATATATAAATGGAAGGATTTATCTTGTACTTCGTCACAGGATTGTATAATGTATAATCATATAAACCAATTAGCAAGGGGGGCTAATTCTTTGTGCTAGCTAGAGCTAAGGATATTAAGTAATACCCACCTACTCCATTACCCTTTGAAATCACATCCCAACAGAATCTCTCTCCTTACCACCCAGTCAGGAGATAGAATCTTCTCTCTTACCCTCCAGCCCTCCTCCTCATTACCTCGGATGTTCTCACTGGCCTCCAGACTATGTACCACATTCCTCCAGTCAGACTGTAGGCGTTTGATGAGAGTAAATGCAAGCAGAGGGTTAGCCACAGGGGTTGTTGAATCCTCATGCAAAGAAAGTACCTTGTCATAGAATCTGAAAGAAAGGAGTAAAATGATCTCACCTCCTGATATGACCACTACACCTGGGGAAGGCTGGCATGGTGTGTGTACATTAAGAGTAGCTAACATTGACATGCTGAACCTCTTGAGATTCACATAATATTCCAACCAAAAAGCCATGCAAGCACAAAGAATAGGAAAACTATAGATACAACAAAAGTAGGTCTGCTCTTTTGTTCATTGAATGAGTCAGCCTATATTAATCAATTACTGTATATCAGGCACCATGCTAGAGATATAAAGGCAAGACAGGGTCCAGCTCTCAAAGGGATCACAAAGTCTTTTGCTCCTGTCATCACTGTATATGCAATACTTAGTATCTGGTAGAAACTCAAAAACACTATTGAATTAATTATAACCACTGTGATGTGTGCTATATAGTGGTCCCCAACCTTTTTGGCACCAGGGATGAGTTTCATGGAAAACAATTTTTTCCACACACCAGGGGCATTGGGGGATGGTTTTGGGATGAAACTGTTCCACCTCAGATCATCAGGTATCAGTTAGATTCTTATAAGGAGCACGCAACCTAGATCCCTTGCATGTGCAGTTCACAATAAGGTTCACGCTCCTATCAGAATCTAATGCCGCCGCTGATCTGACAGGAGGCGGAGCTCAAGCAGTAATGCTCCCTTGCCCACCACTCACCTCCTGCTGGGGGTCTGCCTCCTAACAGGCCATGGACTGGTACCGGTCCCTGGCCCAGGGGTTGGGGACATCTCTGCTATGAGAGAAGTGAGCATATAATGCTGCAGCTGTGCAGGCAGGGCAGCTCACCCAGGTGGGAGTTAGAAGGGGGAAGGAAAGGCTTCCAAGAAGAGATGGCATTTGATCTGAATCTGAAAGGATTTGTTAAAATACTGAAAGCTATGACTTACTGAGCTCCTACCATGTATTGGCCTGTTGAACGCTGTAAATAGGTTGTCTCATTTAATCGCCCCCCACCTTCGGACCTACCCTTAGTGTAGATTTAATTTTACCCATTCCACGGAGAGGAAACTGAAACAAAGCCACACTGTCAGTAAAGGGCAAAGCCAGAATGGAACCTAAGTCTGACTAACTCCGAAACCTGAGTTCTCAGCTGATTATGCTATATGGTTTCTTAAGGAGCTAGAACAAAGAAGAGAAGAAGAGTATTTTTCAAGCCAACAGGAACCATTAGTGTACAAAGCCACAGAGGCTTGAGATATATTTGTAGTAAGTCAATCTACACTAGTTATTTGCTAGATGTCAGACTCCATGCTAGATTCTAAGGATACAAAGGCAAGATGGGGTCCAATACTCAAGGATTTCATGGATAAGAAAATAACTTTTTTTCTCATCACTCTATACCTAAATTCAATACATATTTCTATAAAAGAATGAATGAAGAATACTCTCCTAGGAGCTAAGGACAAAATTCTGAATAAGGAAATAATCTTGGTCTCAAGGATCCACAGTTTAGTGAGTAAGGAATACACAAATAATTACATTACAGATGGAATACCAGATTTAAGAACAAGGCTTGGTGGGGAAGACAGAGAGGGGATGATTAATTCGGCCAGAGCAGGTTAGAGAAGGCTTTAAGTGAGAGTGGTACTGTTAAAACTATGACTTGTTCACATATATAAATGCGAGAGAGGGTGGGGAGGAGGCCACTTCAAAACTGCAAGCACAAGACAAGGAGAGTCTGAACCACGACAGCGACGGAGAATAGACTGGGTTCAAGGAAGGAGTTTAGGAAGTGGTGATGACTGTAAAGCGGAATAAGAGGTGGGATTGTCCAGCACACTTTCAACCTTTCTAGCTTGGCAACAATTGCAGAAAAGGGCAGAAATGATAGGGCCTGAAGTGATCATCTTTCTAGTTAATTTCCCTTCTCCAGTGTCCTTCAACAGTGTTCACATAGGCAAAAGATGCTGGTATACTATGGTTAATTCCATTTCTAAAACACCAATGGAATTCATATTACTGAAATTTATTATCTATAACAGGACACATTAAGGGTACTATTCCTGCTCTCCAAGAGTTTTCCCCCTCATTTTAAAATTATTAACTTCAAAAACAGTATAACAAGAATGGAAGTAGAAGAAAAAAGAGTTTGTGCAAAGTGAAAAAAAAATGAACGTGTGCAAGCGCACAGGAGACTATGAGTCCTTTGGCAAGAGTGGGGAACTTCTGCGAGGAGACAGAGATGAAAGTGAAAAATAGAGGAGGTGGCAGGGTGGTAGGATTTCAACCCCTTGCAGCAGAGTCCGATCTGAGGATTTCTAAAGAGTGAGGTCCTTAACTATGAAATGAAGCCTGAAATAGAAGACGACAGTCTTGAGGCTTCCAAGGAGCCGAATGTTCAATTCAACATAAACTAAGGAACAAGAACCTGGACCTGGGTCTCCAGTGGGAAATGGGAAGCCTGTCAAGTCCCAGGGTGTCTCTGATCCCAAAGACAAGGCAGTCTTTGAGCTGAAGCTCTAGGGTTTTGAAATGAAACCAGCCTCCAGGGTGTGGGATCTTTACTACCCATTGTTTCCTGCTTTGGCTCCACATGGAACTACTTAGGGAAAGATATTCCACTGCTAGATGAAAAAACTTAACAAGCGGAGACTTGGGCTTGAGTCCAGCTTAAAGAGTAGGTGTCCAGGAACAACTGAGGCTGAGAGGGCAGTGATTTTATAAGACAGCTGGATAGGAAGGAGCTGGGGGAAGACCCGAGACTTATTCTGACCCAGCCTCCAACTATCACTCAGTTTCCTCATCCATAAAATGAAAGAACTGGTCTAGTCTAGAAGATTTCTATGGATCTTTTCAGCATGCACATTCTGTTATTTCTTCTGATCACCCCTTCCACAACTGAATAAACAGATTCCTCATTAGCTTGAGGACTAATGTTTAACAGGAATCAGAGGAAACTGAGGCACAAAGGTAAAATGGTAAAGCAGAGAGGCGAATATTTGCCCCAAGTCATGCATCAAATCAAATGTGCTATCTACTTCCTTGTTTTCTTAGCACCCCTCCTTGCATTTTGGGGTTGATTTGTTTAGGTCAGGGTTTGATCTCTATTGCAGCACATCAATTCAGTCCAGTGTTGAGATATGCCACTTTTCTGTCACACAAAGAAAAAAATCTCTCAACTGATAACTGGGGTTGGCTTAGAATCCAAAAGTTGGCCCTAGCCCAGCCTCTGAGCACACAGCGGTTTCCAGAGTCTGGAAACTGAGTTACTGGATGCTGAATTCAAACCTCAGGGTTTCCCAAATGTCTTTTTGCTTTGACAAATACTGCTGAGAATGGAAAATCAGATCCTTTCCTTCAAGAATCTGCACATAAAATTTGCAACCCAATCCCTGCATTAAATATAGCCTGGGCAGGTTATCCAACCACAATACATGGGCTATTTCACTTCAACATGTTTTGCCTTTGGAATTCAGAAATGGTTTTGCCTCAGTTCTTCTGGGACATTCTTAATGCTTAATCCTTAGCACAGAAAAAAATTGCTGCTGACACTTCTCTTTCACTCTTGGTGGTGTTTTAAATTACAAAAACAGCAACAACAAAAGCTAGCGTAAACTCTCTTTATATACATAACTAGTATATGTACCATACTGGCATATAACTGTATATACTATAACAAGTATAATTTTTATTCATTAACTTGGAGTAGGGAGTAATTCCAACCTCAAGAATATTGCATTTTTCTATCTCAACCGAGCCTTGGAAACAGCCTCTCAAGTTACATAAAATCACCAGATTGGGAGTATAGAAAAATTAGCAAGAACTGCCAAAATCCTTGTTTTAAAAAGCAAACATAAAGGCTGGGCGCGGTAGCTCATGCTTGCAATCCCAACACTTTGGGAGTACGAGGAGGGAGGATCAATCACTTCAGGCCAGGAATTCAAGACCAGTCTGGGCAAGAAAGTAAGACCCCGTCTCTACCAAACCAAACCAAACCAAACAAAAACAAAAACAAAAAAACCCTAGCCAGGCATGGTGCACATGGTGGTGCGCACCCATAGTCCTGGTTACTGGGTAGGCTCAGGCAGGAGGATCACTTGAGCCACAGGTTTGAGGCTACAGCAAGCTATGATAGAGCTGCTGCACTCTAGCCTGGGTGACAGAGCAAGACCCTGTCTCTTAAAAAGCAAACATTTCAGTGGGTTTTAGAGCAGTCACTAGAGAAGAGAATGATAGAATGCCAGTCTTCAAAATATCAAACTAAACTACAAAATTAAATGTTCATAAGTCACCTGAGAAAATAATCAGGAACTTTTCTGATTTGTTTTTTATCTAGGCTGTCACAATCCTAGTTAATCCTTAGAGCCCAAAGTGGGGCCTAGTTTCACTAGTTGGTCTTAAAATAAAATAAAATAATAAGCATAAAGGCTTAGCATTTGTCCAGCAATTGTTACATGCCAGGCACAATGATAAATACTTTTACATGGTACTCTTAATCCTTCAACAACCCTATGGTGATAGGTACTATTTTTATCATCATTTTAAAGATTAGGAAACTAAAGCTCAAAGAGGTGAAGTAACTTGTCCCCAGATCAGAGCCAACGATTCAAATAGAGGTCTGTTAAACTCCTGAATTTACCATTAACCACCATGTACTGTGGCCACTAGCAAAACCTCAGTTAGTTAGGGGCTTGGTCTATGTCTTGGTATAACAGATAAAAGAAGTGGTAGGGATAACATAGCATAATAGGAAAAAAGTTGGATAAACAGTCAAAACAACTGTGTCCTAGTCCTGGATTTGCTACCTGTTAGATTTATTAATACAATCTTGAATAAGCAATTAGACTTTAGTTTTCCTGGGTTTTAACTGATTTCTCAACAGTTAACAGTGTAATACAAATCTATTTCAAAGCACTGTGTGTGAGAGAGAATCAAATGAAATACGGTTTGTATGAGACCTCCTGCTGCGACAAAGCTGTGGCAATGATAACGGTGGAAAGACAGTGAAAGAGACCAGCATGGCGGAGTAGGGTTGGCCAGCTGCTTTGGCCAAAATGCTTTGAGTGCTCTCTTCTGAGAATGTAACCTGAAAGACCAGCACAGGGATTCTGACCCCCCATTCCCGTCTCCATCTGAGCTACCCAAAGAAAGAGATTACTGGTATGAAAACAAGCATGGGTAGCAGGGAGCATGCTGGGCTCTGAAATCAAGCAGAAAAAAGTCTTTCCTATTTCCACCAATAAGCTTGGACTCCAATGACTCTGGGCTATGAGCAAAAAGAAAACATTTGGCTCAGTCAGCATGGACCCATAGAATACTAGACAACTATGCTATACCAAAAAGTGACAATAATTATTGAAATGATCTTCATTTATTGTTAAAATTAATACATACTTATATTGTACATTGTCACACTATTTCAAGCTGTTTATATGCAAGCCACATACTTAAGGACAAGCACCAAATTAGCTCATTCAGTCACTATTAACCAGATCTCTCACAAATACTTTCCACCCACAAAATGCTTTTCTTCTACATAGCTCTCTCTCACAGTCATGGGGTCTCAAAGTTTTGCACAGGGTGACAATGGGTTTGGGGGTCACACTGGACCTCAGAGTCACTCCCCATTCCATATACCTTCTTCCCCATGTCTCCCCAGAATCAGTATTACTCTCATGTCACCCCAGAATCAGTATTACTATCACATACACTCACGCAGTTTTAAAAGCAGTGCATTGTGCCGTCTTAGCTCAATGAGAAGGTCGTCACGTGATATAAGTACAATATTAATATATCCAAATAGTGACGTGGTCAAAACCACTCTGTCAGTGTTGTAGGCTTCTTGATGTCCCAAGCAGAGAAGGCGCAGCACATATTCATACAGATGGTATCATATACAATCATTTATCTTTCATTTTTCTCAGTTGGACACTGCCAAAGTCCCGTGACTATGGTGCCTCAGCATCCCAAGTCTAACAATCTTTTATGCCACAGTGTGTAGCACTAGAGTTTGTTGATTGTATATCAAAATAATATCAGCTGAGCATCCGCTGCTGTGTGCTATACTTAGTATCTTCTGCATCAAGTATGTTTTTTCACGGTGCTTTTTTGATATCAAATATGTTGACACACATATAACATCTCAGTTATCATTTATTTAGTATTTAGAGAGCTTCTACATGTGTAAGGAGAAGGAAGAACTGAAGACATAGAGGGCAGTGGACACCTCTCATTCACAGTCATGGTGCTACAGACCCGAACTCCTTGAGGGCAGAGTTGGCTCTTGTTCACCATTTTATCCCCACTACCTGGAACACTGCCTGGTTCTTAGTAGGCACTCAAAAATATGTGTTCTATGAATTAATGAACTGAAGCATTATTCATATAGCGGCCTGTACAGTTACTCAGCATCACTCACATGCAGAGTATGATATCCACAGCGTCGTGCCCATCCAGTGCCAATGACATGTAAATCTCACATATGGTGAAAGACTGTCATCTGACTCCTAACACTAAACATCAGCTCACTAGGTCATGCGGTGTTTCACGATCGCCCCTTGAAAGGTCAATACTTGCATAGCTAAAGCGTCACCATATTCTCTCCATCTCACTCTCTCAGTGTCTCTGTCACAGCACCGTCCACTGAGTCTGTGTCAGTGTGACACAGGGCCTGGGGATCACACAGCTTCGCACAGTACATTGTGAGGTCCTAGAGTCACCCCACCCCGCTCTTCCACAGTGTCTCAACTTCACTGTGTGACGCTGGATATGGGGGGGTGCCACCGTGTGTGTTATGGAGTCTGCAGTCCCACACAGTGTGACCCAACCCTCGCCAACACCTCATGTCACGGAGTGTCGGGGTCCCACACAGTGTGACAATGGGTCTGGGGGGTCACACTGGCCCTCAGAGCCACTCCCCACCCCACGCCACAATGTCTCAGTCGCACGGTGCAACAGTGGGTCTGGGGTCCCACGCAGCATGACAATGATCCTGGAGTCACACTCAACCTGAGTCACCCCACGCTGCTGCACAGT